>NW_026068026.1:1053223-1071700 GCF_014885135.2 Alexandromys fortis | reverse complement strand
TGGGTCTGAAAAAGCCTGGGTTAAAACCGGGCTCGCTGAACATAGCGGACAATGAGGACTACTGAGACCCCAAGAACAATGGCAATGGGTTTTTGATCCTACTGTACCTATTGGTTTTGTGGGAGCCTAGGCAGTTTGGATGCTCACCTTACTAGACCTGGATGGAGGTGGGTGGTCCTTGGACTTCCCACAGGGCAGGGAACCCTGATTGCTCTTTGCGTGATGAGGGAGGGGGACTTTATTGGGGGAGAGAGAGGGAAAGGGGAGGTGGCGGTAGGGAAGAGACAGAAATCTTTAATTAATTAATAAAGAAATAAATAAATTTAAAAAAAAGTAGACTTACCAGCTATTCGAGGTCTCTCAGCTTCCCAAATGCTGGGGGACCCTGTCATGACAGAATTAATAAAATCCTCATGCTTTTGCATCAGCTGTGGTGTGTGAGGTGGTCTCTGAGGGCGAGTCCTCCTCAGTGTTTGGACGCTAGAATCCAACAATACTTTGTGCTATACATACTTCTTTGGCTATAGTATTTCCTAATAAAAGGAGTGGATGTATCACCAGAGTTTAGAATCCCCCCTTTGGTTTGGTCTAGAGTATTTCTTAACAGTACTTAACCATATCAAAATCTAAATTTGTCTTATCAAACATGTCAAATTCAAGAATTCATTGGAAATGTCAAACTTTTCTTAAACAAGTTCTAATCTTTTTCTAATCATTAACATCTTATGGTGAACTAAAGCATAATAGGTCAATACCATAACACAATCCGTCAAATTATGATCCTCTTAAATCCATTCTAACCAAAAGACATGAAAGGGTTTCTGTGATGGGTGAGAGTTCAATTGCAATACTACTTTAAAGCAATGGACCCAGTCTCTGAGAACAGCAAAAACCCTTATGTTACCCTCCTCACCTCTGAAGAGAGGCTTCAGTTACTCCTTGTAACAAGTCTTTTTTTCTCCTGAGGGGAAAAATTGAGGTCTCAGTTCTCAGGTTCTTTCAACATTTTAACAACAGGCTGAATTCCTTACTGGCAATCTGAGTTTTGTGTCTAAACGTATAAAACAGTCAAAAATTCCATCTGCATTTCTGGTTCAGCTCCAAAGTAAACAGGACTCACTAGGTTTGGAAGTTTGAGCAGCAAGTCTATCAAGAAACTGGGACTCACCAGTTGTTGTTATGATCTTCTTTCCCTTTTCAGACTGATGTTGTAATTCAGGAACACTGGTTCAGGTACCCCTTTCCTCGGCCTGCAGTATGGTGGTATGAGGAAGTCAGGATCATGGGTTCTCACTCTGACTCTTCAGTGGGGGTGTTATCAGTTATGATGTCATCAGGGCTGGCACTCATCTGGTGGACACATCAAACCAGATGTTCTGGAAGCCATATCACTTGATCCTCATCCTGAAAAAAAAAAAAGAAGAAAAGAAAAAAGAAAAAAAGAAAAGAAAAAAAAAACAGACATGCCATTAACCCCATATTAACACAGAATCAGGGCATTTCCATAATCTAGTGCAAGGGTCTCTCTCCCTTGCTTTGGCAAAGGTCACCTTGGTGTATCATGCCAAAATTTGTCAGCAACGGATTGTTCATGGACATCCGTATTCAAGAAGTTTAGCATTAAAAGGTGCATGACTCAAGGCATTATAGGGCATTTGAGGATATAATTCTCCTGCTTTTATCTTTTGAAGTTGTGTTTTCAAGGAGCCATGGGCATATTCTATAATTCCTTGTCCTTAAGGAATGTCTTGTGTTCAACGTGCCATTAGGAAGAAAATTACTGAAACACTTTACTAACATAACTGGACCCATTATCTGTCTTTATGATTTTTGGGATTCCCGTGTATGAGAAGCATTTTAAGCAATGAGTTATTACATGCTTAGTGGCTTCCCCAATTTGTGCAGTGGCCTGAATATCTATCAATTGTCACATGCATATATCTTAATTTGAAACACTATTCACAACATATGCAGTTCTTCCATTGGAAGAATCATCTGTAAAATTTAGCATAACATCCTTTAAAGGATCTTTTGCTACAACTTTAGGGAAAATAAAGGAGTGTAATTGTGTGAATTACAGCAATGGATCAGCTGGGAAAAGATTATTAATCTGAACTTCAAATTGAGCAAACGCAATTACCCAAGAATCACTATGCAAGAATCACTATTTTGAAATAATGAATCAATCTGTGGTTTAGTATAAGGAACATCGATTATAGCTGGATCTCTGCCAAAATATTTTCTAGATTTCATTCTGCTCTTTTGTGCTAAGAAAGCCAATGCTTCAAAATAAAGGTTCAATACCTTAACTGGTGAAACAGGAAGGTGCAGCCATAAAAGCGGACCATTTTCCCATAATACTGCTATGGGAGTAAGCTTTGTAGGTAATATACATACTTGCCAAGGCTGATCATAATTGATATAATGTAATTTCTGTTCCTGTACAGCATACTCTACCTGCTTGAGTACCTATCAGGCAGCTTCTGTAAGTTGTCTAGTGGAATTTGGATCACTGCTCCCTTTAAGAATTTCACTTAAGTGGCTCAAGGTCTTTTGTAGGATATTTTAAATAACACACAAGCAGTAGGAATATATAGCCAAAGCTGTTATTGGGGAATAAATGAAGTTCTTAGGGGAGAAGGAAAGTGACTCATGAAAGAAATTACAGACAGGAGCAACTAGGGTCCATGGTCAGTGGCCCCGTGGCTTTGCTACATGGGGCTCTAGCCCCCACAGCATTCGTGGATTTTCTCACATACCCTGGTGTTGACTTCTGGGGACTGGAACCCCAAATCATCAGCAATAAGAATCCTCTCTGCCAACTTCCATGGCATTTCACAGACTATGCCGCTTAGTCTTTGTAGCCTTGAGATGTTGAGAAACAAATTCACTGCAGAGAAAAGTATGACTAGCTGCAAAGGGTGGCCTTTGTGGAGATAAGGAATATCTGTCTTAACACCTGCCAACTACAAAGGTTGCTGGGAGAACACAGATGTCTGTGCTGTCTACATGTATGTCAGATAATAATGGACAAGCTCGGATGGGATGAGGAAGGCTTACATGTAACAATGGGGGGGAGATCAACAATCTGTCCATTAAGAATGACAAATTTCAAAACAGCATATGAACTAGTCTTACTAAATTACAAAATAAGAACTGCAGATTTGCGGGCTGCACATGGAGATCGGTAAATGCACAGAGAAGGGTGTGGGGCACAGGAAACATGGATGATACGATTTAAAAGAACTTCGCTCTACTATTTCTTTATGAATCTGTTCATCTATGTTGTGAGGTTTTTAGACATGATTCATGAGTTACAGTTTTTAATGTAAATAAAAATGACAGCGAGAAGAAGTCACAGGCAGCTAAAGAGCAGCTAGCTGAGAGCTCACATATGGACCACAGACAGGAAGCAAAGAGACCACACTCAAAAGGGCAGGCGTCTTTCCCCGCCACGGTCTGATCATATATTTGTTACTGTCTTAGTTTCGGTTTCTATTGCTGTTATGAAACATGATGACCAAAAAGAAAGTTGGGGGACAGGGTTGGTTCACACTTCCACACCAAAGAAAGTCGGGACAGGAACTCAATCAGGGGATGGAACTTGGAGGCAGGAGCTGATGCAGAGGCCATAGAGGAGTGCTGCTTACTGGCTTATTCCTCAAAGCTTCCTCAGCCTGCTTTTTTTTTTTTTTTTTTTTTTTTTTTTTTTTTTTTTTTTTTTTTTTTTTTTTTTTTTTTTTTTTTTTTTTGCCATTTTGGTTACATAGTGACAAAATTTCTCAGAAACACAATAACTAGCATTCCGATTCCACCACACACACCATGCAATTCTAGATGATTGGGATCCCTAAGAGAGATTTACTCATCCCCTGATGGTCTCTCATTTGCTACTCACAATTATTTGTTCATTCCACAGAGGGAAAAAAACGGAGGGCCAATCCCAGAGCCAAAAAAGCTTTTCAGTCTCCTTCCCAGCATCCCCATCTGCCCTCATTTGTAAGAGAATGGCGGGCTCTGGTTCCTAGAGTTACAAAGAGCACATTCTGAACTACAGTAAGTAGCTCATCCTGTTGTCTGTCTTGCTGACCCCTTCACTGACCTGAAGAGACCTCTGCCCAAGATAAGAAATCTTAGCTTGAGGCCCTCAGAAGCCGACCACTGAACAAGCATGTGCTGAAAATATATATATTTCCCCCATCCCCTCCTCCACTCCCAGGAACTCAGGTGGCAAAAGACATGTATTGGGTGGAGGTTAGGATAACTGCATCTTAGGATAACATGATCATGTGGCACCCCCACCCCTAACCTTAACCTCCCTTGGCTCCCCATTGCTCCATAGTCTTGAACCCCTTGGTTCCCAGCTAGGAGGGTGCAGTCTGCCCACCGGCCCCAAGTGCCCCTGGCTGCTTGTTTTTCTCTCCCGGGCCACATTTGTCACTCTGTTCAGCTTTTGCCACTTCCTGGAAGGCCCTGGCTTCTCTACTTAACTACCATTTTCTGGGACTCCTCTGGACTCTTCTGATGGTCTGGAATTTTTGTGTTTCCTTGTAGGCTGGGCCCTGCCTGCTGGGCTTTGTCTCCTGAGGTCCAGCCTAGGGCCTGGCACTCAGGACCTCTCATCAGCCTGCTTTCTTATAGAATCCACCAGCCCAGGGATGGCACCAACCAAATGGGCTGTGCCCTCCCCCTTGATCACTAATTGAGAAAATGCCTTGCAGCTGGATCTCTCAGAGGCATTTCCTCTATTGAGGCTCCCTCCTTTCTGATGACTCTAATTTGTGTCAAGTTGACACAAAACCAGCCAGTACAGTTGCTCTTTGTTGACTGGACTCAGAAGCAGCTTTCAACGAGGACAGCCTATGTCTCTCAATAATTTGTCCTTGACATTCTTCTTTGGCTTCTTCTTCACTGTCTCCTCCAAAAGTTTAGTGTATCCCTGCAGCCTCTACTTTGGATTTTTGTTTTTGTTGGGATTTTTTGCTGTTTGGTTGGTTTGGGGTTTTTGTTTGTTTGTTTTGTTTTGTTTTAACTCATTGTTTCTTCAGAGTGTTAATGTATATGTTTGTGTTGCAGAACACATGGAGGAAGATGATGCTGAATCTTGAGTGCTCTGGTCCTGGAGTTCTTACTTTCATTTTAAGGGTTTTTTTGACGTGTTGGTGGACATCATCTTCTTAGAAAGACTGAAGCGCTTTTGGGTTCACAACACATTCATAAACGGGCTTGTACTTCCTCTCTCCAGTTCTCCATGTGCACTCACACAGACGTGAATGTCCACCCACACAAACACACAGAAAACGGGTTACATTAAATGAGTGCCCTTCTGCTGTGCTCTTCCATTCCACCAATCCTTCCAGCATCCCTAGATTCAACCTCCTCTCCTCCCCCCAACTAGCCTGTCTTCCCTATCTTAGCAACATCAAACCCTTTACCTCAGCCTAGAAATGGAGTTCAGTCTGCCAGCCATCTGCCCTCTCGTTTCAAATCACTTCTAAATGACTTCTATTTGCAAAGCATCTTTAGGATACAGCTCAGTAAAATCCACCCCCTCACCCCTTGCCTTAAGATGTAATCCGATCATTGCTCACTTCCCCACAGTAACAATCTTTGTAATGTCCTGCTCCTGCATCACCTTCTCCCGCATACCCTGCTCCCGCATCACCTGTTCCTACATCATCCCCTGCTCCTCCATCACCTGCTCCTGCATCATCACCTGCTCCTGCATCATCACCTGCTCCTGCATCATCCCCTGCTCCTGCATCATCCCCTGCTCCTGCATCATCACCTGCTCCTGCATCATCACCTGCTCCTGCATCATCACCTGCTCCTGCATCACCTCCTCCTGCATCATCACCTGCTCCTGCATCTTCCCCTGCTCCTGCATCACCTGCTCCTGCATACCCTGCTCCCGCATCACCTGCTCCTGCATCTTCCCCTGCTCCTGCATCACCTGCTCCTGCATCACCTGCTCCTGCATCACCTACTCCTGCATCACCAGCTTCTAGCAAGGCATCTTTCAAGGCCAAGTTATCTTTCTAAAATGGTAATTTGGTCTGGCTATGTTATAATATGTTAGTTACATATAATTGAATATTATAATGTATTATAGTACTATATTCAATATATAAAATTCTTCAGGAGTTATCATCAGTCAGTATAAATTTCAAACTCTCTAACTAGTGTATAAAGTCCCTGCCAACCTGTAGGGTTTCCTCTCATGCCACCCTCCTGCCAGACCCTATACTTTAAGCCACACTAAACATGCCTATTCTGTGACATTGATAGTAAGCCCTGGAGTAGACAGGAAGACATGCATAAAATTTAGGAGATAATTGGAATTTTTAACATTCATTGGTTATTTTACATTAAATAAGTATTAATGTGAGGGGTGGAGGATTATTTTGAAATATGGTCTACCATACTGAACTGATATTTGAAATCCTCCTGTCTCAGCTTCCCATATGTTGTGATTACCAACATGAGCCACCATGCTCAACTGAATTATTAATTGTTAAACATAATAAAGATTAAAATGTGTATGATACTACAATGGTAGTCATGGGACACTATACATTTGCCAAACCCACAGCGTGAACACCACCCATAGTGAACCCCCATATTAACTAAGGACTTGGCGGATAACGATGCCAGTCTGTCAGGTTAACCAGCAGTAACAAATGCGCCACCCTGCTGGAGACATTAACAATGGGAGAGACTGTGCTTGTTCAGGGACCATGGGGACACAAGAAATACCTGCTCAAACCTCTTAATTTTTCTTTGAACCTAAAACTAGCCCAAAATCATATTTTTATTTATTTATTTATTAAAGATTTCTGTCTCTTCCCCACCGCCGCCTCCCCTTTCCCTCCCCCTCCCCCAATCAAGTCCCCCTCCCTCGTCAGCCCATAGAGCAATCAGGGTTTTCTGCCCTGTGGGAAGTCCAAGGACCACCCTCCTCCAAAATCATATTTTTAAGTCAAAAGCCCTGAATAATTATCAACATGCCCAACTTATTCATATATACACATGAAACATTGCTTTGAAGTGTATTACTGGAATGTTGTAAATTTTGGAGTGTTCATATGCAGGGTGCAGCTCCTGGACTGCTGCAGCCAGACACAATAATGAGAAAAGCAGTGGCCGTAGAGGAGGGCCAGTCACTGGGAGGAAAGGAGGCTGAGAACCGGACAGCGGTTTAATTGCACCCTCCTCTTCAAGCATGATCCACTGCTCTTCGGCTGGGATATTAAGCAGTGCTCAGCAAAGCTAAGTAGCAGATCGATTCCGCTCATCGGCCTGGCTGGTTCTAGATACAGGAGTGAAGAATGACCAGCAAAGCTGCCTGCTCCATTAGCCTGAGATATGGTGGCGGAAAAGCTTCGATCGCTGCTCTCCTTAAGTGTTTATTACCAGGACGAATTACAGCTCCCCGTGGTTCTCGGCAGAACAGAAAGTGTCTTGAGGGGAGCACTGACTAAATTTTCATTTTAGAAATCTTAATAGCTTAAGCATGCTTTCCCCTTTGATGGGAAATTTTGGCAAAACTTCCTGGAGACTACATCTTTCATAGATAGTTTTCCTGCTAGACATGGCAGGACACACATGTAATTACAACATTTGCAAGCCTGAGACCAAAGAATTTTGAGTTTGGGGATAGCTTATGCTACATAGCAAGTTCCAAGCTAGCCTGATCCACATATAAAGACCCAGTCTAAAATTATATGTACATGTATATGTATATAATTTTATATATTATACATAATGTATTTATTTTGTATATTATTATTTTATATATTAGTATATATACCAATATTGTATGTACATACTAATACATATTCCATATTATTTCAATATATTTAAGAACATAACTCAACATTTAAGAAACATAGTTCTCAGAAAGTAGCTAGGCATCGTGAACACATGAAACTTCCAAGGGGTAGATAGTGTTGGGGGTGACTTCAAAACTCTTTGTTTCAAGGTATTTTCCAACTCTAGAAAAGAGTTGAAGATCCCCTGAGATGGTAGCAAGGCGGAGAAGAGGAGGTCGCGCTGCGGCTGGTGGATTAAACTGCTAAGGATGGACTGGGTAAATGTATACGGAGTTCACTGGTTTCTCAGAAACCCAGCTACCAGCCTTCACCTGTCGTCCACCCACCATCCTACCAGTGATCTCCATCCATGATATTTTTTCTTCCATCATCTCCTGTATGGAATTCTCTGCATTTGAATGACTCATTCCCTGCAGACACAACCTGGAACCGTGGACCAGTGCCCTCTTCTATCTCAGCACAAACATCACCTGGTAGATGAGTGAAGGCAGCCATGTCGTGAGTCTTTGATTTTGCTGAAAAGATTCTTTGCAATGTCACAACCAATCAGTGTTAAACATTAAGCAGCCTTTGCTTCAAAGACTGTTAGCCACCCCCAGTTAAATGCATTCATACGAAAATATTTGTTGATTGTCTACACATGGTGCATAGACCCTTTTAAGCTTGTAGGTTATGTTGGTGGAGCAAATAACAAGAACTGCGTCAGCTAACGTAACCCGAAAGCTGTTTAAACAGGATTCAGATGGTCTAAAAAAAAAAAAAAAAAAAAAAAAAAAACTGTTGATAGACAAGAGCAGATACCTACAGGCTGAGTAAGACAGACAGGAGAGCATGCTGCTCCTCTCACTCTTCTGGTAGGAAGTGCCCCTAAGAGAGAGGGTAAACTGTCAGCCTCCAGATCAAGGCCAGAGAGTCTCCTGGCTGCCAGTACCCGAGTACAGCAGGGGTTCCTAGAGCCAGGCCGTCCCGCCCAAGGCAGGATTATGCTAAGAAGCAATCTACCCTGTCTATCAAGCTGGCCAAGATGCTCAGAGCAGTTTATGGATATTCCTGCCCAACCTTCCCTTCTAGCTGGACTCCCATGACAGGTAGCAGAGTTCATCCTGATCGGGCAACATTCCTGCCCACTCCTCTTCCCCCTGCCTTTGTTCGCAGGCAACTTGCCCAGTGTCTGTCCCTCATGTCTATTTCCAGCCTGACTTCTGCTTCCCACCTGGCCTGAGCTGATACCCTGAACTTCCGAGGACTACTTCAGAACAATGCATCAACATTTGCATGCTGAGGAGCTGCAGCATGCAGGAATCAGAAGATGGAGAGTTGGGGAGCCAGGACTTCAAGTGGCTTCAAGGACCACACCACCTCTGGTGATACTGTCCAATATTTTTCTTTAAAAGGATTGCATTTAAAAGGATTTATTTTTAAAGATTTATTTATTTGTTTGTTTGTTTGTTTGTTTGTTTATTATACAGTGTTCTGTCTGTGTGTATACCTGCAGTTCAGAAGAGGGCACCAGACCCCATTACAGATGGTTGTGAGCCACCTTGTGGTTGCTGGGAATTGAACTCAGGACTTCTGGAAAAACAGCCAGTGCTCTTAACTGTTGAGTCAACTCTCCAGCCCTCATGGCAGCGCAGCACTTATGTCCTAATCCTTCTATAATTCGTGTGCTAAAGAATGGGAAGCAATACACTTTTCCAAAAAAACAGTCAATTATCCAACCAGTTTCCACTGAGTAGTCTATCTTTTTTAACTACTGACCCAAACTATACCGTTTCTTTTCCAACGTTTTATTAATACATATTAAGTATAGAATAGTAGGCTTCATTATGGCATTTACATATGTGTACATAATGTGTTTGGGTTGTATTCAGCCCCAATTACCATCTGTTGCCTCCCCCCCCACACCTACTAATCTGCTTCCTCTTCCCAGCTAGCTTGCCTTTCATTTTCCCATCTTTCTTTTGTGCATTGTTTACAGGTGTGTGATGGCAACTCTTGGCTGTCAACTTGACTACCTCTGGAATGAACTACAGTCCAGAAATGAAGGGCATGCCTATGAGAGATTATTTTTGTTTGGGTGAATACACTTCTTTTCCAGATCTTTGAGGTATGAAGACACACTCCTTTGATACAGATCTTGAATCAGTAAGACACTGTCTGTGATTCAGATCTTGATACAGAAGAATACACCTTTAATCTGGGCCACACCTTTTGAAGGAAGTATATATAAGGCAGGGAAGAAGGGAGTTTTTGCTCTTTGCCTGCTTGCTCTCACCTGGCTAGCAAGTCCATTCTTTCACTAATGAAGCATCAGACCTACTTCTTCAAAAGTCCAGTGTCTACAGAGGAGCAGCTGAGACATCCAGCCTTGTGGACTGAGCAACTTCTGGATTCTTGTCATAGCTTGTCATTGTTGGATTAGTTGGACTTCATCCTATAAGTGACTCTAATAAATCCCACAGATAGGAGAGAAAGCAGGGGGGGGGGATTCATTCTAGAGTTCTGCTACTCTAGAGAACCCTGACTTTGGTGACAGTTTGCTCACAGAACATGATCACCTTACTGCTGTGACATGATCCCTCTGTACACTGTGACTATGTATTACTCTCATTGCTTAATGAAAAAAAAAAGCAAATTGGCCTATAACAAGGCAGAAATAAGGCGAGGTAGGAAAGCCAAACTGAAAATGCTGGGGGGAAGAAAGGCAGAGTCAAAAGAAATGCAGCTGCCCAGAAAGCACAGCATGCTAGCAGACAGGAAAAGCCACAAGCCAGGTGGCAAAACATAGATTAATAAAAATGGGTTAATTTAAATGTAAGAGCTAGTTAGTAACAAGCTGGAGCTATCAGCTGAGCGTAATATTAAGTATCTGTATGGTCATTTGGGAGCCGCTACTGACACGGGGATCAGGTGGTGAGGACAGGAAAACTCCGTTCACACCTTATCTCTGGTTCATCATTGAACAAAATGTCTCTCCCTCACCCGTAGACGGTTCTGTGCTTACATATCCTCAGGGAGAAACGGAGCCCAACCCTTCCATGGCAGGTGTCAATGTGCTCCATCTTGTGGAGATCTTGCATGGAGAATCCTCACTGCTTTGAGTACAGGAGAAACAACAACCATGTCTGTCAGGGACCAGCCTGGACAAAAAACCTTTCTCGTATCAAAGTGGAGGTGTGGGAATAAATGAGGCACATGTCACATGACAGCATCGGGAGGGCATTTTCAGGGATCATCCATATTCCAAAATCACATCCTGAAAATCCACCCGCGTTTATTTTCCAAACAGCTTTTATATCAAGGTTAACTGAGGGGGCAGGTAACACAAACTTCCTTAGCATCGTTTTCTAGGTAGTGGGGAATGAGCGGTCACATCTACACCTATTGTCATGTCTGTGTCTAGTTTGTCACGTAGACTGAAAAACACCTCTTCCCCTGTGGCCTCCTATTTTACAATAGGAGGAGCAGAATGACATTAGCATATCCTGACCACTTTTTAGGCTGGCATCAGGTTGTTTTACTGTCAAAAGCCAGGTGACCACCTTCTGTGTGGCAGGTGCAAATTGTGCCTTGTAGGTCGCTCAGAATTCTCTGACCTCCAGACAGTGTAGGAATACGGGCCTGCATAATTTGGCCCCACACTTGTCAAAAGAGGCTGTTCCACACTCCTCCAGTCCTCCCTCCCTAGCTCCAAGAACCCTTCCTCTTGCCTGGGCCCCTTTCTTTTAACTGTCTCAGGCTTGGCCTTTAGGGTGCACTCAGCTGACCTTCCTTGGGAGAGGCTCTCTGGCTGTTCTAGAGAACATGAAGTCCCCTTGTTCCAATTTCATATTGTTCTTCGCCTATCAAAGCACTGATTGAACGGCCTGCTCCCAGCCGTCCCCTGCCTGGAATGTAAACTTTGAAAACAATTTCCATTCCTAGCTTACTCATGTTTGTAACTTCAGCCCTTAGCAATAGGTCTCATAAAAACTTAATGTTTGCTAAAGGGTTTCATGAAATTGAGTTTAATCGGAATCTACTGTATTCAGTCGAACTGTGTAAAAATGCCTTTAAAAAAAAAATCCAAACTCCCTGGGCTGCAGAGATGGCTCAGAGGTAAAGGGCTCTGGCTGTTCCTAAGAGGACCAAGGTTCAATTCCCAGCATCCACAGGGCAGCTCACAACCATCTGTTCCTTTAGTTGCAGGAACTCTGATGCCCTCTTCTGGTCTACAAGGGCACTGTACACACATGGTGCACTAACACGCATGCAGGCAAACACCCATGTACATAAACATTTAAAGTTTTTTTTAACTGTCAAGTATAGTCAGCTACATATGTGTAACATGAGGAGTCTTACCACTAGGGATAAGAAGGTGTCTTCAGATAAGAAATATAGGATGATTTTTGTTTGTTTGATGTTTTAATATAATCTTGATTTTCACTGAAATCCATTATCCTGGCCACATACACAGTTAAGAAAATAAACATTAAATCAGATAATAACCTTCAAAAGAAAAGCCACAGAACTCTACCAGCTCTTAGGAACACAGAAAGTGGAATTTTTTTTACCTTGGCAAGTGTTGGGCTGCTAAGTGACTCTCTGGGTTTATTGTGTTAAAGCCAGGACCATAACTGACCATGTCTGCCAGAGTCCCTCCTAGACCCTTTCCAGCCCATCCTTTGGCTGTAACAGTGCCCATTATTAATGCTCCCCACCAGTGGACATGGCCACTCATCGCATCAACCCTAGGACTACTGCCTTCATTTAAACAGTCGGCTCCCAAAAAAGCAACCAAGGCAAATAAAAGCATCTGTCCTTCCTCTGGAATCCATGCAAACTCTCCAATAAACATGCTCAGTAGACCAGGAAGAGGTGCTGGGCTCCAGGACAAAAGGAAATCTGTCAAACAGATGTTGCTTTTCTGTGGTTGACTGTTAAAAGGACCAGGTAAGACTGCCAGCAGGCAGGGACCAAGGCACTAAGATTTTCTTTAGTGTTTTCTCCACTTCTACACACACTGGTATCTGCTTCAGTTTCTCAGAACAATGTATTTCTCACAAATGTTCAATAATTTGGATATTTTATGTCTTAGATGTTATCATAAAAATCCTGTACTTATTTATTCTTACCAAAATATGCTGACTTGCTAGTTCTGTTCATTATTGTTCTGGTTTACTGTGAACTTTCTTACTTAACTTCTATTCACTGTGTTTACCAGCTTCCAGACGATCACATCATGCTAAAACTCCATTCATTTTCTTCTCAACCACTTGTGATTTGAGCTTAGAAAACCCCATTTGTATCCATGCCTGGTAACACAGGCTTGTAATTGGTAGCCTGAGTTAGGAGTACTGCAAGTATTGAGTGGGATCAAGGCCAATCTGAACAACTCCTCTCAAAATACAAAGTCAAGGCCGGGCGGTGGTGGCGCGAGCCTTTAATCCCAGCACTTGGGAGGCAGAGGCAGGCGGATCTCTGTGAGTTCAAGACCAGCCTGGTCTACAAGAGCTAGTTCCAGGACAGGCTCCAAAACCACAGAGAAACCCTGTCTCGAAAAAAAAAAAAGAAAGAAAATAAAAAATATTTTGAAAAGGCAAAATAATCCTGAGCAAGAAGAACCATGTTGGAGGGATTATGGTGCTAGATCTTGAGCTCTACTGCAAAGTCATTGTGATAAAAAAAAAAAAACAGTATGATACTGGCACAAAAACAGATATGGAGTCCAGTGGAATGAAATTGAAGACCCAAACTTGAACACACTTAACTTCAGCCATGATATTTAACTGGGAAATGCAAACAAAACAATTTTGAGATTTCATCATCCCCCAGACAGAATAGCAAAAATCAGTATTAAATAGACAACAAATGCTGAGAGAATTCATTCATTGTTGGTTGGATTGCAAACTGGTCCAGCTACTCTGGAAATTAGTGTAAGGAGACCTCAAAGAGCTAACTATAACTTACCACATGACCCAGCTATACCACTCTTTGACATATGCCTAAAGAATTCAATATACTACTGCACAGATTCACTGCTGCCCTAGTCAAATAGCTAGGAAATGGAAACAACCTAAATATCTTTCAACTAATAAACAGAATGAAAACGTGGTACATATATACTATTAACTACTACTCAGCTATAAAGGAAAATGAAATTTGCGAGTAAATGAGTATAACTTAAAAAGATCACATTGAGTGAAAAAAAATCCAGATCCAGAAAGACGAACATTGCATACTCTCCCCCATTTGCCATTCCTGGCTCTAAATCTTTAGATGTGAGAATACAGCCTGGAGTAATTACATGCATAAACCAGGAAAAGAAAAAGTGACTATTCAGGGAAGGGAGCAACATAGAGGGGAATAGCAAGACACACAAGATCTGAAGGAGGAGATGGGGGACTATGGTTGAGATGGAAGAGGGAGATAAATACAGAAGAAGGAAAGGAGGAATAAAATAACAGGAAGGATGTCTAAAAAGAATCCTAAAGAATCATATCATTATCTGTCTACTTAAAAATACCATTAATACATGTATGTCTGCAAATATATAGATACATGTAGTTTAAATGAAACTTCTCACCCAGGCTTGCAATGCTCCCCACAAGATCCATAGACTAAAAAATAAATAAATAAATAAATAAATAAATAAATAAATAAATAAAACGCTATCTTGAGTTGTTGGTCAAGGTTTCCCAAGAGACTACCAAAGCATTCTAAGATATTTCTGTTTGCCTTGGCTATCTCCCAGATATTGAAGGTTAAGTCTATATTGCTGAAGGTACCACATACTTTCAACACAGAGCCCAGAGGATCTGACTTGGAGCTGACCTGAACGCCTCCTTCCCAAGGACTAAACCATAATATTCCCTGCAAGCTTTGAAAGGGGAGAAGCAACCAACAGTCCTACCCAGCTATGACATCTTTCTATGAATCACAATGACCAGCATGGCATGGTAACCCAAAGGGTACAATAGTGGCACACATATCTTGTGTGTGTGTGTGTGTGTGTGTGTGTGTGTCACTCAACAATTGAGCAAACATGCTCCTGTGTGAATCTGATAGAAGCGATCCCTCCATTGAGACTCCTCCATGTAATTATGGGCTGTGCCAAGTTGACAGCTGATGCTATCTGGGAGAACTAGGAAGCAAGGATGAAGTTGAGATTCACAAGGAAACCAGGCCGTTTCTGAGAAATATTTTCTCTGTTTTTAAAAATACATGAATAGGAGATAATGTCTTCTCCCTTCACTAAACACATCTCTGATATTCAACTAATGCTGAAAATTGCAACCTTGAGGGACAGTGAGCTGATGATGTAAAAAAAAAAAAAAAGAATCTGGAGTGTTGGTTTTGATATTGAACCATAGGGTTAACCGGTCATTTCTATTTGTTTGATTAGAAGTGAGATCCCAGCCCTCTTACACCCCTATATCCAGGGAGTCTGGGATGATTTGGAAGCGTCACCCCAGTCCCTAGCATCCATCTAAGTCTCCTCTCCTGGGATATTTGGTTCAAAGCGTCACCCCAGCCCCTAGCTTGGGAGTTGCCTTGGACCCAACTCCACCTCTGGAAAAGCCCACCAAGCGCTGACCCTCCCCAGGGAGGGTTAGGACCACTCCCACTGGCTATTTAGGCTTGTGCTAGAAAAAGGAAAATGTGGTCTTTGGGTTTTGCACGGTGTCACCCCCCCCCCTCCCTCGCCATGCTCCCAGCCACCTGGGAGGCTGCATTTATTAAACGAGGGCATCTTTGATTTGGTCTAATCTGGACTGATTGGAATTATTTGCATCGGTGGAGGCTCCTCTTAAGATTATTCCTAACACTATTCTTTGTTGTCAACTTGACTATATCTGAAATTAGCTAGAACCCAAACTGCTGGAACATTTGAAGTGGGAAGACACACTTCTAATCTGGATGTTTTGAGGTAGAAAGATCCACCTTTAATCTCGGCCACACCTTCTGCTGGCAGCCTGTATAAAGATCATAGAAGAAGGAAATTTGCTCTTTGCCTACTTGCTTTCAATCTCTGTTGCAAGTCCATTCCTTCACTGGCATTGGGCTCTACTTCTTCAGAATTCCAGTGTATACTGAAGACCAGCTAGAACAGCCAGCCCTGAGGACTGAACAAGTACTGGATCCTTGGATCTTCCCTTGGTAGACAGCCACTGTTGGATAGCTGAATCATAGCCTATTCTAATAAATCGTGTGTGTGTGTATACAGATATAGATATATTTTATAACTTATAGAACTATAAAATGATAAAAATTCTATAATTTATAGAATATATATTCTACAAGTTCTGTTTCCATAGAGAACTCTGACTACTATACTATCCCACCTTTGTAGTTCTTGCTGTCTACAATAATAAATTTCCTATGATGTAGCCAGCTGGAGCTAAGTTCTGGTTGTAAGCAACCCAAATAAAACTCATTGATTCACGACATTAGACTTTGGTGGCATTCATACTTTGGTCATTGGTTTCCTATATCTGGGGTGAGTAGACATTTGTAGATATCTCCCCAGGAAAAGTGGCACCCACCAGTGGCAGAAAAGATCTTGATCCCGTGAACTTTACTGTCTAGCATTATATCTGTGTACACACATGCATTACATGGAAAAACAAATATTACAGGTAGAATTAGGGTTTCATACCTTAGAGCAGAGGTTTCCCTGGGCTGTCTCATCACATGAGCACTTAAAAAGAGAAGGGAAAGACATAAAAATTCAGGGATGGAAGATAGAAGAATCAAAAAATGTTCAAAGCCCAAGAGGGGTCCAACTGCCCTATAGTCACAATAGTACACATATACACACACACTACAGACACACACACACACATACACAGAGAGAGAAACACACACACACATACACTCACATACAAACACATACACTCACAGGGACACTCTGTCTCTCTCTCACACACACTCACACATAGAGACAAACACACATACACTCACACACAAAGAGACGCACATATACTCACATACACTCACAGGGAGACTCTATCTCTCACACACACAGACAAACACACATATACTCACAGAGAGACATACCCTCTCATACACACGCTCACATATATAAACATACACTCACACAGAAACACACACATGCACTCATAAACACACTCACAGAGATACACTCTCTTACACACACACACACCATTCAGGATACTGTGATGACATGTTCTTTCTGCTAAACAAATATCCTTCCTGCAAGACACACCCCAAAACTAAAACTATTAACTTTTACAATAAAAATTAGTAAAAGAAACAAAAATAAAGCACTAAAAACTACACTTTGGGGAGTTAGCATTCTTGATAATGTTGCTTCTTAGGGCTGCAGAGATGGCTCAGGGGTTAAGAGCCCTGGCTGCTCTTCCAGAGGATCAGGCATTGCAACTTACAACCACCTCCAACTCCTGTTCCAGGAAATTAAACGCCCTCTTCAGGCCTCCATGAGCCCTACATGCATGTGTTGCCCAAACATGCATGCAGGCAAAATACCATACCACACACACAAAATAATTTTTAAACCCAGTTTTTAAAAATTTTGCTTCTCGGGTGCACCCACACACTGAGACAATGGGGATATTCTATCGGGAACTCACCAAGGCCAGCTGGCCCGGGTCTGAAAAAGCATGGGATAAAACCGGACTCGCTGAACCTGAACATAGTGGACAATGAGGACTACTGAGAACTCAAGAACAGTGGCAATGGGTTTTTGATCCTACTGCACATACTGGCTTTGTGGGAGCCCAGGCTGTTTGGATGCTCACCTTACTAGACCTGGAAGGAGGTGGAAGGTCCTTGGACTTCCCACAGGGCAGGGAACCCTGATTGCTCTTTGGACTGAGGAGGGAGGGGGACTTGACTGGGGGAGGGGGANCTCCTCCCATCTATGCTCTAAGCTAAGCCAAGCAGTTTCTTTATTGCTCAGCCAATGAAATCAACAGATTGATATATGACACTCCCACATCAGGTATCCTACAGAGTAGGACTGTAGGGAACATATCTCAATAGAACAAAAGAATATAAGGAACCCACGTCCAACATCCTAAATGGAGAAGGAAATTAAAGGTGTACAAATAGGAAAAGAAGTCAAACTCTCCCTATTTGCAGATGATGTGATATCACAGATAAAAGATCCCAACAGTTCTACCAGAAAACTCCTATAGATAAAAAAAAAAATCAGTAATGTAGAGGGTTACCGAATCATCTTGCACAAATCAATGTCTTTTCTATACACCACCAACAAACACACAGAAGAGGAGTTCCTGGGCACACTCTCATTCACAAAAGCTTTAAAGGAAATAAAATGCCAAGGAAGAAACAACCTAACCAGAAAGTAAAAGGCTTTTACAATGAAAGCTTTAAACCTCTGCAGAAGGAGATAGAGAACAACTCTAGAAAATAGAAAGACATCCCATGTTTATGGACCAGTAGAATTAACATCATGGAAGTGATCAATCCTACCAAAAGCAATTTACAAATTCAATGCAGGGGCTGGAGAGATGGCTCAGAGGTTAAGATCATTGCCTCCTCTTCCAAAGGTCCTGAGTTCAATTCCCAGCAACCACATGGTGGCTCACAACCATCTGTAATGGGGTCTGGTGCCCTCTTCTGGCCTGCAGGCATACACACAGACAGAATATTGTATACA
>NW_026068026.1:1021232-1042982 GCF_014885135.2 Alexandromys fortis | reverse complement strand
AGATATTAAGACTGTTACTTAGAATAAATGGGATACATTCTTGCACCCTATGAAGTTTTTCCAATTTTTGCCCAAGCCTCTCACTGTAAACAAAAAGGCCTGATTTCCTGGCTGCCTCCTCACTTGCCATGCCACCCATACAGTCACTTAGCTTACATTTCCTGTGTGTACACATATACTCATCCAAACATATATAGATGGTTGTGAAATATAATACTTTTGTTGTCATGCTGGTGTTAATACGCAATAGTGGACATCTATTTCATGAAATGATTTGGGAACTTAATGACTTGTCATTTACAAATGTTTGTCTAAAACTTTTTATTTCACTTTGAGTGCATGTGTTTGTGAGCATGTGTGCATGCGTGTATATATGTGTAGTATATATGAGTTCACAGGAGTATGCACATATGCTACATTTGTATGCTTGTGCAGGTCAAAGGACAACTGTGGAAGTCAGTTCTCTTCTCACATGGGTTACAGGGATCAAAATCAGTCATCAGTCTTCATGTCAAGTGCCTTTACGTGCTGAGTCATGCCACTGGCCCCAATTTTAATAAAAATGAAATGTTGGCTAATCCAAGATTATTAAAGTGGAAGTGATGCCACTGAAAAGAGATGAGAGAAAATAGACTCCAACCAGCTCAAATTACCTGGCAGTTGCCAAAAAAAAAAAAAAAAGAAGTAAAAATCACAATAAAAAATATGACATTCCAATTCAATAAAATATATAGATAGATACATATCTTATTGAATTGGAATATATACATATATATATATTCTTAGTTCTCACAACCTTTCCTGAGAAATCAAAGAATCTGGCGTGGAGCTCTAAGACCCTTGTGACTTCCTAGGCCACAGGATTATCTTTTGCTCTCAAGGGCTCTTGGTGCACTTCTGTAGAGTTGCAGACTGGAGGCCAATTGTCAGAGAAACCAGTCGTGTAAGGTTGAAACAGCTCCACCCCATCCTCCAACCTTCAAGAGCAGGGAGGCAGCTGAGGGCTGAGATGATCATCAAGAGCCAATGAAGTAATCGTTCAAGCTCCCAAAAGAAGCCACCACCATCTGAAGAACATTGTTGGGAGACACTCTGGGTTGCTGAACATGGGAGACACGGAGAGTGGTCCAGCCAGAGAAGATATGGATGTTCCGTATCCCTTCACATGTTCCTTGCCCTGTGCATCTCTTCCATCCCAAAGAAAGGAAGGGTCCTTAATGCAATACAGTGTCACCTGCTGCCAAATGTGTGACCTGAGCTGTTCCTGAACTGGCGGCCCTTAAGGGGCAGCTAGCCTTTGAAGTGGTGCTGGCATCCCCATCGGGAGCCCGTGGCTGACTGGATGACCTCATAGCTCCACAGGAGCCTGGTGGGTCTCCCTGGCTGATCACTTGCGCTCTGCCACATCATTTACCTGGGTACTAGAGAATACCTTTCTTTAGCCAATGCCACATTCCAGGGCTGGCTGATTGGCCCTCAAATATTATTGTTTTAGGAACAGGAAGCAGCATGCCGAAATACATGTGCTGCTACAGGAGTTGAACAAGGAGATAGGCAATCTAGTCTGCTTCCAGAGTTCAAAGTCTGTATTAAAATAACACACACACACACACACACACACACAAACGCACACCTGTACCTATCTTTATAAGTCTGTTCCAAGAAACCCATCTTCCTGCTGCCTGCTTGCTCCCTCAAGCCAAGAAGGGGTGGACTTTCACTTTTTTTTTAAACGTTTCTATTTTATTTTATTTTATTTATTTATTTATTTATTTATTTATTTATTTATTTATTTGGTTTTTCAAGACAGGGGGACTTTCACTTTTTATTCCAAAAAATTTTTTTGAGAATTTCCTACATGTGTGCTGTGGCCATAGTATTTCCATTCTTTCTTTTCCCTCACTCCAACTCCTGGGTGTCTTTCCCCTCCCTCTCAAATTTATGAATCTTCTTTAGTTAGTGTTGTTTTACAACGCACTCACACATGCACACTCACATGTGCGAGCATGTGTGTATATATTATGTAAACACAACCCAGTTAGTCTATTTCATGTTGCTCATGGGTGCATGTGTTTGAGGCTGATTGGCCTCTTGAGAGCAGATAACCAACCTGTCAGGGAGCTCACACCTGGGGAAGACTGATTTTCCGTCTCACAGAAGCCATAAGTTGCGTGTAGTTCATCTGGGGGTGGGCCCCTGTGAGAATTTCCCTATCTGCATTGGCATGTCAAGAGCTCTGGTTGTTGTGCGGTTCTAGTTTAGGTGACCGTGTTTTTAAGGTTTCAGAGGTGCAGTTTTCCTGTCACAGACAGAAGACAGCCGATGTCCTGGTTCTCTGTACTGCAGAGCCTTTCTTCTCTCTTTTCTACACTGTCCCCTGAGCTTCAGGGGTAGAGATTGTATTGTAGATGTATCAACTAGGATTGGGCGCTACGCTGCCAGTTATTTACTGCGTTTTGACCAATTGTGGATTTCTCTAATGGTCTCCATCTCCTGAAAAAAGACACCTCTTTGATGAGGGGTGAGAGCAACACTTGCCTGTGGATACAAAGATGAGTATTTAGGATGGCGTTGGAGATTACACTTGGTTAGGAGAGTGGCAATAACTGGGTAGTGGTGGAACATGCCTTTAATCCCAGCACTTGGGGGACAGAGGCAGGCAGATCTCTGAGTTTGAGGCCAGCCTGGTCTACAGAGTGAGTTCCAGGACAGGCTCCAAAGCTACACAGAGGAAACCCTGTCTCAAAAAACCAAAAAGATTAAAAAAAAAAAAAAGTGGCAATAGTAGAATAATGGGTTCTGCCCTAGGGCAAATAACCTTGCCCACCATATGTAACCAGTTATGCTTACAATGCAGATATGACTCCCTGTCTACTGAGTGGACCTTAAGTCCAATCAGACAGCTGCTGATAACTCTTAACCGCTTATCTCCATTGGTAACCTGCCCAGTGCCTTTAGAAACTATGAGAGCAGTCTTCAGAAAGAAAGATTCCAGATCAATTCCAGATCAATTCCCCCAAGACCTGTGTCCAAAGTATATGGTGTCTTGGACAATTAGGGTCTTACTTCTATAAGGGAAGAGAATTTTCTTCTTACATGCCACTAGGTTCATGACTGACATTCTTGTTACAAAAGACAAATAAAAAGAGAAAACAATGTTCATGTATCTACAAAAGCCTTCAGAAATGAGAACCCAAAGAAAGACACGTTTTTATATTTAGGTGTGGTGAGAAGTAGACAGTCATAAGAAATTGTGGTTGGTTGGTTGGTTGGTTGGTTGGTTGGTTGGTTGGTTGGTTGGTTTGAACACATGATCTCCCTAGGTAGCCCTGGCTATCTTGGAACTCACTCTGTAGACCAGGCTGGCCTAGATTCACAGAGATCCACCTGCCTCTACCTCCTGAGTGCTGGGACTAAAGGTGTGCTCCACCATGCCCAGAAGCTGTGATTAGGCAAGGAGTTATGGTAGTGTGGTCAGCCTAGGGTGATCTTAGCAAGGACTGTCTTTTCAGGTTCTTCTTTTCATCACTATGTCTTCAGGAACAAGACTGTGACTTTCCTCAAGGCATAAGGAGGGGCCTCTCAAATTAGGGTCACATCTCCTGCTTCAGAAGAAGAATGAGCAGAGGTTAGAAAAGTCATCCTGCTCCATGGTTTCCTTGAATGCTAAGGTGCTGGGTTTAGGAATACTGCATTGTGAACGCGCCGCTTCTCTTTCCTTTCCAGAATCTTAATCCGCAGCTGAGTCTGACTGATCCACGGCATTCAAGACAGATAGATCACCTTATCAGTTACAGGTGCTAAATTTGGATCTTCATCATGAATATGAAAGGCATTACTTTGAAAAGATCTCTACCAGCTTCTCAGAAAATGCCCCTAAAAACAGGTCAGGGCTAACTTCAGGGTGCCCTTGTGTGAAACCGGCACAGATGGTGTTTGAATTCGAACGTAATTGGGAGGCACGAGTGTATCTACAGCAACAAGGTGTGCGGAACTTGTGGTTCCCCAGATTTCGACCACGGGAGAGTCGGATGTGACTGTTATGCTAATGATCTCATTAATACCATGAATATAATTAACAAATGAAGTCAATTAGCACCAGCAAGCATTCACTACGAAGAGACAAGTTCTGTCCTCCATCCGTGGGAGAAACTACTCAGCTGGACTTTCTGAAGACTATCTTTCCATCTTTGCTCATTTATTACCGTTAAATGGATAAATGCTTGGGAGTGTGGGCTCAGCTCATTACCTATATATATTACCTTTATTAGAATTTGACCTCATGCACATTCCAGTTAGATGAACCCTACAAAATATCACTTCTATTTATAACATAGCCTCATCTGCCAGGTCCACTGGAGAAAGCCTAATTGGAAAGAATAAAAGGTTACCTTTGCGTGTAAACTGCCCATCCATTTGCTCATCGATTTTATTTCATTCTAATTACCAGCAGTTGTGCATCTCCCGGTAGCCTGGATAGAGTTGTTTTTCCTCCCAATAACTCTCACAGAACGGAGCCCTAATGACCAGATCAGCATGGGGAAGCTGTGGCCTCCAGGGAAGGTTTATGGGTGCTGTCAAAAATTCTCAGAACTCAGATTTCAGCTTCCATAAAACTGTAGTTCTGGGGTCAAAGGTCGCTGTCAGTGCCCTGAGACATGCATAGTCTAGACTGAAGTAATGCTCCTACCAGAACTCCAAAATCAAATGCATAAGGCATCTTATCATCTTATCACAAGGCAGCCTTCTCACTTCCCGTCCATCAGAAGTGAAATCCTAGAAGAAAAAGATGAAGTCAGTATCTGCCGGGAGACATGCCTGTTACAAGTGCTCACCCTCAGTGGCACACCTTACTGATCCTTCCAGCCCATCTCACCTCTTCTCCAGGCTACCCAGCCTCCCTTTGTACTCAGCCATTGTCTCAGGCTGCTCTAACACAGCTACGTGGCTTAAATGACAGACACCTATGTTCTCACTTTGATGTTTTGATGGCTTGTCATCTGCTATAGTTTGATCTAAAATACTCTCCCAAAGACTTATGTGTTGTGTGACGTACTGGGGAGCAGTGGAACTTTTAGGGGTGACACCATGTGGAAGGGAGTTGAACTATTGTAGTTGAGCCCTCTTGGGGGCTACTCCTGCCTCACTCTGTCTCCGTCTACAGATTAGGATGTAGCTCTCCACGATGATGACAATGGACTGAACCTCTGAAGGGGCTAACCCCTGCTTAAATGCTTTCTCTTATAAGAGTTGCTGTGGTCATGGTGTCTCTTCACACCCAATAGAACAGTGGCTAAGATACTGCCTCAATGACCTGATGCTGGAACAAAAATTTCACCATAGACCTGTACCTCACTGGACTGAAAGAGGACCATAGACTAATAATAGAAAATAAATGCAGGGAGAAAAAAATAACAAATTTTGTCATTTTTTCGTGAATGTTAAAACCTTAAGTCATAGCAATATACTTACTTTTAAAACCATGCCAAGCAAGGATTTGGATTACTTTCACGCACACACATGCGGAGCAAAACCTGCTGAATTATTATTGTATACATCACTAAATATATACAGGGCCAGCACTAGAACACATTGGTACAATCTCAGAGCTTAGGAGGCTGAAGCAGGAAGATCAGGAATTCAGAGTCAGCCTGTGCTACACAGGGAACCATTGTTTCAAATAAATAAATAAGACAGTCACTGAATACATTCAGCTCTTCCTAACCATCTCCCACATTGCAAACATTTTAGATAATAGAATACAAGATAGTCTGTGTTTAGCATGGCTATAGCCAGAAATTACTCTAGGGTTTCATAAGAGCACAGCTAACGTGACACATGGCACACAGGTTTATTCTCTAGAACACCCACCATGCTTCCTAATAGCTAATGTGTCAAACAGGGAATATGTTTTACTTTCAATAAGCAATATCAAAAGTGTTTCTATTTTGAAACTGCATCTCTCTTAACTAGAGGAGCTGACTGGAGGAATGAACAAGTCAGCTGGGTCAGAGCAAGGGCTTGCCCCAAAAGCACAGGCTCGAGTGTCTGCCCAGAGGAGAGATGGAGAAGGTGGCCAGTCAAAAGGCAAGCAAGACCTAGCTAACTGTGCTCCATTTAGGTGTCCCTGTAGGCTTTCCTCTAAAGACTGCTGGTATGTTTCCTGATCTTCCCAATGTATATGTTGCTGTAAGAAAAAATTCAAGTTCCCCCAAATCAGCCCACAAAGTGGGTTCTGTTCAAATGATGCACCCCAGGGACTGGAGAGATGACTCAGCAGTTTAGAGCACTGTTGTTCCTGCAGAGGACTTGGGTTCAAGTCCCAGCACCTACATGGTAGCTCTCAGCCATCTGTAACCCCAGTTCCATGGAATCCGATGCCTGCTTCTGGCCGCTGTGGGTACATACATACATGCAGGTGGAAATTCATAAATATAAAATAATAAGTCTTTAAAATCTATATTAAGATCCGCCCCTTGTGGAATCTATGGAAGAATGGACTGGAATGGGAGGAAAAAGCAGAAAGTCAGAGGTGAGCAAGGCTCTGTGTGGATCCTTCTCTCTGCAGCATGGGTTCCTGATTGTTGTACGAGTTTCTCCACTAAGGTTTCTGGTCTCCCATTTCCTCTGTGTGTGTTAGCCTTGCGCTAATCAGGGATTTGTCCCTGGGTCCATCGGCATTACTAGCACCTCAAAATTTGTTCAAAATGCAGGATCTTGAAGCCAGGATAGCCCTGTTAAATCAAGATTCACACCATGGATCTTTAGTAAGGTGTCAGATGAAAGGAGAGGGAGGGAGAGGGGTTGAGGGAGGGAGATAGGATGTGGACAGCCTGCCTGGCTTGGCAGAAGCATCACTGCTGAGGAAGATGCCTCCTGACTGAATTCTGGTGAGGTGGATGGGCCGAAGGGGCTGGGCGTGAGAAGGTGGGTGAGGTAGCCAAGCCAGCAGCTCTGTGCATTTGAAAGGCGTTTCTCGGCTACATCAAGTCTGGACCTATCTAAGTGTTCAACTCCCTGGAGGGCCTACACCATGGGCTTGTCTCCTGGAATGAGACATTCTCACCTCTTAGGTGATTGGAAACTTCAGCTGTCATTAGCAGAGTGAATGTTTGGTCTTTTTGAGACTGTTGTCACACAGAACTGCCAAGTGCACATAAAGACAAGAGTTAAGGGAACTCTAATTCTCACTGCTTCCGTGATCCGATAATGAGCTCCCACGGCCTTTCTTCTGAACCCGTGCGAGGCAGCAGCTCTGCTAATGCTTCCCCCCCCCCCCCAGTGGGAGTCTCCACACCTGGCTGTACAACAGAGCTGGATGTCATTTTCTCCTTGGGGCTTAAGTCAGACTTGAGAAGGCAGCCTGTGGGTAGCTAATTAATAGATTTTTTTTCTTTTCTTTTTTTTTTATACAATTGTGTGGACTTGCCATTATTCTGACTAAGTTTTCAAGCCAATTAAAAAAATAAGACCTGAATCTTAGCAAGCATTGTTTCCTGCCCACAAATTGCTGGCTGGGGAAGCCCCAAGCAAGTTCTTGAGTTGACATTTGCCTAAAAGAAAATAGGGGAAAGGTTTCCGGCTCAAGGAAAAGACACAAAATAGGTTCACAGTTCCTCTCTCCATTGCCTTATACGCTAACGCTTTCGCTCTCTCTCCCTTCCTCCCTCTCTCTCTCTTTTCTTCCTTCCCTCCTTCCCTTTCCCCTCTCTCCCCTCCTGCTCCCCAGTTTTCAGCACACAGGAATTTCTGCTTCTCATCCACTGACAGAAACACAGAGACCCTCCAGCAGAGGGTTGGAGATTTCCGTAGAAACCCATTCACTTCATGTCCTGCCAGCAAAAATGAATTCAGTGGAACCTGCGTCCTGGGGCCACTAAGCCTGCACCCTTCTCCCAGCTGGTTAGGGCTCCGGCCCTCTGCCGCCCTCCTGGTTAATCCCTCCTGGCCATTCCTTTCGGTTAAAATAGTTTTACATCCGATGAAGAGGGATGAGGACTGAGATCTCCATGATGTGTTGTTATAGAGACATAAATAAAACAGAGGGAAGGAGAATTTGAGCAAAACTAAACCATTAAAACAGGAGCAGAGAACAGCATCTTCCCGTAGATTCTTCTCAGACCGTGTGCACCCACCCAGTGGACATCCGGACAAGTCGAGAGACAGGGACTTGATCCTTCGGTCTCTGTGACTGGTTCAGGGATAAACAAATGTCTCAGATCTGGACAACTGGAACTCAAGCCTAGGTTTCCTTCCCGATTAAGCCAAGGGAGAAGAACCTTTCTCTGTGGGTTTGGGAGAAGGGGTAAGTATAGGATGCTGGAACCGCGGCTGCTGTAACCAGAACAAAGCGGCTGGTCCGAACAAACTCACCGATGTTCAGAGACACCGGAACAAGCAGTTTGCAGTGCTGCAGCGTTGGATTTCTTGGTTCCAGCTATTCCTAATGCCAGGTCTACGCTGCCCTCCCTCCCCCTGATGCCTTAACCAGGAAGTCATACTCTGCTGTCCCTCATTCAGGTTCCGTTTCTTTCACTTACCACCGAGAAAGTCGTATTCAGTTCTCCCTACTACATCTGGGTCTTCCTCAGCAAGCCCCTTAATCAAGGAGCATGCCTAAGAGACAGGTAAAGCTATACTAGTCCTAACACAACTGGAGTACTTCGAGGGATAAAAAGGGAAAGGAAGTGGAGAGAAACAGCTGTGAAGTATTCTCCGCCAAGATCAGGCTGCCATTTTTCCATGGACCTTTGTTATTAATGGGATACTGTAAACTGGAAGATAGAGGTGAGCAGTGAAGCTGGCAGAAGCCGTCCTGAAAGACAGCTCACACACTCTTCCTGGCTGTGCACCTTGACAAAAGCATCTAAAAGCCCCGTCCCCAGCTTTCATAACAAAACCTCACATTTAAAAATGGCAGACTGTCTAAACCAACATTCAGCCATGACATCCATCATGGGACCCTGGGCAGTTCCAAAAACTGAGGTAACCAAGGAAACTGCTGCTTCGTTGCAAAAGCTGTATATCTCGTGTGTGGAATGCCTCTTCATGGGTAAACATGCTGGAGGCTGCAGACAGGCTGTTCCTGCTGCAGCCAAAGCTAAGGAACCAGGGCTCTCTGCCATTCAGGTATGTGTCCTCAAAGATCTGGGCTTCACTGTAATGTCATTTACACTGGGATTTTGATCCCTTCTCTTGTGGGCTCTTCTGAGGGATCATGAGAAAGAAATACCTTAAAAGAGAGACCGTTTTCACCATAATTTGGGAGGGGAAAAGGTATTACTTTACCCAATAAGCATACTACCCTCCTCACATATGATCATAAAACTTGTTCAAACTCAGCACTGGAGAATCTCCTATACTATTCACTGCCCCTGAGAAGCAGCCCACTCCCAGCTCTCTTTGAAGTACATTTTGCTGCTGTGGGACAATGGTCTTGTACCCTATAAAGATTTGTCATTTATATTGGTTTCATAAAACGCTGATTGGCCAGTAGCCAGGCAGGAAATATAGGCAGGATGACCAGAATAGGAGAATTCTTGGAAGAGGAAAGTCTCAGTCTGCAGTTGTCACCCAGACACAAACAGCAAGATGAGAATGCCTCTTTCATAAAAGGTACCAAGTCACATTGCTAACACAGACAAGAATTGTGTGTTAATGTAAGATGTAAGCGTTAATAAGAAGCCTGAGATAATAGACCAATTATAACTAATGTAAACCTCTGTGTATTTCTTTGGGACTGAATGGCTGTGGGACCGGGTGGGACAAAAACTTATGCCAACAAATGGCACCAGTGTGGACAACTACATCCACATAAGACCTGAGAGAGTTTGGGAAGGAATTCTAGACACAAAAGAACAGAGTTAAGCATGGCTTCTTGTAGCAGCCTTTTCTCAGGTGATCCCTGTTTGCTAGAGGCAAGCATATCTCATTTAAGAGAGGCTTCCTGACTCAGCTTTAGCTATAAAAACCTTGCAGCTCTTTTAAGAGACTCCCCACCAAACACTCAAATGCTGTTTATGAATAGCCGTCAACATGCTTCTAGGTGGTGGCAGAGACCTTGAAACTCCATAGAGTTGTGACAATGAACATGGCCCCTGCCAGTACCTCCATGAAGCTAGACTCTCAGAAAGCTAAGGAATGGGGTGGATCCAGCCGTCAAATCCACAGTTTTAATCCTAGGCATACTGCTTAGCAAATTAAAGACTCATGTGATCAGAAAAAGAGAGATATACAGGAGAATAAGATTCAGATTTAAAAAAAAACTTTAACTGTTTACAGTGTGCTTAAAAATATATGTAGGTTTGAGAGAGAAAAGAAAAAGGATAAAGTCCTTTAAAAAGAGAGAGAGAGAGAGAGAGAGAGAGAGAGAGAGAGAGAGAGAGAGAGGAGTTGGGTGTGGTGGCATATACCTTTAATCCCAGCACTTGTGAGGCAGAGGCAGGTGAATCTCTATGAGTTCAAGGACAGCCTGATCTACAGAGTGAGTTCCAGGACAGCCAAAGATAGACAGAGAAACGGTCTCAAAAAAAAAAAATAAAGATTAAAAAAAAAGAAATAGAGTTTAAAATAAAGCCACATAAAGATGGAAAATACACAGAGAATCTGGATACTGTATATCATTGTGTTTACTTTGACTTGTTTGACTGCTGAGGAGCAACAACTGCTAAAAAAAAAAAAAACCACATTTGATTGCAAATGTTGCTGGATTAATCCGACATACATATTTTGAAAAATGCCTTGACTTCAAATTTTAAGTCAAAAGATATGTTATTCTGGAGAAGAGGTTTTGCTTTTACTTCCATAGAAAATGAGAGGCTGTGGATTCATTCTGGGTTAAGAAAAATCAGGTTTGAATAAGGAAGACTCCCTGAAAAAAATTCTTCTATAGGAGCAGATGGCCCAAATGATCCAACATTTCAGAGGACCATTGTTGGGAGTTTCCTCTGAGTTCTACATCCCGAACAGTCTCAAGACTGCTGGCTGAGATGATCAAGCCTCACAGAATATTCCAGTCAGGATTTGACCATAACCCTAAATTTTCTTAAGGTCCTCATATGATTAACAGTGCTCCCAATCAATAGGGAGTAGCCTAGAAAACTATACCCACATTTCCAAAAAAATGGGTTATGGATTTTTATCTTTGTTTAGAGTGTTGGTTACAAGTTGTTGTTAATAATGGTCAGGAAAAAAACAAACAAAGGAAATTAGATTCGAGTTCTTGTTTTTGAAAAAAGGGGGGTGCTGTGGGACAATAGTCTTGTACCCTATAAAGATTTGTCACTTGTATTGGTTTCATAAATGCTGATTGGCCAGTAGCCAGGCAGGAAGTATAAGTGGGGCAACCAGAATAGGAGAATTCTGGGAAGAGGAAAGGCTCAGTCTATAGTCATCACCCAGACACAGAGGAAGCAAGATAAGAATGCCTCACTGATAAAAGGTACCAAGCCACGTGGCTAACACAAACAAGAATTATGGGCTAATTTATGATGTAAGAGTTAATAAGAAGCCTGAGCTAATAGACCAGCTAGTTTATAATTAATGTAGAGCTATGTGTATTTCTTTTGGACTAAATGGTTGTGGGTCCAGGTGGGATAGAAACCTCTGTAAACATTTTGCTTTGATTTTTCTTTGCTAAATAGACTTGTATTTACAGTGTCTGTGTCTCTCAACTGAATTCTTTATTTCAAAAAGACAAGAACGGGGAGATTTCATTTGGTAGCTCTTAGCCAAGGGATATCCATTTGGTAGTTCTCAGCCAATAGAAAATAAGGTGGACCAATGTCAAAAACTAACCATAGAGCTCAGCCTTATCTCCTCTTGGAGAGGATTTTCTCTTCTTCACAAAGATGCTTTATAAGGGGAGGGGACAAGAAAAAGGGACACCCGGGTGTTCCCTAAAGCCTTCAAAGGCTAACTTCATAATTACACATAGAATCTCCAAGTACATACCCTCCAACTTCTCCCATAAACCAGAAAAGAAGTTTAAAGAAAATTCTTGCCCTGCCCTTGATCTAAGATGTGTGGTGGATTTCCTGATGCAGAGGGGGAGATCACCACTGTCTCCCAGGGTCATTGCACATTCCTCAGAAACGAAGCCTTCGTCTACTGAAAGACCATCTTGGCCATCTTAACTGATCTTTGTATCTTTAGAACCTGATGCCAGATTACCTCATGCCGAGTAAAAGCTGTTGGGCGGGTGCTACTGTGGCGGTCACCCTGATCCTCCTGCTGGGCAATGACTTCAGCGTTGCGAGTTTCCAACCTGGAAAGTGTCTGGCACAGGCCTATCTGCCTCCAGCCAGACCCAGTCCCTGGGGGCAGGAGGCACTGGAGCCACAGAAGGTGAACGTACTGGCTCCTTAGGGGCCCTCATTATTGAGGGCACAGGAAAAGGCTCTGGCACCTCTGGGACCACAGGGCCTCCCACTAGTGACTTTTCTTATGACCATTTAGAGAGGTTGGCATGCTAATACAGAGCATTCCAGGTGTCAATTTCTGGGCAATGCACAGAACAGTTTTACGTGGGCAGATGTGGCCCAGCTGCCTTGGTGAGCAAGCAGAAGAGGGCTAGGCTCCCAGGACAGAGTCTAAGATTTTCCAAACGTCCATCCTAATTTATGCATGGCTTCTGCCATTAGCTCTTTCCTCGGACATCCTAAAATAAAAAGAAACAAATTCCAGAAAACTCAAAGGTTGATAAAGACACCAGATGCTCTACCAAAAACCCTGAAGTGGGGAATCCAAAAAAAGATCTGGTAATACACAAGGAATCTTCAGAATCCTGGTCTACTCCCAGGGAAACAGAAGGCTCTCATGTCTTTCCCAATGCTACCCAAAAGGCTAACATTTAAAAAGTGAATTTTTGCCCACTTTGGACAGTAAAACCGTGTTTATGGTTCTTTTATTCTGAGTTTTGTGTAGTCTTGGACTGATTCAATTTTTAAAAAAAGTTGAGGGAACAATTTTAAAAAGACAGAAATAAATTAGAGTGCTTTGCCTAACACACAAAGACCTGAGTTTGATTTCTAGCACCACATAAACCAGGTGTGCCTGTAATCCCAGTACTTGGGAGGTGGAGGCAGGAGGATCAGAAATTCAAAGTCATTTTCTATTTCGTTAGAAAGTTCAAAGCCAGCCTAGGATACATATAAAATACATGAGTAAATCATTGCTTTGAAGATGGCTTGCTGCTAATCTGCAGGCTGGATGTGTAGGCTACAAAAACTAAAACAAGACCTGAAGCCAGGCATCACAGCATACACCTGGCATCCCAGCACTCAGAAAGCAAAGGCCGCAGGATTGCTAGGAGTTTGAGGCCAGCCTAGGTTACATGGTGAGACCTAGTGATAAGAAAAGAAAGAAATGGTGGCAGCCCAGACTACATCTGTGGGAGTAAATGCAGAGGAAAAACTGAGAGAGAAATATCTGATTGAAAACAAAAGAAGATAGAAGGGTGGGGGTAGAGAAGGAAGACTTTGTAATATTGAGTCAAGAAGGAGACCAAGAGATTTGGATACAGTGATGAACACTTGTAATCCTAGCACTTGGGAGATTGGGGCATGACTACAGGTACAGATTGGCCTGAGCAACTCAGTAGGACCAGAGGGAAGGAGGGAGAGAGGGGGGGGGGACTCGATTTTGAGTTGGTCAACTTCTGGGCATGAGGCCTGCCCTGGTACAGTTGATATACCCAGTGACACTCCATTGTAGAAAACTGGTTTCCCCTTTCTCAGCAGTTACCGTTTGAAAACGGCCTCTTGGGTCATTGGTTCACCTCCCCTTCTCTGTGCTGAGCTGTTGTCTGGTTTGAACCTGAGCAGTTTTTGTATGTTCTGGGAGTGGTGGGAGAGGAATGAGGGTGAAGGTAGGGGTTATGTAGACAGAGCTGAGGAAAGGGAAGGCATATGTTCAAAATATATATATGAAAAAATTGAAAGAAAGAACATAAATGAATGAAAAGGGGAGGGAAGGAGGGAATGGGAAGAGGAAGGGGTAATAGGTCACACATAGTTCCTATTACCCTCCAGGCAGAGAGGCCAGAAGGCAGTCTGGCTGGTGAGTGAGAAACAGGTCCCACCTGGGAAGTCCTCAAGACCTGGAAGGAAGAAGGGAAGAGGAGTTGGGCTTGCCTGCTGGAGACGGCCAAGGGGAGAAGCATCCACAGGGAAGACTTCCACATTCGATTCACATTGTCTCCTGGTCTAAGCTAGTCTCGGACAAATTCCATCCCTCATGGGCATTTCTTCTCGGATCTCATTTCATTTTTATGTTGCTGGTGCAAACGCCAAGTCCTCCTCCTAACAAACAGCTCTCTTCAGCTCTTTTTATCACCCAAACAAATCCAAGGACTCATAATTAGCGAGGTTTACATAACAGGTGTAATTTCTTGATAATAAAGCGGGCCCATTACAGTTGTTTTTCTTAATGGAGCGTTTTGTGCTTGAGACAAACAGCGGGCATTAACCAAAGATATCTGCTTGGCAATAATACTTAGCTGTGATGGTGAACAGCTTGCTACTCTCTTGAAGCTAATCATAATTCTAAAACAAAATAAAAACATTAGGAGATTAATAAAAGCCATTTTATCAGGCCAGGCTCATTCTTCTTTAGTGTCTTGTTTGTCACACAAGGGAAACCCACTTTATTACATGGGTAGCAGTGCATTTATGACGGGCACTTGAAAAATGAGTCTGCCGCTCCTTCGGAAATTCTGTTTCTTAGTCATAAGCCACACTGTCATCAGAAACACACTTTACAAGGAAAGGGAAAAATGACCACATGCCATAAATGTCTTGTTCTTGATAATATAAGCCCTGGTGGGTGCATCTGTTAGAATTCAGACTGTTGATATATGGCTTGTGTTAAATCATAAGTCAGCACTGTAGCCGTGTGAGATCTAAATAAGCAAATGAGAGGGGGGTTCAATCGCTCAGCATTTTATTGAGTTGAGCATAGAGTTTCAAGGGGGGGGGGCAAGGCCACTTCTACTTCAGCTCCTCTGTTGTCAACGATTAGAAAATGATTGGGTAAATGATTGCCTTGTTAATTGTTCATCCCCTATCTCACTCTCCCAGGAAATTCACAACTCCAACATGCTGCAAGATTCTGCCCCACCCCAGCTTCACCCTAAATAAATATTTCAAGAGACAGTGGATACAGCAAAAAACCACCCATCAAAATCCATTCTTTTACTCTAAGATCTAAAGATGGCCCCGAGACCAGCTGCTCACCCAGACAAGTCCATTTCCCACTGCTGAAGCAAGGGAGAGACAGGCAACCCCTCACCACGGGCGGGGAACAGGAATAGCCGCTTTTGGACAGAGGCTTTTAAAAGACAGGCACAGGGTTGGGAAGGAAGCACAACAGTAGAGTTTGCCTAGCATGGGTAAGACCCCGGATTCAATCCCCACCACTGCAAATAAGAAGGCAGAGGAGGAGGAGGTGGGGGACAACAGCAGCATCTCTCATCCACTAGCTGGATACAGATGATAACTGCAGAGTCCCAGTATGAAAGTCTCCTGGGCCCCTAAATCATTACACAGAGAATAAACCAACCACTGGCCCCTTGTGAACCAAAATAGAGGTTCCTGCTGTGTTTGAGCCTTTAAACACTTGGGACAGATGGGCTGCAGCAGGCCACGCTCTGTAATATTTCAGAGGCCGCCTCATAAATAACAAAGCAATACACACTAACCAATCAGTCACGTGTCATCATATCTTTCTGTTTCAATGGGAGGCACCCTAATATCTGCCATCTGCTGGACTTCCCCTTGGGTGGCCTCTACCACCACTGCTGAGATCATCAGGGATTGTTACCATGGTTGGGGATACCCCTGCCCCCACTGGCATTTCCACTGCGCCCAGGTCCTGACACCCCACCCTTCTGAACACAGCTGCCTCTTCAACTGGACCCCTTAAAATCTCAAAATGGAGCTAGAGAGATGGTCAGCAGTGAAGAGCAATGGTTGTTCTTCCAGAAGACTGGGGTTCTAGTCCCATCCACTAGTGTTTCAAACATCTGCAATTCCAGTTCCAACGGATCTGACGCTCCTTCTGGCCTCTACAGGCACTGCACACATAGTGCAGATATACACAAAGGCAAAACAACTGTGGACAAAAAATTAATTTCTTTAATCTTTAAATGCCTCCAAGTGTGTAGTGAAGTTGACAAGCATTTTTTCTCTATTTGATGCTACAATCATTTGACTTGAGCAATTAAAGTAAGACAAAACTCAATGGTGGCCTAGGCAATAAAAGCATTTCTTTTTCTCAATTTACCAAGTGTAGAGTTCTGGGGAGATGGCTCAGCTAATAAAGTGCTCGCCACAAAAATATGAATACCTGAATTCAGATACACATAAAACCAGGCATGGCAGCCTGGGCCTGCAACCCCAGAGTGGGGAAAGTAGAGACAGGCAGATCCTTAGTACTCGATGGCCAGAAACTCTCAGTTCAGTGAGACTCAAATAATAAGGTGAAAGCAATTCAGGAAAACATCTAGTGTTGACCTCTGTTGAGCTCGCACTCGCTCACATGTAAACAGCAGCATAGAACACAGTTCTCCAGGTGTGGTGTAGGAGCTCCACGCCCCATCAGTCACACAATGCCTCTGTGTCTTCTCTGCCTCTCTTGTCTCTCAGCTTTACATTCTTGTCCATGCATTTTCATGCAACATCAATGGGACCTGAAAACCAGTTCATGGGGTCATCGTAGCTCTGAAGAGTTCAGAAGAAGGAGACTATGTCAAAAGAAGAAGATGAAGGCTAATGACTTAGTCCTGCAGTTGAGCATAGATAAGCCTACTAGGTGCACATAAATGTGTTTGCACAAGACAAAAGAATGGCTATTGAAAGCAAGGTCAACTAATTGCATGTGCCACAGACCCACATTCCACCTCCACCTTTCACAGAGAGAAGACAGACTTCCATCTTCTACAAAAGACAACAGGCATAAGGCAAAGGGCATCTGCACCTATGTTACACACACCCAGACACACATATGTACATACAACATGCACACTCAGATATGCACACACACATACACATGCATACATATCACGCACACACACACACACACGCACGCGCACGCACACACACATCTCTCCCACAATAGTTATTGCTTGGGCTCAAGTCACAACTTACTAGTCATGTCGTTTCTCATTTTGTCTTGACAGAATCACATGACTAGATTTCAAATCAACAAATGTCATGTGATACATACACAAGACTGTGAGATTTGTTAGGGAAATTATTGTCCCAGAAATTACCTATACCCTGATGCCTTCCAGACAGAAAGTACTGTAAGGGTCCAAGCTGTATTAACAGTAGCAGTAATAAGAACAAACAGATTATCTGTTTGATATTAACTGCATTTAAGCACGAAAAGTAGACTGCTCGTTGGAAATGGTGTATTAATATTCTGAGTGGGAAAAGTCTAAGACATCCACAACTTCAAAGAAAAACATCTCCTAGGGTGAATTAACTTAATCATAAGAGGGAAAATGCCCACAGAGTTAAAGCATTTTTTAGACTCAGTATTTTCCCTTTTGCCTATTTCAATGAATTTTCAAAATGATGGACTCAGAGCAACCTGAGATGAGGCTTTCTGATTGTCCAAATTCCCTTCTTAGGGCAGTTCAGGGGCCTTTGTGATAAGAGGCAGTACAGGGCTGTGTTCCCCTGAGTGATTCCACAGCTCACCTCAATCAAGGAAGAGGTGAGGGAGATGTCTTGGGGCTTCAGCTTAGGCTGGCAATTTCTACTCCACAGAATCACCCCTGGAGCTGACGGGGAACTAGTTAAATGGGTGATAATGAAGACGAGGAGAAACAAACGCACACAACGCAGCCCAGTGAATTAAGAGGGGTGTGCTTCCACTCCGTGGTTACTGGGAAATTCAAATTTTTTCAAGCCTGCTCCTTCCCACTCTCCTTCGTGCCTTCCCTCCCGCCTCCAAACTCTCTCACAGGTCCCCAATAAAAGAGCTGCTGTGGAAGGTGGGAACAGGAGTTGGAGGTAAAGAAAACAGAAAGGAAGATGTAATGAATGGCTCTGCAAAGAGGAGCTAGGGTGTTCTCACACAGCCAGGAATGGTTGGGGTGACTTGTTTTTAGGTTTTTCGTGTTATCATATACTGAATTCTATCCCTCCCCTGCTATCTTCTCTCATGCCCCTCCCTCACCCAGGGAACCCCTTCTCAACAAGTCCCCCCAACTTCCATGACTTGTGTGCATTATTAGGGGTGTCCATGTGAGCATGAGTTGGGGGCTATTGGCTACACCACAGAGGAATATGACTCCCTCTCTTAGTTAGGGTTTCTGTCACTATGAAGAGACACCATGACCATGCAACTCTTAAAAAGGGAAAGAGTTCATTGGGTCTTGCTTACAGTTTAGAGGTTTAGTCCATTATGGTCATGGCAGACATGGCAGCATGCATGCAGACATGGTGCTGGAGAAGGAGCTGAGAGTTCTACATCTTGATCCTCAGGCATCAGCAAGAGACTGTGTGTCACACTGAGCTGGGCTTGAGCAGATGAGACCTCAAAACTCACCCACACAGCAACACACATCTTCCAACAAGGCCACACCTCCTAATAGTGCCACTCCCTATAGGCCAAGCATTCAAATGCGCGCTTCTGTAGGACTCATCCCTATTCAAACCACCACCAGGTCTCAGTACGTAGGACAAGGTGAGCCCCACCTGCCTCGGCCTCACAAGCCCGAAGACTGCAGGCGCGTGCAGGCTCCCACATAGCTCTTATCACCGATTTCTATCATCACAGCTTGCGTGTTGGAGCGTGGCTGTGTCGGTTATTGTCCTCTAGAGCAGGACAGGCAACCATAGCAGAGCCAAATTCAGTTCAGCATCCGGTTTAGTATCACCTAAGAACGGTTTCAACAATGTTGAATGTTTTGAATGTTAATTTTTTGAATGTTAATTCAATATTTTTGAATGTTAATTTAAGTACTTACATTTGGCCTTTCAGCATTTTTCAGTCTAAAATAGAGGGGAAAATATTTTTTCTTTATTTTTTTAATTTTTTTTTTTTCGAGACACGGTTTCACTGTATCCTTCACTGTCCTGGAACTCACTTTGTAGACCAGACTAGCCTCGAACTCACAGAGATCCACCTGCCTCTGCCTTCCAAGTGCTGAAATTAAAAACGTGAACCACTACTGCCTAGTGAGGAAATAAATTAAAAACGTTACCTCCCACTCTGGATAAGTCCTCCAGGGGCAGCAGCATCTTCTGTTGTATAAACTCTAAGCTTTTGCCTTGGATCTACCATCGCCTATGGTTGGACCAACAGAAGCAAGTTCTGAGAGTGTTCTAAAATGAGGAACTAGGTTTCTTTTATTTATAAGCAAAGAGTCCAACCAGAATCCCCACAAAACCCCCTTGGTCAGGCAAGGCCAGCATGAAGCCTCATAACACTTTCCCATGCTCATCTTTAAATCAAACAGGCTCACATCTGCGTTTCATTAGAATGTGGAGGCACTGGGTGTGGATTACACACTGATAAACTAATCTTACTCCTAAGGAGGGGTACAGGGTAAGTCATAATTCCCAGGTAGGTGACCGTCCTGATACTGTGCTAACTCATTTATGACAGCCTGAACCTGTTGAGTGAACCTGGAAAACATGGCCTCTCTCCTGTGAGAGTCAAGACTGCTTTGTAATGTAGTTGATAGTAAAACCAAGAGAAAACCACACTGATGAAATGATCTTTTTCACTATGAATAACATCAGAGAGACGAGAATTTGCTTGGCATGTTTTCATGCCCATTTTGAACAACTTCAGAGGTGAAGGTTTCTGAGCCTTCGACAGAGAGACTCTAAGCTAATGCTTTTCATTGTCATCCGTGTCTGGAAGGCAATATCTCTGGGTCTCAAGGGTTTATTCCGCAGCCAGCACACAGGCTGGATTGAAACCTTTTGAATCATTTTCTAACCCAAACTGTATTATATTTTTTTGGCTCTTTTAACAGTTTGGGGATATAAAACCTTGACATGTAAACAAATATTGATGCCTCCTTTGAAACTTGGGAGAAAAAGTCAATAAGTTAGATAGAGCTAAACATTTTGACCAACTAGCTGGGCGTAATTAGCCCAACTCTATCGCACAGGTGAATTGTGGCCTTGTGTCCTGTAGACAGCGTCAGAGAATAACTCTTGTCCCTCCCTGTAGGGTGCTCTTTCAGATGTCTTACTGCTCTAGTTAGTTCAGTGCTATTTATTTTTACTCTTGCTCATTAGTTTAGTTCTCAGGAGAAATGTTCATTGTTTAGCAACAATAACTTTTATTTCCCATGTGTAAGCCTGGTTACAAAGCTGATACAAATCCCTCCAGATCTTCTGAGCCACCTCATACGCGTTTATTATTTTCTTCAACATGTTGTCACCGGCCTACAGTTCCACTGGTACGCAGTCAATTTCAAAGTAATCTTTGCAAATTGAGAATCACAGGTGTAGCATAAAACCCTGGGGACAAACATCTCACCTGGTCCTCTCTGCCGTGGGTGCTTTCTCTACAAATCAGTCATGTAGCTACCCTGTTTAGACCTGGGCACTGGTTTCATTTAAGTGCTAACTTCAGAACACACTACCAAATCATGAGTAATCAACCAACAATTATTTATTTCTATTCACTTAATTCTTTCCTCGGGAGTTGCTCTGGGGGAAGGCAAACTAAAACCAGAATGAATGGCAATAGATGGGGCAGGAGGGAAGCAGTAGGCCCTGGCTAGTTTTCTTGTCAGCTTGGCACAAGCTAGAGTCGTCTGGGAAGAAACACAATTGAGAAAAATACCTCCCAGATTGCCTGTAAGCAAGTCTATAGTGCATTTTCTTGATTAATGATTGACACAGGAGGGCCCAGCCCACTCTGGGCAGTGCCACCACTGGCTGGTGGTCCTGGGTTACAAAGGAAAGCAGGCTGAGCAAGCCAGACATTAAGCAGCATTCCTCCATGGTCTCTGCTTCCGTTTGTGCCTCTGGTTCCTGCCTTGAGTTCCTGCCCTGACTTCCTTTATGGTGGACCACAACTGTGAAGGGAAACAAACCCTTTCCTCCCCATGCTGCTTTTGGTCACAGTGTTTGTCTCAGCAATAGGAAAATAAACCAGGACACAGTTTAGGTGATTTTCTTTTTCAAAGAAATTCTCATAGCTTCAAAAGAGAGTGTCGTACACAGGGAAACAAAGTCACCATCAACCAAAACAGACTAAAGTCAAGTCACACTAAAATTTCTCAGAACTAAGGTAGCCAGCATTGTTTTATCATCAGGAGGCACATGTTCATGTGCATGCATGTAAATGGATGTGAGTACGTGTCCACGTATGTGGAGGCCAAAGGTCAACCTTGGGTGTCAATCCTCAGAAGCCATCCATCTTGTTTTGCAGACAGGAGAACTTTCTCACTAGCCTGAAGCTTGCTGTTTAAACTAGGTTAGCTGACCAGCAAGCCCAGTGATGCTCAGGTATCAATCTCTCTTCCCTCCTCATCCCTACCCTGGAATCCCAAGCCTGCATTAGCATATCTGGTTTTCTGAGATTGGCTCAAGGACTCCACTGCTTGTAAGACAAACAAGCACTTTACCAACTAAGCTACTTCCCCAGCCCCTTAATAACAATTCTTTTTTTTTTAAATATTTATTTATTTATTTATTTACTATGTATACAATATTCTGTCTGTGTGTATGTCTGCAGGCCAGAAGAGGGCACCAGACCTCATTACAGATGGTTGTG
>NW_026068026.1:993635-1018837 GCF_014885135.2 Alexandromys fortis | reverse complement strand
GGGGAGCGAGAGATAGGGAGGGAGGGAAGGAGAGAGGGAGGGAGAGGGTTTCCACTATAATTAGCCTGTTCCTTCTGGGCCTGATTTGCCATGTCTCTTTTTAAACTGGATCTTTTCAATTATTCTAGATGCAGAACTAATAGTTCAGCCCTCATCAATAAACACATTCTGATTTTCTACCTGGCTTTTCTGCCTCTTCAGGGTAGCTCAGGGGCAGTGCAGGAAGGATGTTTGCCATCTTACTTCAGATTCTCCAGCTCTGATGGGGTGAAGGAGGCCCGGACTTCCTGGGCTAGTTTGCATGTTAAAGGTACTCCTGGCAGGTCCCTGCGCGAAGATCTGAACAGTTCCTCTCTATTGTGAGAAGGGTGAACTCTCTTTGGTGACATGAATTGACAATAGGAAGCATATTCAACAAACTTCAATAGCCCTTTGAAATCTAGTTTTTTTTAAGTCAGAAAACCTGTATTAGAGAAAGTTTGGTCCTAATGTATTTTTATTGTGTCCCTCTGCCCTAGCTTCCCCTGCCGCCCCTTGCCAACAGCATAAGACGTTTGTACATGTCACTGCTTCTTAGTTCTGTAACACAAAGGCAGAAATCTCTGCGCCTATTTTTAAATTATTTTATCAGTTCCTTTTCCATTTCTGATTTTGCTATTATATCACTCATTTATTTCCTATACAGAAAGGGCATTTTAAAGGGCATTTTCAGATAAAGCACTTTATTATTATTAAGCATTGTAAAATTATTATTGCACATCACTTTTATTATGTAGTTCACTTTAAATGGGCCAGAATATTTTAATCATCCAAGGAAAGCCAGAGTTTATAGCTCAAAATTGAAAATATAGCTACACATTTTTTCCATAAAATATGCATGCATGATTTTCAGCCCCATTTAACTAATGTGTTTTGGAAATATGTTATAATAGTAAATTCAACAAACCTCAGTCAAGGAAAAAAGTAATATAAAAAGTGTGATTAATAGCAATGTGATGGGCTTTTTTTTTTCCATTTTACAGGAGGCCTTATTTTGAAATATGAATCATTTTACATAGATATACATGACCTCTATATTTCCATGTCGTTTGTCTAAACAGTAGTCCGTACAACTCTGGGTGCAGACTTGAAAATTATAGCGGAGACTCAGACTATCAAAACAACATAAATTACCCACAACGCACTTGCAAAGAGAAAAACTGCGACTGATAAAAGAGTAACCAAAAAGAGTCGCTAGTGTGTGCCGCCTGGGCACACAGGTCAGAAATGTAGCGTATTTGTCGTTTTGCCGCTGGAAAATATGCCTGTATTGCGTTGGTGATCTGAAGACAGAAGTTGTCAGGTCATTGAACCATGTAGCTTTGTAATTACCTCTTGGGCAACACACAAAACGTGTGGCTGTACATGAAAGGAACTGTCTCGTAATTTAGTCACTTTTCTCAGATGCGCCGCCACATAAAGCTAAGTTTTGTTTTGTTGTTTCAGTGGTTCGGCGCTTTTATTGAAATCTGCCAATTGATTTTAAAAAAAAATTTCAATTCTAGTATAATCCCTTGGCTCACAACAAATGCCAAGAGAAGCACCGTTGTTAAACCCTGTGTGACCGCTTGTTGGGATTCGCTTGGGCAGCTGGCACGTAGTGCAGGCAGAGACCAGGTTCTCACGGGACTCCGGGGCGTGTAGGTGGGCACCAAGCTGCTGCCTCCAGTCTGCTGGAGCATGGACCACAGTGTGAGCTGGTTTCCAAACGGCCACAGACTTATTCCCAGAGCAGAGCTCACAGAGCAGAAAACAGCTGCCTTTTCCGACTGCTCCCTCTTCCAGCTGAAACACGGCCATGAGCGCCCACCTGTGGATGGGTTCAATCGACAGCCTCCTGCTTCTGAACAGACGAAGAAATGTGTGGTGTCTGTTTTTCCTTAAATGGCACACGATCTGAACACTGAACCTCATGTGTCTTGGGCATGTTCTTCCAAATCAAAGTGAAGTCAGGTTCAGCTGATACTTGCGGCAGGGTTGTTTCCCTGCCTGTTCCCTTAAGCGCTTGAAAAGCTTCTCCAGCATTCTTGATTGGTAAATATGTGTGCAATAAAGAATGGACAGGATCTTATGGTGTTCACAAAGCGACCTGTGCATCGCGAGTCTGGAGAGGGGCAGGAAGGCTTTGCATAGACCACAATGTCGTTCAGTGCCCATAATCCTTTCCAAGCACCCAATTCAAACCCAATGCATTGGTGGTTAAAGCTGTGGGCATTCATCAGCTTACAGAATGTCAGTTACATCCAAGTAGACATCTGGAGCATGGATCGTCTCTGAAAGGCCTTGACTGATGCCTTTAACTCATACAAGAGCTTTAAAATATCATCCTGACTGGGTTGGAGGACTTGTAACAATGAATCAAATGTTTCCTGCATGTGGCCGGCAGTGGTGGAAGGGCTCCCCACGTTCTGTGCACACTTGGGAGCCAAGTGTGGATCCTTCAGACCAGGCTTCACCTGATACAACCTTAAGGTCAGACCCAAAGGAGAGAGTGGACAGGGACACAGAGGCTGCTCAAGGTCACCTCTGTGCTCGGCCACCATCTCTCTCTAAGCTAGTTTGTGGGATGTGCACACCTCTGTAAGGCTAAATTGGTTTGTAGCTTTTGCTTTGTTTCTTCAAAGAGTGCTGGCTAGTTTTATACCAACTTGACACAAGCTATAGTGATATGAAGGAGGGGACCTTGACTGAAAAAATTGCTTCCATGAGATTCAGGCTGTAGAGCATTTTCTTAATTAGTGATTGATGGTACGGCCCAGTCCATTGTGGGTGGTACCACCTCTGGGCTGATGGTCCTGGGTTCTATGAGAAAGCCATGGGGAGCAAGCCAGTAAGCAGCACCGTCCATGGCCTCAGCATTAGCCCCTGCCTTCATGTTCCTGCTCTACTTGAGCTCCTTCCCCTTTCTGTTTTCAGTGATGAACTGTTCTATAGGGGTGTGAGTGAAATAACCCCTTTCCTCTCAAAGTTGCTTTTGGTCACGGTATTTCACCACAGCCATTGAAAGCCTGACTAAGATGGGGGAGGTTGCTTGTTTGGGGTGTGTGAGCTTGTTTGATTGGCTTCATTCTGTACTGGACTAAATCTAGAGCCTCACACATACTAACCAGGTGAGCGCTCTACCTTGGGCTACATTCTTACCCCCACATTATGGCTTCCACTAGAGAAAGACAATTGTGCACAGAAGAGTGGGTCTAATGCCCTGCTTTGCATGGTGGGGTGGTAACTGGAGTTCTCAGCTCAACCACATGCCATGAATATAATACACTGAATTTGCATAGCTCTCCCTCAGTGGAATTGCAAGGGCTGCAGATTATCATTTCCAGGAGCAAGAAGCTAGGAGAGGTAACCATCTGAAACACCCTGAGGGGGCAGCAGAGGAAGACTGGGTGACACACCTTCCACCAAGCAGATTGGAAAGCAGTTTCCTGGGGAGTGCAGAGCTTTTTTTTTTTTTAAAGATTTATTTATTTATTATGTATACAACATTTTGCCTCGATGTATGCCCACACACCAGAACAGGGCACCAGATCTCAGTACAGATGGTTGTGAGCCACCATGTGGTTGCTGGGAATTGAACTCAGGACCTCTGGAAGAGCAGCCAGTGCTCTTAACCTCTGAGCCATCTCTCCAGCCCAGTGCAGAGCTTTAAATGGTGGCTTTAGCCAGATTCCAAAGCAGGGTATTTGCTGACCACCCGCAGGCACCTTGTTCTCACATGGTCCATCAGACAAACACGAAAGACATAAAGTTCCAGAACTGACCGAGTCCCAACCTGTATCTTTCCTATGGCTTTGCCCAGCGCCGCTTCCCACTCAGCCCACTACTGACCACCACTCAAATGACTGCACCTAACCCCTAACACCATCCCTTTCTCCAGTCCTTGTCACTCTGTTCTCCTTCCTAAGGGGCAGTAAGAAAGAAAAGGAGAAAACAGTGCCAGTCCTCACACTTTGGTTTCCAAGGAGTGGGTTTTCTTCTCTGCATATTCTTTTGGATTAGCATAGCTGATAACAAGACCCTCTGCCCGCCTTCTACTTCTATGCCCAGTTCTCCCTCCTGGCTTCTACAGTGTGGTGGTGCTGATTATCTTTGAACCCATTCTGTAGCCTGATCATCCCACAGCGTCTGCCCAGGACAAGTCCCCAGGCAGTCCCTTCTCAAGGTCAAGTAGCTCCTACAGTGGGGACTTAATGTCACGCCCAGTGTGAAGCTAAGGAAGATGACCTCGGCATCCACAAAACTGTGCGGTCACAAGTACACTTCTAGCGAGTGGCCAGCAGTGTGGCTGAACCCTAGTGTTCTCCCAAAGAGAAAAATGAGAGGGAAACCAGTCAGTGTCTGGATAAGCAGCCCCAGAATAAGCATCCCATGGAACACAGAACTGAATGCATCTTCCTCAGAGAAGGGGATTGGATAATTGTAGTCTTCTTGCTCAAAGCTGATCACCATAGCTACACTGCAAGCCTGAAGAGAAAGCCCAGTGTCAAGGACCGAGGACAGGGACTCAAACACAGACTTCCTACCTCTTGACTTTCCATTAAGAAATGATTCATCTATTTTAGTTAAGACATTGTGCCAGCTCAATTTTTTTCACATTAAATGCTGACCAGAGTGGTGACCCCTAGTCAAAGCTCACAGATTTACCTACAGACATCTTGGCTTTTTAATTTCTACCTGGAAACGCCTCCCAGAGAGCTAAAGCTATGTTTTAATTTTAAATCACTGGGCTTAAGAGAGCTAGAAAACAAAAATGCCTCTAACCTGTAAGTCCCACTTGCCCAAATACTTCCTGGAATATTGGGGGCTATTCATGTAAGATAACAAGACATGCATTTTCACTTCTATAAACAAGGTTGGTTGTCCCAACTGCACCAAATGTGCTTGATCACACAGAGGCAGGAGGTCAAGATGTATGCTAGCCTCCCGCCCCAAATCCAATGAAGGTGGGAAGTACGTAGCCTTGTGTGTTTTGTCTTTATAAGCCCCTGTCTAATGTAATTCAATGTTGCTGGGTCCTAACATCTTCATTGGGGAGGGGGTGAAAAGTCACAGTGTCAACAATCACAGACACTGGGAGTCAGGTAGAAGGCTTACAACAGACTCCATTTATTTAACAACAGGGAAAAATTTATATACCCTACCAGCACCCAGATATTCTGATCTGTTGACAGTTGACATCCCATGCTAGCCTCTGACAGAACCAGGCAGATTCCTTTTAGCCTGATAAACCTTATCTTTCTACATATTCACCCTTTTTTCTTTATTGCATAGGATGCTCATCTGGAGCCAGAATTCTTTGCTCAGGCCTTGTTGACCCCACCTCAGGAGTGCTCAGCAACTGGACTGTGCCTGTCTTAGGTTGGCCTGCCAAACAAGCTCTTATCCATCTTTGACTATCAGCCCTTAAAGAGCATTCATTCCTGAAGAACAGTTAGGGTTGGGGGACTAGGCAGTAGCCTTTTGAATTACAAATAACCAGGCATGACTAACCTCCTGTGGAGGACTGCAAGAAGGATGCCTAAGAGCCATTAACACCTGAAAAGTCACCTTAGATGCTGTCCACTGATGTCAAATCTACTGCATGAGACATTTAAGGAGAATAAGGATTAACAATACCACCCCACCAATTAAGGCATATATTAGCACCCAGGAAGGATCCAATAGCCTTTTTATATTATGTCAAACTTTTTTAAAAAATGAGAAATCAAAGGTTAAAACTTCTGCCCTTAATAAATTTCAAATCCCAGGTAATTTGAAATGAGGCCTAATATGTGACAGGTACCAGGGCTCAGTCCTATGATTTAAGACATCTTGGATGAGCAGCATAGGACTGGTAATGTGAACAGCCTGTACAGTCTACTGGCTGTCAGAAAAAGGTGTGAATGGGCTCAGTCTGGCACTCCACTAGAACCTTGAGGAGAGCCAATAACTTACCCAATTAAACAGAACCAGGGTTAGGGATAACATACCTAACATCTTTGGAGCCAGGAAGCTGGATAAGAACACCATATCTGTTTTTTTGTTGTTGTTTGTTTGGTTGGTTTGGTTTTTTGAGACAGGGTTTCTCTTTGGTTTTGGAGCCTGTCCTGGAACTAGCTCTTGTAGACCAGGCTGGCCTTGAACTCCCAGAGATCCGCCTGCCTCTGCCTCCGAGTGCTGGGATTAAAGGCGTGTGCCACCACCCCCGGCTACCATATCTGTTTTTATTGGAATCTGGAAAGGACAGGGTGGCACAAGGGATGGGAGTAGAGGAGAAGACTGCATGAGGCTGTGTCTTTATTGGAAAGGTATGGAGCCCTGTGAAGATCTTGTTTTTTGGCAAGTGATTGTCAATAGCTCCTGTGAATCCTGCAACCATTTCCTGAAATGAGCTAGGGTCTACCCAGAGGGACTGGGAATTCTCTAAAGAAAAGGGGAAGACAAATTTATCTGGCTCTCATCCATATGTTTCGTGCCAGCATCCGTGCCTTAAAGGCCAAGTTGGGAGGATTGGTCAAACTTAGAGGTGATTTTGCACAGATCAGAATGTGCTTGATATAATAGGGGCCAAATTGCCATAACACTTCCCCCCAAAAAAACCTGGGTGTCCAGAGAGTCATTGCCAACAATGGCTTCTGAGGGTCATGGCATTGTAGGCTGGAGGTAGCTAGAATGACCATGACCTTTTGTAGTAGATCTCCAGCCTCATGAGTAAGCCTAACTTTGACAGATGGGCAGGTGACTCTCCAACAATGGAAAGAGGTGTCTCGTCTCTTGATTGGGAGTGGGCAGAAAGGCCATACTGTGCCACATAATTGTTGTAAGACTGAGAATGGGTACTGTTCCTTCATTTCCAATTTAAAGAAAAGGGGAAAAACCTGCTTAGCAATGGAAAACCCTAAAAAGGCAAAGGAGGGTGCCATTTGAACCTTATCTGGAACCAATATCAAATGTAGTGATGCAAGATCTCTTAACTCTTTTTCAGCAGTCATTTGTATATAGACGGCATCTGGATGTGCCCGAAGGAGATCATGTTATGGATTAAGAAGATGTCCTTGGAAATATTCACCATGGCCTGAGAAACATATAACTGGCATATTGTAGGGCTATTTTTCATTCCCTCAGGCAATATAGGCCATTAATATCTCTTGGCTGGCTTATGCATATTAGGCTTCCATATTGTAAAGGCAACGCAGTCTCTATCCTGTGGTGCTAGGGGAATTTGGAAAAAGCAATCCTTCATATCTAAAACTAAAATATAATAAGATGGAGCACTAAGGTGTGGGAGGCCTGGTTGTGTGGACCCCATTTTTTCCATTTGATCATTAACAGCATGGAGATCCTGCAGGAGGCAGTAGCATCCTGATCTCAATAACAAATACAGGGATATTGTGTTTACTTGTAGTTGGTTCTATGTGCCCCATCTTTAGCTTGTTCTGCAACTAATTCCTTTAGGATTGACAACTTTTGCTCAGTTATAAGCCACTGTTCCTCCCAGATGTCCTGATTTCCGAGCTATGTCATTGGAATGGGGCTAGGAGGCTCGATTGTGGTGGATTTCTGAGGGACAGTGGCCCTTAGAATTGGAGGTGTGACTTATGTGTAGGACTGTGATTTGCCAAACCTGTCTTTTCATGGTCCTGAAGGTTATCAAAGAAAACTCCATTACCAGTAGCTATGACAGCACCCATATCCTCCAGGATGTGTCTGCCCCAGAGGTTTCTCAGTACTGTAGAAACAATAGGGAGAATGGCTCCCTTGCTGCCATCAAGGTCTCTCCAATGGACTGGATGGGTTTTGAATCTTGTTGACCTACTCCACTAATGGGAGGTCCAAGTCTAAATTTCCAATAGGGGAAGCAGAGTGCCTCTGTTTCCATTAATATGGTGACATCAGCACCCATGTCCACCAAGCCTCTGACAGCTTGTCCATCAAGATAGACAGTTAGCATTGAGGAGCATGAAACAAAGGGCAGTGTCCAATAGATTTTGTCCCTGTTCGGGTGCCAGGTGTTGCTGGGTCTTAACATCTTCTTTGGGGGAGGGGGTGAAAAGGCACTATGTCAACAAACAGACACTAGGAGTCAGGTAGAAGGCTTACAGCAGACTCCAATTATTTAAAAAAAAAAAAAAAAAAAAAAAAAAAAAAAAAAAAAAAAAAAAAAAAAAAAAAAACAAGGAAAAACTTAAATACTCTCCCAGAACCCAGGCATTCTGATCCATTGACAGTTGACATCTCATGCTCGTCTCTCATTGGCTAGGCATAATCAGGACCTCTGGCAGGGCCTGTTGCCAGGCATTCAGTGTTCCTTATTGGCCAGGCAGGTTCAGTACCTCTGACAGCACCAGGCCAACTCCAGGTTGGCTCCTTTTGGCCTGATAGACTTTACCTTCCTACAAGTCACCACCATTCTCTGGAAACCCTGGGATGGACCTGGCCAGTGTCCATCTTCCTAACCAGTAATTAATTAAGCTTGCTTCAAATTTGACTCAAAAAGACTATGGTAATGGTCTTATTCCCACACAGTTGGAATTGGCAACAGGAAATAATATTTAAGCATAAATGCCTCAAAAACCATCCTGGCTTAAACCAGAGAGACACAAAGGGGATGGTAAATAATTTCATCTTAGAAAAGCTGAATCCTGTCTTCTTGAGGAAATATGACAAAAACATACCTGGGTTTAGCTTCTTTATAAAGTACACAGAATAATCTCTGCCTCAGAGAGTTAACATAAAATGAAAACACACACATACAAATAATTATTATTGTCAGCAGTAGCTGTTATTATTTGTCTGAATGTGTGTCCTATAATTTTGGTAATAGTCTCTGTTCGGGTTTCTGTAACAAAATACCATAAGCTAAGCTTATAAACAATACAGGTTTGTTTCTGAGGCAGATTCAGGGTCTGATAAGGGCCATTTTCTCCCTTTCCTCAGCTGGTCGTACCATGTAGCTTTCTGAAGTACCTTTATAAAAATACTAATACCACTCATGAAGGTTCTGTAACAGATCCCCAGACCTTAGTAGGCCCCGATACCTTATCACAACCTACTCCATGATGGAATGGCCATTTGGGGCTGTAAAACCCAGTACTCAGAGAACACTACCTGCCAAAACTAAAGCAAAGAACTTCATCCATCAAAGTCCCTAAGTTCTGGGAAAGTCTCTAAAAGTACTAGCCTTGATTTTTTGCTTCTGTAGTTACACTTTTGGCTAACTGTTCTTGTTAACTGTTTGTTGTTGTTGCTGTTGTTGTTCTTAAAAGCTCTCCCTGAGAAAGGTGTAGGGCTACACTGGGCCCCTAAGCACCCAGTGTAGATGCTGGCTGGCCGACCAGCTAATAAAGACTTTCTGTTGGTTTAACCCCACATCTGAGCATCTTCTCTAGTGAATACCCTACAACAGGCTCCACCTTCATGAGAAAATCACCTTTCAAAACCCCAACCCAATATTATTCTCTTGTTTTCAAGCAAAAGATAGAAGGATAGATGCTGTGGAATACTCCTCCTATCTATTGTGAATAGGTATTACTCTCGCTGGTTAATAAAGAGCTGATTGGCTGTGAGTCAGATAGGAAGTATAGGCGAGACCGCCAAACAGAATGCTGGGAGGAGAAGGGTGGGGTTGGAGGAATCACCAGGAGAGACAGAGGGACCAAGAATGCTGGAGGACAGGTAAAGCCACAAGCCATGTGGCAATACATAGATTAATATAAATTGGTTAAATTAAATTGTAAGAGCTAGTTAGCAATAAGACTGAGCTCTCAACTGAGCCTTTACAATTAATATTAAGTCCCCATGTTGGTTATTTGGGAGCAGATGGTAGGGATAAGCACCTTCTACCAACAGGTAGATATTAGCATTGATGTGGGAACTTGATTTTAGCTAAAAGTAGACCCAAAGAAGCTCCAAGAAGGACTCACTCGTTTTGGGGTTGGCTCAGCGGATACTGTGTGGTAGTCTGAATGTAACTAGCCCCCATAATCTCACAGGAAGTGGCACTATTAGGAGGTGTGGCTTTGTTAGAGTGGGTGTGGCCTTGGAGGAAGTGTGTCACTATGGAGGCAGACTTTGAGGTTCCCTGTGCTCTTAATACTGCCCAGTATCTAGCCAACTTCCTGTTGCCCGCAAAATGTAGGACTCTCAGCTACTTCTCCAGCGACACATCTGCCTGCACGCTGCTGCCATGCTCCCCACCCTGATGACAATGGACTGAACCTCTGAACTGTAAGGGAGCCCTTCAGTTAAATGTTTCCTTGATAAGAGTTGCCATGGTCATGGTGTCTCTTCACATCAATAGAAACCCTGACTAAAACAGCCTCTCTTGAGCAGAACACAAAATGACAGGTATCCTAGTGGCCCACATCAGACCTCCAGAACCACACAAAACCAGAAAATTGGAATTTTCTGGTGGATAGATGGTAAGTCGTCAATAAAATCAAGTTTTTGCACTTTGACTTTTGTGAGTCAAGATCACACTGGGATACATGACAGTGTCCTTTAATATTGTTTTTCCAAACAGCACAGAATATGTAAACAGGACCTTGATTTCTCTTTCCTCCCTGCACCCCTTTTATTTCCCTACATGAGAACAATTGAACATAAATAACTAGAACTAGGAAGACATGGGAAGAATTTGAGATCAGAATCTCAGACACCCAGAGGAGAAATTCCTGACACAAGGTCTTCAGGACTTCCAGACGCTGTTGAAAAGCAGCACGCGTTCGGAAGCAGCAACACAATACCACACAGCTCTCAAGGTGTCATTGCCATTTCCATAACGCTTAGATGTTGCAATTTTAAAATTCATGTGTGGTCTGCAATATGCAGCCCCATGCTGATGAGGCCCACTGATGTTTCCTTGTAGAGTGTGGGCTTCTGTCAAGATTGGTAATTGTCACAGTTTTCATTGTGCCCTTGTTTCATGTGCATGTGGGTATTAACTTCTATACCGGTGTCTATGCATACCCATGGCAACCTTGTTGATCATGGAACTTGACAGGGTTAACCTGGAGAATGTGGAAGTCGGACAGAAGCACCGGAGAAGCATGGTTGGAGTAACTGAGGGTTCCTGAGCCTTGTGACAAAAGGACACTCACAGTTCTGGCCACACTGCGCAAGGGTGGGTCCACCACCCACTGCTCAGTCCCTATTCCCAAGGCTCCTACCTCACAGCAGACCTACAGTGTCACATTTTATGTGACTGTCAGTGTGACTCACCATGTTGTGCAAGGGGAGGAAGATCGCTATCTGTTGGGCAGAGGGTACGTTGTGCAACTACTTACACTCTCCAATATCTGTTTCCTAGTGGTGAGCTAGAACAGTTGTAACATATGGGCACTTTCTTGTGTTTCTGGACGTGAAAATAGAGGAGGCTAAATGGTGTGACTTCTCTTAAAGGCTCTTGGTGCTTTACAATGTCTAGAGCATTTGGCCAGCTTTGAAAACTCCATCCTCAGACATCTGAAACAGATGTCTGAGCCCTCCTCCATTTGCCAACCTGCATTCAGTAGCCTGAACTCAGCAGCCTAAACTCAGCAGTCTGCACTTGACAACAAACCTACACACACACACACACACACACACACACACACACAAATAAAAATTAAATATGTCTTTTAAAAAATGGAGATTGAAGGGAAAATGAGATAAGGAGGACATGACTATTCCTAAAGCATGGAGAAGATTTGTGTTGTAGATATAAAAAAAAAGAAGAAGAAAGAGAGAAAAAGTAGGCAGGAGGAAGAGTCCAGTTTGAACCTGGTATTCAGATAAACCAGACTGTGAAAGGAGAGAAGGGGAGGGAAAGCAAGAGAGGAGCCACAGACCAAGAGAAGCAGTCTGGGCCAAGAGGTCAAGAGACCAGTGTAGCCAAAATGGCTGTGTTTTATAGGGGCCGAGCACACATCATGTATCCTGTGCAATTGAGGCAATCACAATTGTTTATGGAAGTGAAAACACACGGCTTGAACAACAGCCCCCAGCATTCCAGGGGTTGTCTATCCTTGGGCAGGTGGGCCTTACAGGTTAGAGGCATTTTTACAGATTTCTTAAGCACAGTCATTCAAACTTCAAACATAACATCTGCCAGAAAAGAGAGAAAGATGAAGAGCCGTGTTCTCATAACCCCAAACTTTAAAGGTTTAAGATCACCAGAGGAAAAATCAAGGGAAGGAACCTAAGAAGAAACATCCAGTGAGGCAGGAAAGAGCCATGTCTGAAGGGAGGGAAGGAAGGCCAAGAGCTGCCAAGAAGACAGTTTCAGTGTGCACATTCAGCGGGTCCGAGAACCATGGAAGTGAGAAGGGAGCGCAGGGATGAGGTTTTGTTTGACAGGGAAACCGTACGAGGCTGTCACTGGAGGATGAAGCGGTAACAGATGACTCAGAATAGTGACATATGGGACAGCGACCTATAGGCACCCCAGGAACAGCCCCAAGTCTAGAGTACGCTAAGGGAAAGTTAAGACTGAGCTGAAGATACCCAAAGGCCAGAAGTTAGTTGTATACTCTAAATGAGCCCAGAAATTAACCCAGCTCAATAGTCTCGGGTTCAACTATTTGCCAACAGCCACGAAGATCCATGGCATGCAATGGTGTAGCATATTGAACACAGATTTGAATTCTGCACACTACCAGGCAAGTGGGCAGGACTGAATTGTTCAGGTAGTGAATGAGCTCGGCTGGCGGCTCAGAGTCGGCTCTTGATGCCGTTTTTTCCTCAACACCTGAAAACAGTATTCAAAACACAAAAAGCATTTCCAGAAGAAAACAATCATTACCGTCATGGTTGGAACAGGAGGAAGACTCCAGAGAAGTGGAGATCTTAGAACGCTGTGCCAGCTAGTTTTACATCCACTTGACACAAGCTAGAATCATTTTGAAGAAAAACGTCAATTGAGAAAATATCCCCGCCAGATTGGCCCATGGGCCCATATGGTGCATTTTCTTGATTGATGATTGATGTGGGAGGGTCCAGTGCCTGGGAAGGCGGTCCTGGGATGTATAGGAAGAAAGCCTTGAGGAACAAGCCAACGGTCAGCATTCCTCTGTGGCCTCTATTTCAGCCTCCAGGTTCCTGTCCTGATTGCAGGATGATGGACTATAAGCTGTAAACTGGAATAAACCCTTTCCTCCCCAAGCTGCTTTTGTCATGGTCTTAGGATTTGTATCATTGTGATGAAACACCACGACCAAAAAGCAAGTTAGAGAGGAGAGGGTTTATTTGGCTTAGCTCCTTATCCATGGCCTTTGCTGAAGGAAGTCATGACAAGAACTCAAAAAGGGCAGATAACCTGGAGGCAGGAGCTGATGCAGAGACCATGTAAGGTTGCTGCTTACTGGCTTGTTCCCCATGGCTTTGTTCAGCCTGCTTTCTTGTAGAATCCAGAACCACCAGCCCAGGGATGGCACCACCCACAATGGGCTGGGCCCTCCCACATTAATCACTAATTCAAAAAATGCCTTCCAACTAGATCTTATAGAGGCATTTTCTCAACTGAGGCTCCATCCTCTCAGATGACTCTAGCTTGTGTCAACTTAACAGAAGACTGGCCAGGACAATTGACCCCTTGTGAACTTGACACACAAGTATATCACGGTTAGACCACAACCATTCTTTTCTTGCTCATCTCTGTTGGGGACTGTGGACCCCCAGACTCTGAATTTCCTGTGAGCCCCCTACCAGCTGGAGTAAACAACTTATTTTCCTATGCTTGCAGCTGCTCTGAGGACGAGACCCTCAGGAGTTCCTGATGGCAGGGGAGTGGTTTCTGGTGGGCTTGCAGCTGAGAGTTAGGGTGTGGCCATTAGTCAAGGGGGCATTCTTGAGGAATTCTTGGCATTACCCCTCTGTGTGTGTGTGTGTGTGTGTGTGTGTGTGTGTGTGTGTGTGTTTCAATCTCCAGCCCCTTGCCTGACTCGTGAACCATACCATAGCCTGTAGCATGTAGAGCAGGCATTGTGCTACAATCTCAAAGATCACACATTAACATCCACGTCACACCTTTAAAAGATTTTGCTAACTTTAAAATCCCGCAGTCTTTATAAATTCAAACATTTTAAAATTCAAGTCTCTCTGAAAATCTAAAAATCTCTTTAAAATTTTAGTCTCTCAACTGTGGGTTCATACAAAATAAAAACCAAGTTAAATATTTTCTCACTTCAAGAGAGAAGAACCAGGCTGGTCCTCTTCTTTGGTCGGGGCGCCATCATGTCTGTCCTGACGCCACTGCTGCTGAGAGGCCTGACCGGCTCGGCCCGGCGGCTCATGGTGCCGCGCGCTCAGGTCCACTCGAAGCCGCCGCGGGAGCAGATCGGGGTCGTGGAAGTCACCGTTGGGCTCACTTCCTGCTTCGTCTGTTGCCTCCTGCCTGCGGGCTGGGTCCTGTCGCATCTGGAGAGCTACAAGAAGCGGGAGTGAAGGGAGTTTCCTCCCCCTGTGACTAGACCACCCTTGCCAGCCCATCTTGATCATGTTTCCTGCATTCCTGGCTGGCCTTCCCTGGGATCATGCCATTCAATTCCAGTCACCTCTTCTGCAATCATGACCTCTCGATGTTTCCATGGTGATAACTGGAACCACATATATTGCTGCTGCTTGGTGGGGTCCCCCTTGTAACAATAAAGTCTGTTTAAACCTTAAAAAAAAAAAAAAAAAGAGAGAGAGAGAGAGAGAGAGAGAGAGAGAGAGAGAGAGAAGAACCAGAGAATCGGCACAATTTCAACAACACAAAAACCAAACCCCAAAAATGTAAATAACTCACCTTCCAGTGTCTGGGATCCACTCATGATTGGGCTCCTCTGAAGGGCTTGGTCACCTCTCCAGCTCCACTCTCTGCAGCACACACAGCTTCCAAGGGTGGGCAGGCTCCTCTCCACCACCGCTGCTGTTCTTGGTGGCCATCTCGTGGTACTGGCATCTCCAAACACTGGGATCTTCTGCTGCAACCGGGCTGCTCTTTCACTGATAGCCTCTCATAGGTTCTCTCTGTGGTGCCAAGCCTCAGCTTCTCACATGACCTGTTCAATCCTGGGCCTTCAGTTGTTACTGAGGCGACTTTAGCTTCTGTCGAATTGATAAAAACTATCCAGCACACAGAAAATGAGAGAATCAAGTCATCTTGCTTTTCAGTGACAGGACTTTCGAGCTGTGAGGAAGGTGAGAGAACAGAGTCTACAGATTGGAGAACAAACTTCGGAGTGTAAGTCGTCTGCTGTAGGTGTGTGCTTCAACGAGACGCCTGCTTTTCCCACAGAATCTTTATGAAACAGCCCGCTTTCATGATGACCTGAAGTAAATAAAGATGGTGTTGTGGTTCATGTTTTGATTGATTCATGACATTTTTATAAAGGAAACAGACACTGGAGCCAAGATGACAGTGGATTTGAAGGTTCTGAAAGGCAGGAAATTAGGCCAATAAGTGAGTAAGAGGGTAGAGTCCTTCCCTGAATAGAAAGCTGCTGTGCCTTAAGACTTTGCCAACACCCTGGCTGTGTGGGAATTTCGAGTGATTGCTGCTGGAGAATTCCCTGAAATGCCACAGTCTCCTCAGCAGCTGTGGGCCTGGTGCCACTCTCAGGCCCTCAGGCCAGTGCTAAGACAATCTGGACATGAAGAAGATGGAACAATGGAAAGGGGAAATTCACAGGGACCCCCTGAAGCCCTTACAACCTCCATCCATGACAACACAGGTGAGCTGCACAAGCTTGAATGTCCATCACAGAGCCAGCATCCGTGTTGCAAGGAGGGCCTGTTTGTTTGTCCTGGCCGCCTGGCTAGCTTAGCCCCAAAATAACCACACAGAAACTGTATTAATTAAATCACTGCTTGGCTCATTAGGTCTAACTTCTTATTGGATAACTTTTACATATTAGTTTAATCCATTTCTATTAATCTGTATATCACCAGGAGGTCATGGCCTACCAGCAAAGTCTCAGCACATCTATCTCTGGCGGTGGGTCCATGGCATCTCTCTCATTGTTTTCTTCCTCCCCGCATTCTGTTTAATTTTCCCCATCTAACTAAGTTTTGCCCTATCAAAGGCCAAAGCATTTTCTTTATTAACCAATGAAATCAACACAAAGACAGAAGGACCTCCACATCGGGATGTGGAGAAGCTAGAAAAGGAGATCCAGCAGCAGGTGGAGGAGCTGTGGACTTGGATGCTGCTTCTTATCCATGAGATACATAATAAATGTGTGTGAACTGTGAGGGAACCTGGCGTGTCACGCTGAACCTCCACACATGGCAGCCCACTGCTGGTGTTGATAGAAGGAATCTTCCAATCTTTATGATTCACCTGCATCCAGGGCTCCCACCTCTTTGAAAAATACTGACAGAAATTAGCCAATGATTTAATGCATACATCATATCCTGATAGACTCTATCTCAACTCTGACAGGTATAAGCTACCTGTTGGGGACTGCAGACTACCAGACCTCGAATTTCTTGAGCACTCTGAGCACAAGACCCTGATGGTTGGGGAGTAGGTTCTGATGAGTCTGCTGCTGAAAGATCCTGAGAGCTGGGGTGTGGCCAGAGCCTTATATAAGCTGCCCCTGAGCACAATAAAGTGGGCATTCTTGTCTCAAGGATGTTCCTGTGGCCCTGTCTGTCTGTCTGCCTCTGTCTGTATGTGTGTGTTTTTAAATTTTCAGCCTAGTTCCCATAGTGCGTAGCTAATAGAGCATAAAATGGAACTGGTATGGTTTTACGGCTCCCCAGGTGACATGGAAGATAAATCTGTGAAAGGCTCTGTCATCATTCTGTCAGGCCATCCACGTCAGGATTCCATCAGGCCATCCACTGCAGTGAATTTCATGAGCACGAGCTCACTTCACATTTAAATTGCTGTTGAATAAGCCCCTTGGTCAGAAGTCATTTATGGTAATACCTTGACCTGCCTATGTGATATAAGCCCAACAAATTGTAGCCTTGGCAAAAGCACCAAGGTCAAGAAAGATAGATCCATATCTAAAGCAATGATAAAGCATATCTCTTCCAGTGAAAACAACTTTGTCTCTTCTGAGGTGGATGGAGTTCAATGCAACCATCAGCTCCTGAGCATTGATGCCATTTCCGAGATTGCCATGTAGGGTACTCAAGAGTGACCTCAGACTGAACAGTCTTCATGAACAGAAGTCCACACTGCTAAATTCTTGCATGACTTCCATCCTTATACCATGGCCACTTTACATGTCTATCAGGCATGGGTGGGTGGAATGGGTTGGGAAAGAGCCTGAACAATAGGGGTTAAACATGGTGACTCTCTAGAAGTCATCAAGAAAGATCTATGCATATATATCCTTGTCACCAATTTTCAATCTAGGTCCATCTTAAGGTGACACAAGCCCATAAAACCTAGCAAAATTCTTCACAGACCTCGAAAAAACAGTACTCAGCTTCATACGGAAAAGCAAAAAACCCACGATAGCCAAAACAATCCGGTACAATAAAAGAACTTCTGGAGGCATCACAATCCCTAACTTCAAACTCTACTGTGGAGCTACAGTACTGAAAACAGCCTGGTATTGGCATAAGAAGACACAGGAGGACCAGTGGAACTAAAAAGAAGACCTGGATATCAATCCACACATCTTCAAACACCTGATTTTTGACAAAGAAGCAAAAAATATCAAATGGAAAAAAGAAAACATATTTAGCAAATGGTGCTGGCATAACTGGATGTAGAAGAATGGAAATAGACCCATATCTATCACCATGCACAAAACTCAAGTCCAAATGGATCAAAGACCTCAACATAAAGCCAGCCACACTGAACTTCATAAAAGAGAAAGTGGGAAATACACTTGAACGCATTGGCACATGAGACCACTTCCTAAATATAACCCCAGCAGCACAGACAATGAGAGAAACAATTAATAAATGAGACCTCCTGAAACTGAAAAGCTTCTGTAAAGCAAAGGACAATCAACAAAACGAAACGACAGCCTACAGAATGGGAAAATATCTTCGCTGATCCCACATCAGACAGAGATCTGATCTCCAAAAATACAAAGAACTCAAGAAATTGGTCACCAAAATAACACATAATCCTGCTGGGTGATGGTGGTGCATGCCTTTAATCCTGGCACTCAGGTGGCAGAGGCAGGTGGATCTCTGTGAGTTCAAGACCAGCCTGGGCTAGTTCCAGGACAGGCTTCAAAGCTACAGAGAAACTCTGTCTCAAAAAAAAAGAAAAAAAAAAACATAATCCAATAAAAAAAATGGAGTACAGATCTAAACACAGAACTCTCAACAGAGGAATCTAAATGGCTGAAAGATACTTAAGGAAATGTTCCACATCCTTAGTCATCAGAGAAATACAAATCAAAACATCTCTGAGATTCCATCTTACACCTGTAAGAATGGTCAAGACCAAAAACACTGATGACAACTTATGCTGGAGAGGTTGTGGGGGAAAGGGAACACTTCTGCATTGCTGGTGGGAATGTAAGCTGTTACAACCCCTTTGGAGGTCAGTGTGGTGATTTCTCAGAAAATTAGGAAACAACCTTCCTCAAGACCCAGTAATACCACTTTTGGGTATATATCCAAAGGATGCTCAATTGTGCCACAAGGACATGTGCTCAACTATGTTCATAGCAGCATTGTTTGTCATAGCCAGAACCTGGAAACAACCTAAATGCCCCTCGACCGAAGAATGGATAAGGAAAATGTGGTACATTTACACAATGGAGTACTACACAGCAGAAAAAAATAACGACATCTTGAAATTTGCAGGCAAATGGATGGAGCTAGAAAACATCATATTGAGTGAGGTAACCCAGACACAGAAAGACAATTATTACATGCACTCACTCATAGGTGGTTTTTAAACATAAAGCAAAGAAACCGGCCTACAAACCACAATCCCAGAGAACTTAGACAACAATGCAGACACAAAGAGAAACTTACATGGATCTAATCTACATGGGAAGTAGAAAAAGACAAGATCTTCTTGAGCAAATTGGAAGCATGGGGATCTTGGGAGAGGGTTAAAAATGGAAGGGAGAGGCAGGGAGGGGAGCAGAGAAAAATTTAGAGTTCAATAAAGATCAATCAAAAGGGTGACACAAACATTCAGTCTATAAAACCATCTAAACAAACCTTGAGGCACTGTCTATGGGTTATTACAGAACCATGGTGGAGGCTCTCTCTCTTCTAGAAAAAAAATAATGCTTATTTTTGCAGTGATAGGTATTGAACCCAAGGCTTCTGTCATGCTCCACATGGCTGAACCACGAGGCTACACCCAATCATTCTTCCAGGAAAAATTCAAAACTGGGTACACTTCTTGAAAGCCTACAAGATTTCCAACAGAAGGATTTCCCTCCACCCTTTTGTTAAAGAAAACATCCAGAGTGGAGCGCTAGAGATGAGTTACATACTTTGTTCATGTGCCTACAAACCAGGGCTGAACTGTCTTCTCCAAGTATTAGAGAGTCTTCTCATGAGGGTGTATGCATGGGCTGATAGAGAGGATACACTGTAATTCCCCTGTAGAAGTCTCCAATAGTGTCCCAATCCACATAACATGCCTTGAACAATCAACTCCGCAAGGTAGATCAAAATATCTGGAACTGTTGCAAATCCTTCTGGTTTTCTGAGTGATCTGGCCCCTGTCTGTAATCACATAAATGTACACATCATGACAAACATCATGTGTGCATTACTTTTTATTAGTTTAGAGTGTATACTAGGGGAAAATATGTACCCTCTGACATGAGTCACAAGGGTTCTAGCTATTTTTCTGTAAGTATTTGAGGAAGGGCTAAGCCCTAAGGCCATAGCTCTCTGTGATACCCAATGACTGCCATGTATAAGACAGAGCTGAAGATCAAGGAAGGAACAAGCATCAATGACCAAAGAAAGTTGACTCTAAAATAATTTACTGCAAAATGGAAAATCCAGTCAATCAACTCTTGGGGCTTTTTTTTCCCATCGCACTAATCGCCCAGTTTGATGGATGGCCCAGTTCATTTTGGTCCCACAGCCTATAAATAACAATCCTAAGCTTCCCTGCAAAGCAGGGCCTTCAGTAAATGGAGAATTGTTTTAACTGTGTGAACATTTACAGCTTCAAACTCTTGGCTTCAAATCATATTTATTTTGTATTCTTTCAGGCCAAGCTGAACCCAAAAAAAAAAAAATGCTAATCTAACCCAGTTCAAAAAACAAAGAGGACAAAGATTTCACTTGAAATGGGGCCATTTTTATTCCTGTCGTCTCTGCCTTGGACATAGGCGTTTAATATTTAAATGTTATTCCCTGTGAGAGCTGGACTTTCAGTATTTTGTGCCTCTGACAGGATTCAAATTTCAGATTCTACCTTGTGTGAAAATATCATTTCAAAGTGTGTGCCCCAGGAGAATGATAATAAAGCCAAATCTTGGCATTTTTTTAAGATGAACTTTTTTCAGAGTGCTCTTAAAAACGTGGGTTCTTTCCCGATCCTTCGCAGACACTGGGAGTCAAGGAACGGTGCCTTTTACTTTGTCCCAATTAAGTGCATTCTGGATCAGTTAGCAAATTATTTATTGTAAGCAGATGAGTAATTACTTAAAGTCGTGAGATAGTTGCATCTGCACTTAATATGTTAATTACAGTATTTTACAATTCGTTAACTGTGCCTTTTGCTTCTGTTTTAAGGTGTTATCATTGTCTCTAGTTAGAATTTGAATATTGAGAACATGTCTGTTGTTTTTCTTTGCTGTTAGGATGACCCTGGCAACACCTGCCCACCATATTCTAAGCACTAGGGGCTGCAGCGATTAATAGCAGCGAATCTCTGAAATCGCTTTTCATCCTCCAGCAGTCTGAACAAATTGGGTCATTAAAATATCTCAGCTTAAAGGCTACGTTGCTCTGGCATGTCTCACAAGGTTGCATAAATTCCGTCACTCTACATCTTATGATTTATATCACAGAAGAAATGCAGCATTCTGAATTTAACCATATAGTGTCCACTTGTAACCATGGGCGTGGCTCTCACGAAGATGTATGAAGTGATTAAATCGGGAAGATGAAGATCTCAGGTTCCTTAGTTGTTTCCTTGTCTGTGTCCTCCCTGCTCTCTCAGGCCCTCCACTCAGGACAGCAGTCTCCCAGGGACTTTAAGCAAACACATGCAGTTTGTTCTGTGTTTTAGTATACGTCAGAATGAAAACCTAATTTCTGCTTTCACTAGAGTTAGTCCTTTTACTGGACTCTATTTTTGTAACAAAAGGCAGATAACAAAAAGGCAGAAAAGTTAAAGAAAAGCATGCTTACATATACCAGGCTTTTCTTTGGGGTCACAAACCAGCGCCCAAATCATGACAAGGAAACTTATTATTAGTTAGGGACGCTCAGCCTTCTCTTAGCTCTTATTCTAATCTGTCTCTCTTTATCTATGTTTTGCCTCGGGGCTTTGTGCCTGTATTTCTGTCTATCTTTACTTTCCTGCTGCCTCTTTGGCTGGTTGGTGGCTGCTTGGCTTCTGGCCATGGATCTGTCTCTCTCTTTCTCCCTGGTTCTCATCTCTCGTTCTTTTCTTCTCTCATTCTAGATTTGTCCTCCTACTTATTCTCTCTGCATGTCAACCTTGCCTATGCCTTTCCTGCCTAGCTATTGGCTGTTCAGTTTTTTAGTAAACCAATCAAATGGTTTAGGCAGGCAAGTTGAAACAGATGAAACAAATCTTTGCATAATTAAACACACATCCTTAAGTCGTTAAATGCATCATAAACAAAAGTAACACATCTTTCCCCAGCTAAAGTAATATTTCACAGCACAAACAAATATAACACATCTTTGCTCAGTTAAAATAATATTATACAACACAAGCTTCTACCTAGTTTTTTTTAATTATCTCATCATTTTATGTTTGTGTGTTTTGTCTGCATGTATGTCTGTAGAAACCAGAAGAGGGCGTCAGATCCCCTAAGACTGGAGTAACAGACAGTTGTGAGCTCCACATGGGTGCTGGGAATCAAATGGAGTCCTCTGGAAGAGCAGCCAGTGCTCTTAATGGCTGAGCCATTGCTCCAGCCTCCCTCCCATTTTGAGTCAAAGTTTGCTATGGTTCATCTTCAGGAATTAAGATTGACCATTAACAAATTAGAGAAGTGTGAATTTTATACCAGAGAGACTGTATTTTCTTTTCTTTTCTTTTAATTAATTTTATTGAGCTCTACTTTTTTCTCTGCTTCCATCTCTGTTTCTATCCTCCCCTTCAACACCCTGCCATGATTCCCATGTTCCCAATTTACTCAAGAGATTTTGTCTTTTTCTACTTCCCATGTAGATTAGATCCGTGTATGTCTCTCCTATGGTCCTCATTGATGTCTAGGTTCTCTGGGATTGTGATTTGTAGGTAGATAAATTTTTCCTTTGCCAATTATGAGTGAGTACATATAATTGTCTTTCTGTGTCTGGGTTACCTAACTCAATATGATGTTTTCTAGCTCCATCCATTTGCCTGCAAATTTCAAGATGTCGTTATTTTTTTCTGCTGTGTAGTACTCCATTGTGTAAATGTATCACATTTTCCCTATCAGTTCTTCGGTTGAGGGGCATTTAGGTTGTTTCCAGGTTCTGGCTATGACAAACAATGCTGCTAGGAACATAGTTGAGCACATGTCCTTGTGGCACAATTGAGCATCCTTTGGATATATACCCAAAAGTGGTATTACTGGGTCTTGAGGAAGGTTGTTTCCTAATTTTCTGAGAAATTGTCATACTGACATCCAAAGGAGCTGTATCAGCTTGCATTTCCACCAGCAATAGAGGAGTGTTCCCTTTTCCCCACAACCTCTCCAGCATAAGTTGTCATCAGTGTTTTTGGTCTTGGCCATTCTTACAGGTGTAAGATGGAATCTCAGTGTTGTTTTGATTTGCATTTCTCTGATGACTAAGGATGTTGAACATTTCCTTAAGTGTCTTTCAGCCATTTTAGATTCCTCTGTTGAGAGTTCTCTGATTAGGTCTGTACTCCATTTTTTTATTGGATTGTTTATTCTTTTGATGACCATTTTCTTGAGTTCTTTGTATATTTTGGAGATCAGACCTCTGTCTGATGTGGGGTTAGTGAAGATCTTTTCACATTCTGTAGGCTGTTATTTTGACTTGCTAACCATGTCCTTTGCTTTACAGAAACCTTTCGGTTTCAGGAGGTCCCGTTTATTGTTTCTCTCATTGTCTGTGCTGCTGGGGTTATATTTAGGAAGTGGTCTCCTGAGCCAATGCATTCAAATGTATTTCCCATGTTCTCTTCTATGAAGCTCAGTGTGACTGGCTTTATATTGAGGTCTTTAATCCATTTGGACTTAAGTTTTGTGCATGGTGATAGACATGGGTCTATTTTCATTCCTCTACATGTTGACATTCCATTATGCCAGCACCATTTGCTAAATATGCTTTCTTTTTTCCATTTGATATTTTTTGCTTCTTTGTCAAAAATCAGGTGTTTGAAGGTGTGTGGATTAATATCCAGGTCTTCAATTTGGTTCCATTGGTCCTCCTGTCTGTTCTTATGCTGTTTTCAGTACTGTTTCCAGTACTGTAGCTCTGCTGTAGAGTCTGAAGTCAGGGATCATGATGACTCCAGAAGTTCTTTTATTGTACAGGATTGTTTTGGTTATGCTGGGTTTTTTGCTTTTCCCTATGAAGTAGAGTACCATTCTTTCAAGATCTGTGAAGAATTTTGCTGGGATTTTGATGGGCATTGCATTGAATGTATAGATTGCTTTTGGTAAGACTGCTATTTTTACTATGTTAATTTTACCTACCCAAGAGCATGAGAGATCTTTCCACTTTCTGGTGTCTTCTTAAATATCTTTTTTCAAATATTTAAAGTTTTTGTCATACAAGTCTTTCATTGTTTGCTTAGAGTTACTCCGAGATATTTTATGCTATTTGTGGCTATTGTGAAGAGTGTTGTTTCTCTGATTTCTCTCTAAGCCCCTTTATCATCTGTGTATAGGAGGGCTACTGATCTTTTTGAGTTAATCTGTATCCTGCTACATTACTGAAAGTGTTTATGAGTTGTAGAAGTTCCTTGGTAGAATTTGGGGATCTCTTATGTAAACTATCATATCATCAGCAAACAGTGAGAGGTAAACTTCTTTTTCGATTTGTGTCCCCTTGGTCTCCTTTTGAAGTCTTATTGCTCTAGCTAGAACCTCAAGAACTATAATGAATAGATATGGAGAAAGTGGACAACCTTGTCTTGTTCCTGATTTCAGTGGAATCGTTGGGAGTTTCTTTCCATTTAGTTTGATGTTGGCTGTTGGCTTACTGTATATTGCCTTAATTATGCTTAGATATGTTCCTTGTATCCCTGCTATCTCTGAGACTTTTATCATGAAGGGATGTTATATTTTGTCAAAAGCTTTTTCGGCATCTAATGAAATGATCATGTGGTTTTCTAATTTTACAGCTTGTTTATATGGTGGATTACAATGACAGATTTTTATATGTTGAACCATCTCTGCATCTCTGGGACGAAGCCAACTTGATCATGGTAAATTATGGTTCTGATGTGTTCTTGGATTTGATTTGCCAGTATTTTATTTAGTACTTTTACATCAATGTTCATGAGTGAGATTGGTCTGTAATTCTCTTTCTTAGTAATGTCTTTCTGTGGTTTGGGTATCAGGGTAATTGTAGCCTCATAAAAAGAATTTGGCAATGGTTCTTCTGTTCCCATTGTGTGGAATAATTTGAGGAGTATTGGTATTAGTTCTTCTTTGAAAGTCTTGTAAAAGCAAAAGGTCCTAAGAAAAAAGCAGGTGTGGCCATACTAATTTCCAACAAAACTGACTTCAAACTAAAATCAATCAGAAGAGATCGAGATGGACACTTTATACTCATAACAGGAACAATTCATCAGGATGACATCTCAATCCTGAATATCTATGCCCCTAATATAAAAGCACCCACTTATATAAAAGAAATATTACTAGAACTCAAGGCAGACATAAAACCACACACACTAGTAGTAGGAGACTTCAATACACCACTCTCTCCAATGGACAGGTCAATCAGACAGAAACCTAATAGAGAATTAAGAGAATTATTGGAGGTAATGAAGCAATTAGACTTAACAGACATCTATAGATCACTCCACCCAAATAGGAAAGAATATACCTTCTTCTCTGCAGCACATGGAACCTTCTCAAAAATTGACCATATACTCG
>NW_026068026.1:991158-992345 GCF_014885135.2 Alexandromys fortis | reverse complement strand
GTGCACCCACACACTGAGACAATGGGGATGTTCTATTGGGAACTCACCAAGGCCAGCTGGCCTGGGTCTGAAAAAGCCTGGGTTAAAACCGGTCTCACTGAACATAGTGGACAATGAGGACTACTGAGACCTCAAGAACAATGGCAATGGGTTTTTGATCCTACTGCACGTATCGGCTTTGTGAGAGCCTAGGCAGTTTGGATGCTCACCTTACTAGACCTGGATGGAGGAGGGTGGTCCTTGGACTTCCCACAGGGCAGGGAACCCTGATTGCTCTTTGGGCTGACGAGGGAGGGGGATTTGATTGGGGGAGGGGGAGGGAAAGGGGAGGCGGCAGTGGGGAAGAGACAGAAATCTTTAATAAATAAAAAAAAAAGGGAAAAAAAAAAGAAAGTCTTGTAAAGTTCTGAACTGAAACCATCTGGTCCTGGCCTTTTTTTTTTGGTTGGGAGACTTTTGATGACTGTTTCTATTTCTTCAGCAATTATAGGTCTGTTTAATTTGCTTATCTGGTCTTGAATTAATTTTGGTAAGTGATATTTGTCCAGAAAGTTGTCCATTTCCTTTAAGTTTTCCAATTTTGTGGAGTACAGTTTTTTGAAATATTACCTGATGATTCTCTGAATTTCCTCCATGTCTGTTATTATGTCCCCCTTTTCATTTCTGATCTTATTAATTTGCATATTCACTCTCTGGCGTTTTATTAGTTTGGATAGAGGTTTATCATTCTTGTTGATTTTCACAAAGAACCAGTTCTTTGTTTCTTTGATTCTTTGTATTCTCTGTGTTTTTGTTGGTGTAGCCAACTTCCTTGGGTTGGGTTTTCCTTCTAGTATTTTGTGTAGGGCTGAGTTTGTGGCTAGGTATTAGTGAAATTTAGTTTTGTCATGGAATATCTTGTTTTGTCCTTCTATGGTGATTGAAAATTTTGCTGGGTATAGTAGTCTGGGCTGGCATCCATGGTCTCTTAATGTCTGCCTAACGCTTGACCACAACCTTCTAGCTTTCATTGTCTCCAATGAGAAGTCAAGTGTAATTCTGAGAGGTCTGCTTTTATATGTTACTTGGCCTTTTTCCTTTGTAGCTCTTAATATTCTTTCTTTACTCTGTATGTTTAGTGTTTTGATTATTATGTGGTGAGAGGATTTTATTTAGATCAAGTCTATTTGGTGTTCTATAAGCTTCTT
>NW_026068026.1:990448-991080 GCF_014885135.2 Alexandromys fortis | reverse complement strand
TTTTTGTTGTTTTTGTTTTTTTTTTTTTTTTTGATGCTTTTTTGTTTTTTTTTTGTTTTTTTTTTTTTTTTTTTTTTTTTTTTTTTTTTTTTTTTTTTTTTTGGTTTTTCGAGACAGGGTTTCTCTGTGGCTTTAGAGCCTGTCGTGAAACTAGCTCTGTAGACCAGGCTGGTCTCGAACTCACAGAGATCCGCCTGCCTCTGCCTCCCAAGTGCAGGGATTAAAGGCCTGCGCCACCATCACCCGGCCTTCTATAAGCTTCTTGTATCTTCATAGGCATATCTTTCTTTAGGTTGGGAACTATATTTCCTGGATATTTTAGTTTAAGCTTTTGTTAGATTTAATGTTTTCTTTAACTGGTGAGTTTATTTCCTCTATTGTATCTTCAGCACTTGAGATTCTCTCTTCTATTTCTCATATTCTGCTGTTCATGCTTGAGTTTGTGGTTCCTGATCATTTTCTCATAATTTCTGTTTCTATCTTAGTTAAGGGAGCCACCTTAGTGTTGGCAAGAGACTTGAACCTAGAGTGGCTCCCAGGAGCCCAAGGCGATGTACCCAGTTACTCCCTTGGGAAGCTGAGGATAGGGAACCTGAAATGACCCTATCCTATAGCAATACTGACGAATATCT
>NW_026068026.1:950446-989911 GCF_014885135.2 Alexandromys fortis | reverse complement strand
GGGGAGGGAAATGGGAGGCTGGGAGGAGGCGGAAACTTTTTTTTTCCTATTCTCAATAAAAAAATAAATAAATAAAAATAAAAATAAAAATAAAAAAACTGCTGTTATCATAAAAAAATAATAATTTCTGTTTCTATAATTCCCTCGGCTTGTGTTTTCTTTATTGTCTCTATTTCAGTTTTCAAGTCCTAAATGTTTCCTTCATATGTTTGATTTCTTTTTCTTGGTTTTCTTTAAGAGATTTGCTGATGTCTTCCAATTTTTTGTTTGTCTTTTCCTCCATTTCTTTAATGGAATTTCTCATTTCCTCTTTAAGAGTTTCAAACATTCCCCTGAAGTTATTTTTTAGGTCATTTTCTTCTGCTGTCTCAGGCCTACTTTGACCTAGGTTGCTGGCTTTGAACTGTTTCAATAATTCCTGTCTGAATCCCTTTCTGCAGAAGTCCCTGGCTTGGAGTTGGTCCTGCAAAGGTTTCTGGCTCTGGTCTACTGCCTCAGAGGTCCCAGGCTTTGGGTTCGCCCAGAACCACAGAGGACCTGGCTCAGGCTTACTCCCTCGGAGGTCCCAGACTCACACTCAGAACAGCAGAGGTTCCAGGTTCCTGCCTGTTCCCTTTGATGTCCCAGACCAATGCCCGGATCTACAGAGGTCCTGGCTCAGGCCTACTCCCTCTGAGGTCCCACACTCATGCCTGGCCCTGCAGAGATCTCTGGTTCCTGCCTACTCCCTCAGAGGTCCCAGATTCACACCCAAACTGTCAGAGGTCCTGGTTCAGGCCTAGCTCCTCAGAGGTCCTAGACTCATGTCCAGACCCACAGGAGTCCTGGCTTAGGACTACTCTCTTGAGGGTCCCAGATTCCCATCCAGACCCTCAGCAATCTCTGGCTCTGGCTCACTCGCTCAGCGGTTACTCCCCTGTACCTGTTCCAGTGGAGATCGCTGTCTCTGGACCAGGTTGCTGGCTCATCCTGATCTGCCAGTGTCCCAGGACTGGACTGGCTCCTGGCTTCTGCTCCCGTGGAGCTTGCTTCCTCAGGCCCACTCTGTTTTAGGTAACTGGTTCAGTCCCACTCTTGTGAAATTTGTTGCTCAAGGTGGATGGAGTTCCTTTCCTCAGACCTACTTTGGCCTATGTTGAAGTGTGTTTCTTATATGCAGAAGGATGGATTCTGTTTTCAAATCCAATCTGTTAGCCTGTGTCTTTTTATAGGTGATTGAGTCCATTCATATTAAGGGATAATAATGACCACTGATTGCTACTTCCTGTTAATTTAGTTTTCATTGTTGGTGTTGTTAATTTATGTATTTTTCCCTTCTATGGGATTTGCTGCTATGAGACCATCAATTGTCTGAGTGAAAACTCCTTGGGTTGGAGTTTTCCTTCTAGTATTTTGTGTAGAGCTGGGTTTGTGCTGTGGTGTTGGTTAAATCTGGTTCTGTCATGAAATATCTTGTTTTGTCCTTCTGTGGTGATTGAAAATTTTGCTGGGTATAGTAGTCCGGGCTGGCATCCATGGTCTTTTAATGTCTGCATAATGCCACACAATAATCAAAACACTAAACATACAGAGTATGCCACTAACCTGCATAACAGGAACATCAACCCTTGAAGGTAAGGCTAAATGTGGGACAACCAAAAAATTTATACTAAAATAGTTAGAAGAAGTACAGCCATTCAGTGACAATCTGAAAGTAAGTAATCTGCTCTAGTATGCTGAAATTATGATATCAAACCAGAAAAGAAAAGACAAATGCAGACAGAAGAAGCAGGACAATCACACATATGAGTTCAGCCAGCACTGCATATCAAGACCCTGCCTCAAAAACAAGCAAACAAGACAAAAAATAGAGCTGGAGAGCTGGTTCAGCAACCAAGAGCACACACTGCGCTTGCAGAGGATCCCAGGTGGGAGCATTCCCAGTACCTATGACAGGCAACTCACTTGAACTCCAGCTCCAGGAGATCTGACACCTTCCTCTGACTTCCACAGGCTGTGCACAAACCCACAACACAGACACACGTGTACGCACAGAATTTAAGATAAAAATCAATCTCTAAAAAAAGGATTTAGACCAGGTGGTATCTCTGCGTGTCTTTAATCCCAGCACTTGGGAAGCAGAGGCAGGCAGATCTCTGTGAGTTTGAGGCCATCATGGTAACAGCCAGGGCAGTTACACAGGGAAACTCTGTTTTGAAAAATCAATAGATAGAGGGGGGTCGGATTCAGTGTGCAGGCCCTTTACCAGATAGATTCCTCTATAAGGAGGGGGTAGATACATCAAGTTCACAAAATTCGAAGACACAGACATGGGAACCACAAGGCCACAACCCAAGTGCTGTTCGGTTGGGAGAGACAGGAATTATAGGGATAAGAGTGGAATCAGTTGGGAGTGACCTTGAAAGTCCAGGAGGGAGAGCGGGGTGCGGTTTGCAAGAGAGATTACTATCAGATTTAACTAACCCTTCCATTTCCCATCGGTCTCGCCAAAGTTTAGGCGCAGGGTTCCCATACCCAATTTTGACAGCAGTAATAAGACAAAGATTCTGGAACAGAGCTAGTCCAGGTTCGGTCCAGGTGACCAGCGGGCTTCCTGGATGCCCTGCCTGTCTCCTCCAGCCCTGAGGCGGCATCCTGAACAGAACAGCCCTGGGAGCAAAGATGCCCGAGGATCCAAACTAGCAAGTTCACGTTTTATTCTATCTGTGAACATTGATCCTCTTTGTAGAGGTCACAAATCATTTGGGTCAAAGCTGGGCCTCTGCTCTTCATGAGAGAGATGAAACTTTGTCCTGCCCTCTGTCCCCCAATCAGATATTTCCCAGCTTCTAACCGTAGCTCTTGAGTACTGACAGGTCCCCGACACCAACCTTCCCATTACAGACACTACGCTGTCATAGGGCTCCTACTCAGCCCTGGACTCTATCTGCTTGGTCCTGTGGATTCAAGTTACGTCTCTCTGCTGACAAACCCCATGCTCTTACCTCATGTTTCTTACTCCTGAGCCCCGAACTGGTAATCAAGTATCCCGTCAACATCTCTAACTCAGATGGCTGATAAATAGCAACCTTTTTTTTAATTAACTATTGTTTATATTTCTGGGGGCAGAACGTATTGTTTTGATATGTTTGATATGTTTACACAATGAAGAATTATGAAGTCAAATTCATCAACTTATCACTTCACTCAACACCTTATCTTGTTGCGCTGCATCTCAGGTTTACTCCTAGCAATTCTGAAATATGTAATACACTGTATCACCCAGTAAATCTCAAAAATCACATTCCTTCTACCCAAAACTTTTTTTTCTGAAATTTGGTTTCCAGATGTAGCCTTGACTGGCTTGGAACTCACTATGTAGATAGCCAACTGGCAGTTCTCCTGCCTCTGAAATTAAATCACCTCTCATAACAGGAACTTTGTATCTTTTAACTGACACCCCCCCCCTTTGCTGCACCAAACTCCACCCACCCGTTATTTACCACCATACTGTTTCTGAGAGATTGCACAATATTCGTCTTTCTGTGTCTCTCTTACCGCGGTTAGCACAGGATCCTTAAGGCTCATCTATGCTCTTGTAGACGTTAGGAGCTCCTGCCTATGGCTGAATAGTATTTCATTGTGTGCATGTGCCACGTGTTCTTTACTTCTTCATCTACTGACAGGTGCTTAGCTTCATTTCATAGGGTGACGTTCCAGGAATAACACCGCAACATGCCGGGGAACCCGTGGACTCTCCCTGGGGCTGAATGGGATGGTGAGTGTCGCCATTCAGACCTCCCCTCTGGGCACACAGTGGGGCAGAGAGTGCTCGAAAGGGTTTGTAGGGGGATCTGGAGGTGAAGGAGGTGAAGGACCCCTTGAAAGCCAAGGGGTGCTGTAAAGGGGGTTTGGGGGCGGGTTCCAAAGTAGAATTTATTGAACTAGGTTCCAAGGTAGAATTTTGTTTAGTAAAGAACTGTCGCCGGGCAGTGATGGCGCACGCCTTTAATCCCAGCACTAGGGAGGCAGAGGCAGGCAGATCTCTGTGAGTTCGAGACCAGCCTGGTCTACAAGAGCTAGTTCCGGGACAGGAACCAAAAGCTACGGAGAAACCCTGTCTCGAAAATCCAAAAAAAAAAAAAAAACTGTCCCATTTTTAATGGGGGTACACTCACCCCCAGACCAATTGCCTGTCAGCGATTCTTCCGTTCCTCACACGGGGTTCTTCAGTTCCTCACACGGGATTCTTCCGTTCCTCACACCGGTTATCGGGCAAAAAGAGCTGGGACAGAGCCGGACCCACCGGACTCTCCCTGGGGCTGAACAGGGTGGTCAGTGTCATGATGACTCAACCCTCCCCCCTGGGCACTGGGGAGAAACACACCCACTGAGTCAGGAGTCTGTCAGAGCAGAATCTCATTTACTGGTATCAAGCAGGGACTTATATAGGGTTGTGATGGGGTGGAGAAGCCTGGGATGGGTTGAGGCGGAGTAAGGAACAAGGGCCAATAATATTCTGCCACACTAGTGGTGGCTGGGCAGAGGATGGCCTAGGTTGGGCAGCCAGAGATGGGTCTCCAACCTCAAGCTAGACTCAGGAAGTTATACTAGGCCTCACCAAACTTAGGCTTAGGAAGCTACACTGGGCCTCATGCCCAGGCCTCATGAGGACCAACAGCAACAAACACGGGAAAATCCACCAGCATTTTGGTGATTGTCCCATGCATAGAGTCTACTTACAGACAGGTATAATTATACAGACCTGTACAATTAGACCTTCATGAAATGTTCTATGTGCTGCTTTTTTCTTTAATCATGGGCCATTCTTACGGTGTCTCCCTATCCTTTCCCATGTTTACTTTGGAGTTTCCACTATAAGTGGAAAACACCTTGAGGGCCAAACAAAACGCGTGCACCCCAAAGATCTCCAATTCTTCATTTTTACCTTACACTCACTCATTCTTTATAAGCTTTGCGTCTCTTGGTTTGAATTTTCTACAGGAAAAAAAAATCATATATTCCATTGAGCACACTAAGCTATAGAGGACATCAAAGCCTGGCTGGCCCCTAACCCCTGACCCTGAGCTGTGTTGGGAGCTGGAGAAGCCCTCCAAACAATTCTATATATTAAGTGGTTCCACACAGAGGTGAAGGGTGCTGAGCTATACTGAGGAGGAAGCTTGAATCCACTACTTTGCTTTGTTATCTTGAGTCTGTCCATTAGGCTTTCTGAAGCTAATTTTCTTTGTTAGGAATCATCAATGCAATACCCATCAAAATCCCAGCAAAATTCTTCACAGACCTCGAAAGAACTCAACTTCATATGGAAAAGCAAAAAACCCAGGAAAAAAAAAAAAAAAAACAGGATAGCCAGAACAATTCTGTACAATAAAAGAACTTCTGGAGGCATCACAATCCCTGACTTCAAACTCTACTACAAAGCTATGGTACTGAAAACAGCCTGGTATTGGCATAAAAACAGACAGGAGGACCAATGGAACCGAATCAAAGACCCAGATATTAATCCACACACCTTTGAACACCTGATTTTTTACAAAGAAGCAAAAAATATCAAATGGAATAAAGAAAGCATATTAAACAAATGGTGCTGGCATAACTGGATATCAACATGAAGAAGAATGAAAATAGACCCATATTTATCACCATGCATAAAACTCAAGTCCAAATGGTTCAAAGACCTCAACATAAAGCCAGTAACACTGAACCTCATAGAAAAGAAAGTGGGAAGTACTCTTGAGTGCATCAGCACAGGAGACCACTTCCTAAGGAAAAGAAACTTCGATGTCAGGGCTGGTGAGATGCCTCAGCAGGGAAATGATACTTACCACACAAGCCTGGAGCCCTGAGTTCAGTCCCTGGGATTCACATTAGAAGTAGAAGGGAAGAACTGACCTGGAGTTACCTTCCATCCTCCACAGACATGACCTCACATTTGTTCCATGATGGTGGTGGTTGTTTCATTTTTAATCCTTTCAATCGGGCTCATCCAGTTCTTCTTCCAGCTTCCTATTCCTCCTTCTCTCCAACTCTACAGCCCAGGTCCTCGCGACACCAGATGGGATCTTACGGCAAGGAAAGACAGAAATGAAACTAGGCCAGGTGTCACAAACAAGAGGAGCAAGGTTCCAGCTCACTCACAGCCAAGGACTGACACTGTCCAAGGAAGTGACCAGCTGCTCACTGGACCAAGGGAGTCAATGCTTTACTGACTGTTCTGGGCTGAGGTGGAGTTCACTTGTCTTTCATTGTCTATGGGCACAGCTTCACAAAAGGCGCTTCTTGTGCACAGACACGCTGATAGCAATGTTTGCAGGGTTTGCAGGTCTATCTTGTCCAAGACCTTCCGAGTCCTTTTTGTTGTTGACATTGTCACCTCACATCAATCTGCAGGCATCCTGGTTTTGTCTGGACCTGCTGACAAGGCTGAGGGGCCTTTGGTTCCTGTTCTAGTGAGAAGCACAGGGCAGAGTGCAAGGAAGAGTGACCAGCTCTGTCAGTGATAAACCAAGTTCACCAGGACATTTTAAATTACCAGTGCACCTGCTAGAAGAGCTAAGTAAAATGAGACGGCCTCAGTGTGAAGACAGGGGTGCTAAGCCTTTCCCCGCCTTCAGTCACCCATCAGACATCCCTGCAGGCCCAGCTGGAGAGTCAGTATTTTCCACAAAGCCACCTTTGAGCTTCTGGGAAATAATCTATGCAATCATTATGATAACCCACACATTACTACAGCAAAGCCAGCGGGAGCCGACCAGTGTCCTGCCCACTTGGGTGACAAGAACCACTTTTAAATCAGCTCAGAACAGGTGCTAGGACTCGGCTGTGGTAAGTCGTCTGGCGTCTGAGCCGATTCTGGAGAGTTACAAGTTACAATTCACGGGGTGAGGTTTCTCTGCAGGAAAAGCCCCCTCACCCCCCGTAAGCATTTGGCCTCATGTCCTAATCCGGTGCTTTCTGACAAACTGATTGAAAGAATGTAAGGATGGAGGCAAAAACACACATTCCACACTATGACAGACAGAAGGTTGAGGGTCTGGAGCTCATTTGCCTTCTGTTTCTTTGCTGTGGGCTCTGAGTCTCACGGCTCAGCCTACGGATGCCTTTCCCTGGAGGTTAGGAGTAAATGTGATGTTAAGGCTCACAGGCGCTGGATTCCGGCCAAGAAGAACACAAGCCCGAGCCTTCAGGTAGGCCTGAGTCACTAGCCAAACATCCCGTCAGTCAAGAGCTGGAAAGAAGCCAAGAACCGGGCCGTGTCTAAGTCAGGGCTGGGCTCTCTTGCCTCACTGGGAAACACTATCTTTAGGTCAGTCTAGAGAGCGGCTTTGTAACGTTTACATTTCTTTTCGTGCTGAGTAAAAAGAAATTCTTTCTCTTTCTCATACACGTATGCACGCATCTCACACACATGTACACACATCACACACAAGCACACACAAATAGACACATCACACACATCTCACACATGCACACACACATCACACATACAGACACACACATCTCACACACATGTACACACATCACACACAAGCACACATACATGCACAAACAGACACATCACACACATCTCACACATGTACACACACCTCACAAACATGTACACACATCACACACAGACACACACACATCTCACACACAGACACACATCACACACACATACAGACACACCTCACACATATACACACACATCACAAAACAGACACACACATCTCACACATGTACACACATCTCACACATGTACACACACATCTCACACACACACACACACACACACTGGTCTTGTCCACAGAAAGATATGTTCTCCTGATATTTTGATACTCTGTGACCCACACCAGACTGTTAACATTTAAGTCCAAGCTGATATAAAAAGCTGAGCCTTATCAAGTCTCTTGAACTGGCATACTCAGGAAGTACCACCACCCCCTCACTTGGGAACAATTCAGCACATTAGAGAGACGTGGCTATGACCCTTAATGTTCCAAAGATACGGATCTGAGCCTGGTTCTGTTATTCACTAGCCAGTGCCCTAGATACTCAAGATAATGACACTGACTTTGGAGAGGTGCTGTAATGATTAATATACTTTACAACACTTATAAATATGTAAGATTGTTGTTCCCAAAAGGGGCTCAATGGAGAGCCCGTTATTGCTTTACTACTTTTAATTTTGCTGAGTGAAGTCATCCCCTATTTCTCCTGGATGCTTTCCCGATAATCCAGGACAATATACATTCCCAGGCAAGCAGGCCCCTCCCTAGGGACCGTTCTTCACATAGCGCAGAAGGATGTTTCATGAGCAGTTACAAAGACAGTCTCTGAAAGAATTCAGCGTTATCCTTTATTGTGGAGGACAAAGCAAAAGGCAAGGAAGGATTTCCCTCACCCAGCTCCCCAGCTGCCTGGCACCCCGGCAAGCCGCTGCTTACCAAGCTCTTGGTGGTATCCATCTCATTAGGGCCTCTTGTGCCATCCGGGATGAACACACATCCCACACAATGGTAAGGGGCACAGTTGAGCTTCTGCTGTGGCTCCCCCTCTGTCCGCTCTTGTCTTCACAGGCTAACAGTAAGGCCCACCCCCTTTCCTCTGCTCTGGTGTCTAACAAAAATCCATTTTACATGCCAGCATGATGGTGCATGTCTTTAATCCCAGGACTTGGGAGGCCGAAGCAGGAAGATGTCTGTGAGTTCGAGACCAGCCTGATTTAAGTAGTGAGTTCCAGGACAGCCAGAGCCACCAGAAGGCAATGACGACAAGGACATGATGATGAAAAAGAGGAAGGAGAAGGAGGAGGGGAAACCCATTTTAAACCTTGGTGAGTATTATAACTGCTGTGGCACACCTCACCAAAGACAGCATGGCAAAAGCAGGTGGCCAGGTGAGGACTACACTGATGCTGAAGGCTGGCTGTAATGACTAGCTTACCCTGTGTGCAAGCACATGTCACGTTCAGTAACCCACTGGAAAGGCTTTTTCTGACCAAGTGTGTTTTTTTACTTCAATAACCTGTGTTTAAAACGACAATGTGTTTTCAAAGCAGTTCGTAACATTTCCTTATCCTAAATCGTCTTCCTGTACTGCTCACAACCACTTCAGGCATCAGAAATTAACCACGACCACCAAGCCATTATTAATTGGCTTTTAATAATGTGTGATTTATAATGTGTCTGTTAAGGTTTGTTTCCGTGTCTTCCTCCATGTAGTATCATTAACTCCATACTGTTATACACGCTTGCCAGCGCACATAATCCCATACAGTTCCGGGCTGTGACTTTGTAGAATAATTACATGGGAAGTAAATGAAATTAAAGATACTTAATACAAACGCTGCCCTCGAGGTACGCTGCCCATGGAAAAGCGTCTGTGGAGCCGGTGCTCATCTTGATGGGCTCCCGACAGATGGAGGGCTGCGTTTCTCACGTTACTCTCGAATTTTAAAATGCGCCTGATGGGAATTCCGCTGTCTGCACCAGCTGTACGGATGACCTCCTCGCCTTCCGCTTACCAGATTCGGAATAGATGAGGCAGTTCTTAACACGATTTTAAAACACAGCATATGCAAATATCATCTTGCTTGACATATTTACTCTGTCAGAAAAAATGTCCTTTCCGCTTTAAACCCGGGATGTGCGGCGTTCCACCTTTGAAAGTCTTTCTGCAGAACCACGCTGCCTGCCTTCTGCTTCAGAAGGTGTGAAGGTTTCCTCTGCTCTTCGCACCTAGGAGGTGGGACAAAGCTTTCTTTTACGGGATGAGAGTTTTCCAGGCCTCCTTATCTAATGAAGACTTAAGTGAGAGACACGTGGAAGCTGTCCTGATTGAGAAATGTCTGCTCTGACTCCTTGATGCTCTCCCGACCAATGGAGGACTATTCAGTGTTCAGCGCCTGTATCCAGACACCATTCTATAAAACACCAAAGCAGCACGGGGATTGCAGCGTGACTTCTGCTGCTTCTGAACCCCTGCTCTTCTCTCAAACACGCAAAACTCCCCTGCACACCACACCCCTCCTCCCTGCACACCACACCCCTCCCCTGCACACCACACCCCTCCCCTGCACACCACACCCCTCCTCCCTGCACACCACACCCCTCCCCTGCACACCACACCTCTCCTCCCTACACCCCACACCCCTCCTCCCTGCACATCACACGCCGCATCCCTGCACAACACAGCCCTCCTCCCTGCACACCACACCCCTCCTCCCTGCACACCACACCTTCCCCTGCACACCACACCCCTCCCCTGCACACCGCACCCCTCCTCCCTGCACACCACACCTCTCCTCCCTACACACCACACCCCTCCTCCCTGCACATCACACACCGCCTCCCTGCACAACACAGCCCTCCTCCCTGCACACCACGCACCTCCCTTTGACACCACTAGAACCAGTTGTAACATCCCACACTGTTTCCCACAAAGAAAAAGAATTCCTTGAATAAATGGATCCTAACCCAGAAGCTGTTTGCAATTGCTGTCACAGGGAAAGGGAGAATCGGCTTTCTCCAATGGAATGTCACTGGGTGTCATCACCCACACACCATGTCTTTTTAACTGGTATATAAACTAATTTAATTATATTATTTTCAAAGTGAAGACTACTACCAAGAGTATCTTGAAACTTTTGAGAGGGGTCAAGAAGAATCTTTGATTTTATAAAAAGAATAGGATGTAGTTCTGAGTATTTTTGCAGCTGACTCAGAGGGGCTGAGATTTGGTCAGCCAGCTGTTAACATATTCCCCCAGTCTTCCGCTAGAATACATCCCGTCCAAACAACCCACATCACACCACAGGAAAGGTGGGCAGTCCGGGGTCATCTTATCCAGAAGTTTGATTTCCTCTGATAGACTGTGATTTGAGCCAACTCTTGTCACACCCCACCTGTTTGTCCACTCGCTTGCTATGTTGTGTTGTCTACAGAGACGGGGTCTCACTGTGTGGCCAGCACTGGCCCGGGCTCAAGATCTTCCTCATCAACCTCCCAAGTGTTGGAATCACAGACATGTAGTGTAATGTTTTTGTTCTTACTCTGGCGTTTTGGACTTTTGGGGGACCCATCACCCAGCCCCCATATAAATCATACATGAAGGCTTATTCTTTTTGGGGGGAGGTGGATTTCGAGACAGGGTTTCTCCATAGCTTTTTTTGGTTCCTGTCCTGGAACTAGCTCCTAGCTCTTCTAGACCAGGCTGACCTCGAACTCACAGAGATCCGCCTGCCTCTGCCTTCCAGGTGCTGGGATTAAAGGCGTGCGCAACCACCGCCCGGCATGGAGGCTTATCCTTAGTGACAAGTGCCCAGCCTTAGCTTGGCTTGTTTTGTCAGCTTTTCTTAAATTATCCCATCTATCTTATAGCCTTGGAATTTTTTTCTTTCTCTGTTCCTGTATTCCTTTTCTTTCCTTCCTACTCCATGTCTAACTGGGTAGCTGAGTGGCTAGGTGGCTGGCCTCTGAAGTCCTCCTCTTTCCTTTCTCATTCCCAGATCCCCAGATCCTTTTCTCCTAGATTTTTTCCTCGAATTTATCCTCTCTTCCTGCCAGCCCTGCCTATTCCTCCCTCCTGCCTTGCTATTGGCCATTCGGCTCTTCATTAGACCACCAGGTGTTTTAGACAGGCACAGTAACACAGCTTCACAGAGTTAAACAAATGCAACATAAACAAAAACAATACACCTTTAAATAATATTCCCCAACACAGACATGTAGCACCACCTACAAGAGAAGGACTGTTTTAATCTCCTTAGAAGTTCACCGTTCCCAATAACAGTGGTTTTTTTTCTACTTGTTTGTTTTCTCCTATTTTGGTTTGTTTGATTTTGTTTTTTGTTCTTTAGTTACCCATTTTCAAATGGGACAGAGAAAGAGAAGGTGTGGACTTGGGTGGATAGGGGAGACAAGGAGGGTCTAGAAGGAGTAGGGGAGGGGGAAACCATGATCAGACTATAGTACACACAAAAAAACCTATTTATCAATGAAAATTAAAATTATATTAGAAAAGAAAAACAAGCCTTCACTCCATCCCAGACCTGTGGAATCATCTTGCCATGTTTTGGTCTTTGTTGTTTTTAGAAAGGAAGATGATTTGTTTTGGTTCACAAATTCAGAAGTTTCAGTCCATGGTCATCTTGCTTTGAGCCTCTGCCAACACAGTGCATCACGGTGGGAACTAGGGTAGGAGAAGCTTTCATCTCCTGGTAGCTGAGAAGCAAAGTGTGAAGACTTGAAGGTCAAGTCCCAGTATTCACAACAAATGTGTGTCCCGGGGACCTAACTTCTGTCCACCGGGCTCCACCTCTTCTTTATTAACGTACAGAGATGGAGAGATGGCCCAGATGTTAAGAGAACTGGCTGCTCTTCCAGAAACTCAGTTCCTAGCCCCCATGTAGCATCTCACAACTATCCGTAACTCCGATTCCAAAGGACTCTAAACTCTCTTCTGACCTCTCCAGCACCAGGCATGTGTGTGTTGCATGAGCATAGAAGCAGGCAAATCACCCATACATATAAAATAAAAATTAACACACGCTAATTATATAAAATAATATTTTCATCATTATATTTTAATACATGCATGTAATGTATTCTGACCATATTCACCACCCAACACCCTCTCTTACCTCCCAAGTCCTCTTGATCCCTTTTCTCTTCCCTAAAGCCCCCTTCACCTCATGGTTTCTTTGCTTTAATCTGGATTCCATACATGAAAGAAAACATCTGGTACTTGTTTCTCTAAGCTGGCTTATTTCACTTAACACAACAATCTCGGGGTCTTTCCATGTTCCTAAAAGCAACATGATTTTATTCTTTATGGCTGAAAAAAAAACTCATTCTGTGTATACTATATTATCTAAATCCCTCCACCCGTGGATGGACACCTATGCTGCAGAATACTCAAGAAGCTCCACAAGAATAAGTTTGCCAATTAAAGCTCAATACTCTTGCCAATTAAAGCTCAATACTATTGCACACTAAAGCCAATAACTTTTCTAGAAGCTTCTCTTCACAGATTGGTAGGTAAGACATTGTTACTTGTGCTCGTGGTTTGTTTCTGCTTAGTTTGCTATAGAATAAAATCTGGTGTGTGGCCATATGGAGGAAAAGGAGAAAGCAAGAACAATGTGTAACACACACAGGAAAAACAACATCAACTCAAAAGGCAAATGAGCTTTGCCCTAAAGACTAGTGACACCTCATCCTAGGGGGATGCCCTTCCAGAACCCAGGGACAAGCTGTAGTAACTGAGACAAGGAAAGCAGAGATGCCCCCAGAATCTTCCCAGCATCCAGCACTAACCTGGCATCACAAGGCCACTGGGTACCACTGGGTTTGAAGGCACAGCACATGGCAGCAATGTATGATATGCCAGCATTTTCTGGAAAGTGTCAACCACAGAAGTGATGATGACAACCCTTGTCAGTAGAAGCAGGATGAGAATTGTCTCTCGGCATAGGTCCTGGTGCACAGCAAACATGTGACAAGTGTCTACAGAACCAGCACCAAGGAACCTTCAAAAGTCACTGGAAGAAAAGAGTTGACAAGACCCTGAGCAGAAATGGAAATGATGTAGAGAATCCTCAGAATAAAATGAGCATATCCCATCTCATCTTTTTACCCACAGACAACACAGTGTGTCACTACATCTCAAAAAAAAAAAAAAAGGTCTCTTATTGTTCATTCTAAAGTCCAGAGAGTTTCCAGGTATTGTATCCAGAGATTCCAGAAGTGGGTAGCCCCTTGTCTTCAGTGCTCACCAACTTATCCCCAGAACTCATTTTTCTAAAAACCGATAAGGAAAAACAATCAAGCATTTATTCTGTCTTCACCTATCAGCTGCACCTAGGTAACAGCAGGGAAGATGTTCTCTAGAGAAAAATTCCAGCTAATGAGGAAGAACAATCAAAAATCCTCAGCCTTCCTACTCCCAGTAAAGTAATGGAGTGGATAGGGGTTTCTCAGTCTTGCCTGCAGACCAGAGTCACCTGAATCAAAGGGCACCTGGTTTGGTTCATCTGGAGGTGAACCTGGTGAAGAAATATAGATAGGGCTAAATATACCCAGTAGAATAAACAACCACATTCAGCACATGGTTGATAATTAGTCTTGTTTTATCAATACCACTCATCTTCCTCCTTCTGATAGAAGTTTCTGATACTAAAGTTTCTTCCATTAGTTGAATTTTTCTTTCCCACACACCAAGTCCCAAATAACTGACACAGAGAATCAATATTAATTATAAATGCATGGCCAATAGCTCAGACTTATTACTAACTAGCTCTTACAACTTAAATTAGCCCATTTTTATTAATCCACATTCTGTCACATGGCATTACCTCTCTTTCATCTTGCACCTCCTGTTTTCCCTCTGTGTCTTGCTGGTGACTCTCCTGACTCGGCCCTTCTACCCAGTTTCCTTAGTCTGGTTTTCATACCTAACACTATCCTGTCCAGTTATAGGCCAGTTGCTTAAGCCAATCACAGTGACTCACACCACACACTCTTCTGAATGTATCTGCCCAGTTTGCTTGGGAAACTAACATAACTACCTTTGGTAAGATGAAGTCTGTCATGGCCTGGCACTTACCACTTCAGCGAGGATGCTGTCCTCAGTTTGTCCTATTGCCATGACAAGATTGCTGACAAAAGCTACTTAGGGGAGAAAGGGCTAATGTGGCTCACATTTCAAGTTCAGTCCGTCGAGGCAAGAAAGTCACAGCCACAGGAGCACGAGAAAACTGGTCATATGGCATCCCACAGGCAGGAGCAGAAAGCAATTCATTAACGCATGCACACAGTGCTCAACTCTCTTCCTTTTCATTCAGCTGAGGACCTCTGGAATGATTCCACCCATAATCCACAAGCGGATTTTCCACCTTGACCTAATCCAAACAGCTCATCCTTGAGACTCCCTTTCCAGGTAATTCTACACTGTTGCAAGTCAATAACTGAAACTAACCATCACAAACAGCTGGCCATGGATTAGTAGATAGTCTGCCATTGTTTCCCCAGCGTTCAAAGTGGATTCTAGTTGCTACAGAATGAATGTGCTCTCTGGGTTGCAAAGCAGCCCGTTTCAGGTCATTTTGACACATAGGCTCCATAGATTCTCTTTGATAAATAAGCCCTTCTTAGCCAATCAGTCATTCTGAAATACTGATAGGAAATCCAGAGGCAGCCTGCAAAGCATCATTTACTGCTCATAATACAATGCGAGCAGGGCTGGCATCCTTGCTGGTTTGTGGTCTGATTTGCCTAAATGCCTTTAATCCCTCAGGATCAGAATATGCTACCAAATGCTGGCATTTCTGGGTTAAATATTCAGTGTCTCTAAAAGTATATTCCCTCATGATGACTGATTCTTTCATATTATAGTCAATCTATACAATAAGGTCCATATTCTCCTCCAGTGTAAGCGTAAGTTATTTTGCCAGTTAAAATTATTTCATTGTGAAGAGGAGGAGGAGGAGGAGGTTGCCTGCCTAACTTGACAGGCAATAATAATAAAAACGCATAAGCAGTGCTAACTCACAAAATGGAACAAAATGTGGCATCAACAGGCTCAGAAAGGCCGGGACTGGGGTGACCCTCCCTTAGCAGAGGCAGGACCTGAAGGATGTCACTTGTCACTTCTAGGCATACTACAGAGACAGTAAGTGCCAGCTACTTTGATTCGTGCGTGTACGTGTGTGTGTGTGTGTGTGTGTGTACATATGTGCCATGCACACTTGTGAAAATCTGAGAACAACTTGCAAGGGTCATTTCTCTCCTTCAACCACATGGGTACCAGGGACTGAACTCAGAATGACAGGCCTGTAGGCAAGAGCCTTTAACTCACTGAGCCAGCTCACCAGCCCTGTTTGGGTCTTTATATCACCCTGACAAACACTTTCCCAGCACAAGGCTTGGGTTAGAGGTCATTAGGTCATGGACTGAAAAGTTCTCTGATCAGTGGCACACACCTTTAATCACAGAACCCAGCAGACGGAGGCAGGCGGATCTCTGAGTTTGAGGGCAGCCTGGTCTAGAGTTCCAGGCTAACCAGGACTACGTGGTGAGACCATGTCTCAGAAAACCAAAATAAATAAGTAATTAAAAGATTACCTGGATCGGAAACTTTTATTGCTCTGATATTGCTGGGGATTTTCCTCAACTGTCCAGGGTGAAAACCTGATAGAATGTTGTACTAATTACCATAAAATTTCTAAGCACTGCTCCAGAGTTGCTTTAAAAAGAGAAAAAAAAATAGTAATGGACATGGTCACAAAAGGGTAACAGATTCTCAGAACACTAGTTCTCTGTGGCTGCCTCACAAAGACTATTATCCCCCAAAATGAGAGCTACTCCTCAGATGTGAAGTTCCCTTTCCTCCTAAACCTGTCTTGCTGTAATAAGTAAACCCATTCTCAACTTAGAACATACAAATAGTGAGTTAAGGGACATGAACTCCCTTACACAGAACGCGGCAGTTTCCAATGCCTCACCATGTGGGAAGGGCTGCCATGTTGGAAGGATAAGAACAAAGCCCAAGCCTGGGATCTTAATGCCCCCATTGACACCTGAAGGAACCGCCCTCACATTCTCATCCTATCGAACAAGTTGCTAGAACTTTTGTCTCCTCAAACTTAATCTCCATTTCCAAAAACCCCAGCAGACTTTCAGACCGTGTAATCTTTTGGCTCATTTTTTTTACATTGCTAATGGGTTTCATCTTTAGACCAGACATGAGGCCAAAAAGACTTTCTGGTTTTTAAAGTAAATGTTACCCAGAAAGAAACATAGTTCTTCCTTGACAAGAAGGTACTGAAGTTCTCTCCTGACCAATCAAATTGCCAGCATAGAATCAGAAAAAGGAGAGTAAAAAGGAACCCGGGTGTTAGACTAATTCTTAATTTAGCCATGTGAAAAGAGGAGAAAGATTAATCCTTGATGCAAGTTTTTGTGTTATTATGGGGAATATCTTAATGAAGGAATGATCCACCTTTGCTCAGAGGTAAACTATATAAATGGTGATGTATTGGCCAAGTGTGTGTGTGTGTGTGTGTGTGTGTGTGTGTGTGTTGGGGCAGAGGTGGAAGTGAGTGGCTACGGCAGGAGGATGTCACTGTGAGAGCTGGGTGATGGCGATAGAAGTCTTAGGTAATGAATGGGATTTACCTCCCATCTCTTCAGTCAAGGCACACAGTCCCTCCAGCTCTGTTTACAGTAAACCGTGGGATTTTTTGACAGCAAGGGGACATTTTGACTTTCTCATAGAAAGCGTGAATACTCACTGACATCGTGACTTGCAGTTAGACGTAGCTGGTAGGTTGGGTTTTTGTAAACACACAAATGTGCATCTGTGTATTGTTCGTGAATGTAGGAGTCCTTGCGTACAGTCCTTCGGGTGTTAATGCCTTGTCCTATGCAAATTGATGTGGTCTGAATGGTTTTAGTTACCCATTATTTAAATAAGAAGTTTCAAATTTTTAAATATAGGAGAACAAGAAGGGCTAAAGCGAATACCTGTGATGGATGAAATCTTTACTGAATGCAGACACTGCTTCAAGGAACATTATTTGGGTTATATTCTACCTAGACCCATTTAAACGAAAAATTCCTATTATGAAGGGATTTTATTATAGTGTAAAATGTAATCTGCTGGAAATGTGTATGAATTTTTATGAGTCTCGTTGTTGTATTTGAATTCACAGAGTTATCAGCTCTGTGCCACACTGGGTAGTGTGAAAGGGAAAACCCCTTTGTGTGGCTTCTGGGCCTCACAGAGGGCACAGGGAGGTTCTTGCCCGGGAGAGCACGTGTGTGCGTGCGCATGCTCACAGACACGAGGGGGGGGATGCTCCGAAAAGCGCGCGTGTGCATGCACATACTCATAGGGACATGCTTGCCCTGGAGAGCACGTGTGTGTGTGCGCATGCTCGCACGTTTATGTTTGTAGGCAGCTAACTCTCCACCCATGCTAACTCATATGCCGTCACTCAGACCCATCTTTTCTCTCCTCAAAGTGCATTCAAGAGAAATCAGTAGAACTCAACATTAAGCCAAACAAAACGGGTTCACGGCAAATCTAGAGTAAATTATTTGTTATACATCAGCAAACGAGTTTAAAACAATGCGCCTAAGATTGTGGAGCCCTTTTGAGGTTTATGTGATATTTACAATACACCCAAACCGTGTGAGACTGAACTGCTCTAGTAAATATTATGAACCCATCGTTAGTCCGGAGCTGGAAGGAACAAAGGACACTAACCTTTGGGTGGGGCATTATCTGATGGTCGCAGGCTATTGGGAAAGCTAACCCTCTGCAGAACCCGTGGGTAGCACGCACATTATAGCTGTCTCGTGAGGTTATGATCAGCATTTAATAGGACGAAACAGAGATCAGCAGACCATGGTTTATGAGCTGAATCTGGCCCAGCTTTTATTTCTGTCCAGCTCACAAGGTGCACGTAGTTTTTCACATTTTTAATGATTGGGGGGAAATCAAAAGGATTACATTTTATGACATGTGAAAATTACGTGAACTTCAAGTTTCAGAGTTCATAAATCAAGTGACATTGAGACCCAGCTGCACGCTGATGGCTACAGAGCTGACTGGTCCCCACGGCAGCCTTCCAAGCCACAAAAACTAAAATACCCATTGGTTCCTAAGAGAAAAAAAAATGAAGACAATCATGAGAAATTAGGACACTGTGCAGTAGTGGTTCTGTAAGTGATATTTATGCTCACAAACATAGCCTTGATATATTCATGTATGATTCATGAACTAAGCTTTTTGTCCCCCAGGAGGTTTTTTATGATCTTAAAATGTAACACAGAAACTCACCTCACCAGAGCAGCCAGGCCACTCTGGGTAGGTTACTGACCAGAACAGATAGAATGCATATACATATATTAAAGAAGGATTTATTAGCCAGGCAGTGGTGGTGCACACCCAGCACATGAGAGGCAGAGGCAGGTGGATCTCTGAGTTTGAAGGCAGTCTGGTCTACAGAGTGAGTTCCAGGACAACCAGAGCTCCACAGAGAAACCCTGAGTCTCAAACCCTCCCCTCCCCCCTCCAAAAGAAGAGGATTTCTTAAACTGTCCAGGTAATCCAAAGATGACTATCTCACTATAGAAATTCAGTAACTGTCCAGTCCATGTGGCTAGGTGTCTCTGCAGTCCCGACCTGGTGCTGCCATCCTGGAAGATTCTGAAGAGCTGCTGGTCTTCAATCTACCTTGGGGTCTTGAAAAAGTTGTATTTAATAGCAACCACACAACAGGGTAGACAAACCTGACAATCAGAGAGGGCAAGCGGGCACAAAGCAGGGCCCCTCCATCTCATCTTTTCTCATGCCACCAGAAGGTGTGGCCCAGATTTAAGCTGGGTCTTGTTACTCGAGGCAATCTGATTACCTCACTAGAGTTTCCAAAATCTTGGGTTTTAGTTGATTCTAGATGTAGTCAAGTTGACAACCAAGATTAGCCATCACAGCTACCTGATCACAAGAATAAATAAAGCTCTACCCAATATGATAAAGGCTTAAAGATCAATGGAATAAAAATGATTGTTTGGCCAGAAACGATCCCAGAAATATTCTGCATGAGGTTATTTTTATTTTTCTTCATTCTTGAGAATTTCAGATATATAAAATGAAACATATCAACCCCCATTTCTCCCTTCCACATCCCTCCATGTCCCTCCAGCATCTGCCTCCAAACTTCAAGTCTTGTTTGTTTGCTTGTTGCTTTTATAACCCACTAAGTCCAGTTAGTGCTGCCCACGTGTCCATGGGTGTAGGGCCATCCACCGGAACACGGGAATCCTCCCAGCAACCACATCCTCAAAACAGAACAACTGTCCCTCCCTGCCTCTCCCCAATGCTATCAACTATCAGCAGTTCTAGGATGAGGAGTGGGACTTGATGATCATCTACCCCAATTATGGCTAAAATCAAATTATTTTTAGCAAGGATACCAAGACTTCAATTGGAAAAGATTGTGTTCCAAACAAGTGGTGGTGGGAAACTGCTCGTCCCCATGCAAAAGAATGACCTGGGAGCTTAGTGGTAACACACACTCAGTACACACAAGCCCTAGGGCCCACATGCCACACCACACACACAAACACGCACAAAGGAAAAAGAAGATGCTGACATGTGCTAGTGCATGTATGAATTTAGGGACACTGTGTTAAGTAAAATAAGCTAGAGACTAAATGGCAAATGCTGTATCATACCAATGTGACATATTTAGTCACTCAACATTGAGATGCATTGAACACCAGTGTATGCTTAAAAATGGATAATTCACCAGGCGTGGTGGCTCACGCCTTTAATCCCAACACTTGGGAGACAGAGACAGGGAGATTTCTATGAGTGTGAAGCCAGCCTGGTCTACAGAATGAGTTCCATGCCAACCTTGGCTACTCAATAAAATCCTGTTTTATTGAAAAGAAAAAAAACAGGAAAATATAGTATTTTTATTGTTTTTATTGAGCTATATATTTTTCCTACTCCCCTTCTTCCCTTCCCTCTCCTCTTCCACCCTACCCCTACCCCTCATGCTCCCAATATACTCAGATCTTGTCTTTTTCTCCTTCCTAGATGTATGTCTCTCTTAGGTGTTGTCCAGGTTCTCTTGGGTTGTGGACTATAGGCTGGTTATCCTTTGCTTTATGTCTAATATCCACTTATGAGTAACTGTATATTATATTTGTCTTTCTAGGCCTGGGTTACCTCACTCAGTATGTTTTTTTTTCTAGTTACATCCATTTGCCTGCAAATTTTAAGATGTCATTGTTTTTAAATGTACCACATTTTCCTTATCCATTCTTCAGTTGAGAGGCATCTAGGTTGTTTCCAGGTTCTGGCTATTATGAATAATGCTGCTATGAACATAGATGAGCAAATGTCCTTGTGGTATGATCGAGCATCCTTTGGGTATATGCCCAAAAGTGGTATCGCTGAGTCTTGAGGTAGATTGATTCCTAATTTTAATTGCCAAAGTGATTGTACAAGTTTGCACTCCCACCAGCAATGAAGGTGTGTTCCCCTTGCTCCACAACCTCTCCAGCATAAGTTGTCATCAGTATTTTTGATCTTGGCCATTCTGACAGGTGTAAGATGGTATCTCAGAGTTGTTTTGATTTGCATTTCTCTTATGGCAAAGGAAGCTGAGCATTTCCTTAAGTGTCTTTTGGCCATTTGAGATTCCTCTGTTGAGAGTTTTCTGTTTAGGTCTGTACCCCATTTTTGGGGTTTTTTTTTTTTTTTTCGAGACAGGGTTTCTCTGTGGTTTTGGAGCCTGTCCTGGAACTAGCTCTTGTAGACCAGGCTGGTCTCGAACTCACAGAGATCCACCTGCCTCTGCCTCCCAAGTGCTGGGATTAAAGGCGTGCGCCACCACCGCCCGGCTTTGTACCCCATTTTTTAATGGATTATTTGTTCTTTTTATATTTAGTTTCTTGAGTTCTTTGTATATTTTGGAGATCAGACCTCTGTCTGATGTTGGGTTAGTGAAAATTTTTTCCCCAATCTGTAGACTGCCGTTTTGTTTTGTTGACCGTGTCCTTTGCTTTACAGAAGCTTCTCAGTTTCAGGAGGTCCCATTTATTAATTGTTTCTCTCTATGTCTTTGCTGCTGGAGTTATATTTAAAAAATGGTTCCCTGTGTCAAGGCATTCAAGTGTACTTCCCACTTTCTCTTCTATGAGGTTCAGTGTGGCTGGCTTTATGTTGAGGTCTTTGATCCATCTGGACTTGAGCTTTGTGCATGGCAGTGGGCATGGATCTGTTTGCTTCTTCTTCATGTCAGCATCCAGTTATGCCAGCACCATTTGTTGAAGATGCTTTCTTCTTGTCATTTTCTAATTTTAGATTCTCTGTCAAAAATCAGGTGCTCATAGATGAGTGAATTGGTATCTGGTCTATGATTCAATTCCATTGGTCCTCCTGTTTGTTTTTATGCCAATACCAAGCTGTTTTCATTGTTCGATAGTAGAGTTTAAAGTCAGGGATTGTGATGCCTCCAGAAGTTCCTTTATTGCACAGGATTGTTTTAGCTCTCCTGGGTTGGTTTCTTTTTTTTTTTTTCCATATGGAGTTGAATGTTGTTCTTTTGAGGTCTGAGAGGAATTTTGCTGGGATTTTGATGGGGATTACATTGACTCTGTAGATTGTTTTTGGTAAAGCTGCCATTTTTACTATGTTAATTCTACCTATCCATAAGCATGGGAGTTCTTTCAATTTTCTGGTGTCTTCTTGAATTTCTTTATCCAAAGATTAAAAATTTTTGTCATACAGGTCCTTCACTTGTTTGGCTAGAGTTACCCCAAGATATTTTATGCTATTTGTGGCTATTGTACTCTCTGATTTCCTTTTCAGCTCATTTCTCATTTGTATATAGGAGGGCAACTTTTTTTTTTAGTTAATTTTGTATACTGATACATTACTGAAGGTATTTGTCAGTTGTAGGAGTTCCCTGGTAGGATTCTTGGAGTCACTTATGTGAGAATTTGACTTCTTCTTTTCCAATTTGTATCCCCTTGATCTCTTTTTGTTATCTTATTGCTCTACTTAGGACCTCAAGTACTATACTGAATAGATACGGAGAGAGTGGATATGGAGAGAGTGTCTTGTTCCTGATTTCAGTGGGATAGCTTTGAGTTCATCTCCATTTAGCTTGATGCTGGCTCTTGACTTGCTGAATATTGTCTTTATTGTGTTCAGATATGTTCCTTATATCCCTGATCTCTCCACGACTTTTATTATGAAGGGATGTTGAATTTGTTGAAGGTCAGCATCTAATGAGATAATTGTGTGGCTTTTTTCTTTCAATTTGTTTATATGGTAGATTACATTGACAGATTTTTATAAGTTGAGCCATCCCTGCATCTCTGGGATGAAGCTGACTTGGTCATGGTGGGTGATTTTTCTTATGTGTTCTTGAATTTGGTTTGCCAGTATTTCATTGAGTCCTTTTGTATCAATGTTCATGAGGGAGATTGGTCTGTAATTCTCTTTCTTAATTGTGTCTTTGTATGGTTTAGGTGTCCGGGTAACTGTAGCCTCATAAAAACACTTTGGCAATGTTCCTTCTGTTTCTATTGTGTGGAACAATTTGAGGAGTATTGGTATTAGCTCTTCCTTGAATTCTGGTAGAATTCTGCACTGAAACCATCTGGTCCTGAGCTTTTTTTGTTGGGAGACTTTTGATGACTGTTTCTATTTCCTTGCTTATCTGGTCTTGATTTAATTTTGGTATGTGGTACTTATCCAGAAAGTTGTCCATTTCCTTTAAGTTTTCCAATTTTGTGGAGTACAGGTTTTCAGATTATAATGATCCTCTGTATTTCCTTCGTGTCTGTTGTTATGTCCCCCTTTTCATTTCTGATTTTATTAATTTGGATATTCTCTCTCTCTCTCTCTCTCTCTCTCTCTCTCTCTCTCTCTCTCCCTTTTAGTTAGTTTGGATAAAGGTGTCTATTTTGTTCATTTTCTTGAAGAACCAACTCTTTGTCTCCTTGATTCTTTGTATTGTTTTCTTTGTTTCTATTTTGTTAATTACAGCACTCAATTTGATTATTTCCTGCTGTCTAGTTCTCTTAGGTGAATTTGCTTCTTTTTATTCTAAAGTTTTCAAATGTTCTGTTAACTCACTAGTGTGGGATTTTCCCAGCTTCTTTATGTAGGCATTTAGCACTATGAACACTGCTTTCATTGTGTCCCATAAGTTTGAGTATGATGTGTGGTCATTTTCATTGAATTTTAGGAAGTCTTTCTTTGTTTCTTCCTTGACACAGTGGTGATTCCGTTGAGCATTGTTGAATTTCCATGAGTTTGTAGGCTTTCTACAATTAGTGTTTTTGTTAAATTCTAACTTTAAGCCATGATGATCTGATAAGACACAGGGGATTATTCCAATTTTTTATAACTGTTGAGATACATTTTGTTACTGAGAGTACATTTTATGTATTGCTCTTTTTTTTTTTTTTGAAGACTTATTTATTTAGGTATTTTATGTATATGAGTGCTCTGTCTTTATACACGCCAGAAGAGGGCATCAGATCCCATTACAGATGGTTGTGAGCCACCATATAGTCGCTGGGAATTGAACTCAGGACCTCTAGAAGAGGAGTCAGTGCTCTTAACCCCTGAGCCATCTCTCTAGCCCACTCTTTTCTCTTAAGTACAAAAGAATACATAAGTTATTATCAAATCATCCAAAAATCAGAAGCCAGAGCTGGGCGTGGTAATACACATTTCTAATCCCAGTATTCAAAAATCTGGGGCAGGAGGATCACAAGTTCAAAGCCAGCGTGGGCCAAATAGTCAAATTCTATCTTAAAAATAATAATAATAATAGCGGTATAATAAAATTTAAATGTCCCACTATAACCACAAGTTTAAAAAAAAAGCCTTGTAAACTGGGGAGGGGGAGGGAAAGGGGAGGCGGCGGTGGGGAAGAGACAGAAATCTTTAATAAAAAAAAAATCTCAAAAAAAAAACCTTGTAATCATTTAAAACAGTGGTTCTCAACCCCTTTTACAAGGGTCACATAAGACTATCAGAAAACACAGATATTAACATTACAATTCATAACAGTAGCAAAATTACACTTATGAAGTAGCACAAAACTAATTTTATGGCTGGGGCTCACCCCAGCATACGGAACTGTATTAAAGGGCCGGAGTGTTAGGGAAGGTGAGAACCACTAACTTAAAAGGATGGGCAATCTCCTAGGAATGGGTTCAAGAGATGCTAGTGCCCATGTAAAATACTAACCTCAGAGGAAAGTGGGGGTTCCGCCAGCAGAGCCTTCCTAGATTTCCAGAGATGAGTTCCATACTTTACTATGATCTACCAAATGGAGAATCCTTGAACGGTCAGTGTGAAATCCATCATCCTAAATGCCATTACACTGTGAACACATGAAGCCTGAGGGTATTGATGGTTTGAAAATCTGACCAAAAGGAGTATTAAAATATTATAAGAATTCGATTTAGTCACTAAATCATTCACTTCTATGAATAGATAATCACATTTCCCAGAAGATAAAAGTTCAGATCCAAAACAAATCTTTACATATAAAATAGCCGCAGTAATGTTCCAAACAATAATTTTCTATTACATAAAAATAAGGAGAGATATAACTGGGTTTTAGGATGTTAAGAAAATTCTGATAATAACACATTATTGGAAAAAGAAACATTTGTGCTACCGTGGGCTTTGTTTTAGATCAATAATTTGATAAAAAATTCAAATGTGTCCCTCTCTGTTTATTTTAAAACAAGATAAAAATCTACTAGAGTAAAACGCCCCTGGGGCTATGCATCCTGCGGAAATAAAACCTCATAATCAAAGGATGACTTATTGTCTCCAGTTCACCCAAAAAAACTCTTCCTGTTGTTTTTCCGAAAATCTCAATGCATTCTGGAGGACTTCCTTTGGAGAACCAGAGCAGAAATTCCAAGAGTAGGAACCAAAGATGAAGGCTTCTCAGGAGGTGGGTGTCCGGTTCCCGAAACTGGACGGACCGTCGTACAGCTATGCGCACACGCACAACCTGCGGCTCTCAAAGCCTGCTCCTCTGGGCCTGACCCCTCCAGCACAGTCCCAGTCAACCAGAAAGTGTGCCCATCTGCCACTCTACAGAGGCTCCTTGGCAAAACCTCAACTTAAAGAAATGTATGCATTTGGGAGAGAAGAATAATTTTTTTTAATGAATGCAGCTCAGAAAAGAAAATATCAGATGCCGGGCGATGGTGGCGCACGCCTTTAATCCCAGCACTTGGGAGGCAGAGGCAGGCGGATCTCTGTGAGTTCGAGACTAGCCTGGTCTACAAGAGCTAGTTCCAGGACAGGCTCCAAAACCACAGAGAAACCCTGTCTCGAGAAAGAAAAAAAAAAAAAACTACAGAGAAACCCTGTCTCAAAAAAAACAAATAGGAAGAAAGGAAGGAAGGAAGGAAGGAAGGAAGGAAGGAAGGAAGGAAGGAAGGAAGGAAGGAAGGAAGGAGAAAGTTTTCTAGCATAGACTAGAAAGATAGCTCCAGCAAAGTACTTGTAGGATAGGACATGAGTTCGATCCCCAGAACACACACATACATATACATATACACATGCACACACACATACACACTAGTACACACACATTTGCACACATACACACTAGTATACACACATGTACATACATACACATGCGCGCACACATTCGCACACATGCACATATACACACTAGTACACAGACACTCGCACACATGCACACATATACACACTAGTACACACATACATAACACATGCACACACACATTCGCACATGCACACATACACACTAGTATACACCCACATGCACACATATACACTAGTACACACACATTGTTTTAAGAAGAGGCTATAGCACACACTTAAAATTCCAGAGTTCAGTAGGTTAAAGAGGATTTCTGAGTCTTATCTGCCCGCTGGCCCAAGCCTCCTCAGTGAGTTCCAGGCCAGCAAAGGAGCTGGTCTCAAAAAAAAAAAAAGTGGATGGTATACCAACACCCAAGGGTTGCTAGGCAGTATAGTGGTGCACATCTTTAATCTCAGCACTTGGGAAGGAAAGGCAAGCCCATCCCTGTGAGCTCAAAATCAACCTTGTCTACATAATCAATTCTAGGACAGTCAACTTTGATCTCCACATGAATGCGTACACACACACCTGCACACACACACACACACACACACACACACACACACACCTTGGTACCATAAATCCCCGGATGCTCCCAAAGCAGCTTGGCAGTTTAAATAAGAAGGCCAGAAACTGGAAGCTACCAAACTCAGCGTATAAACAGACAGGAAATTCAAACTTAATAGTCTTACAGAGAGTTGAGTCCCAGCCAAGTGGGAGCAGCTGAGCACCAGCTAGGCACAGGCTGCAACCCCTCAGACCTTACGCATGGAAAGCAAACCTGAGTTCCCCATCCGGTGCCCAGTCCGGCTTCCGGTGCCCAGTCCGGCATCCGATGCCCAGTCCGGCATCCGATGCCCAGTTTAGCTTCCCTGCCCCCACTCCCCCTGCTGTCCGCACCCTGCAGTCCACTTAGAGGCTCTCCAATCCTCTTCTGCTTTGAGTACCGCCCATTGGTGAAGGTCTCTGCTTGATTTTGACTGTGAAAGGCTTTTCCTTTTCACTGACCAACGACAACCGGCCATGGCACATCCCTCGGGATGATCCTCTGTGTCTGGAAATGTTTGTGCAAATGTGAGCATGTGTCAGCTTGTGCTGGAAGGTCCAGGGTGAGAATTTAGACGACCTGACCTCTGGGTACCCTTGAAGCTAAAGATAATATTATTCTATGGAATAATTCTTGGTTTCCATGGTAACACGGGCGCTCCCCGAAGTTAAGTGTAGCCACAAAAGGAAGCTCTGCTTAGCACTGGTCTTGTTGCTGTGACAACATTGTACTTCTCTGATGACAAAAGCATTCTCTCAACACCTGAGTTATCCCAGGCAGGGTCCTCGGTCTTCTCAAGGACATGCAAGCATCCTCAACAGCGGGCCTCTCTGTTGTCATCTTGCTTAACCTCTTGGCCATGGCCAACACTTCCTCCTCGCAGGTCTTTCCTTCGTTTCCATGGCATCTCACTTCCTCTCCTCTTGCCCTGGTCATTCCTTCTTCATCTCTCTTGCCAGTCTCTACGTTGGGGCATGGTTTGGGGCTACCTTCCCTGACATCTGTCTGTTGCCCCTGGATCAGCTGGTTCTGCTCATGTCCAAATATCCCCTATGTGCAAACAAGGCTCATCTTTGTCATCAGCTCTGACTTACAAGGGATGGGTGTTTTCATATCCGATGGGCATCTGAAAGCAACCACACTCAAGCTGAACTCAGAACTTCTATTCTCTATAACTCCTTCTTCCCCCATTTTGGTAAATTGCTCACGATGGCTCTAGGGTGTGGCAGTTTACACCTGTAATCCCAACAAACTGAGGCAGGAGGATTGTACAAATTCAAGCACTGCCAGGGGCTGTAGTGAGTTTTGGGCTAACCTGGCCTCCAGAATCACATCCTGTCTCAAAGAAACAAAATCATGTTTACTCTGTCCCCATTTGTAACCCACCAGTAAACCCCTCTGTTTCCTCAAAAGGCATTTTACAATCAATAACTTCCTGTCTCCACTGTTTCTTCGTTAGTGCAGAGGCCCTGGACTTACGAGTCTCACCTGAAGCAGCCCAGGATGTCTCCCTGCTTCCTGTCTTGTCCCTAGAGTTCTCCCAGCTTCTGACTATTAGAATAACATCTGACCCCTCCTCAGGACCTCACACCTCGGCAGAGCCAGTCCTTGCGCCTCTGCTCTGCTTCCTCCTCGCTCACCACAACAGCCCTCCTCTCACTCCACTCCTGCCAAGCGCGGGCTCCTGCCTCAGGGTCTGGGAGTGTTTCCAAGGATGCTGTTCTCCCTCCGAGAAGGCTTTCCCACCCTATGCCCTGCGTTCCCCGTGGCATTATCCTGTCCTGGTCTCCTCATAGGCTCTGTTTTCTTGTCCATTGACCTTATTTCCACTAGAAGGTCGGCTCCAAGACGACCATTCCTCAGAACCCCACCGCTTGCGAGGGTGCCGCTCCTCAGTGAGTGTTTGTAGAAGCCGCTCCCTGTGTTTTCTGTCCGCTGACTCTGGCGATGACTTTCTGCCATGAGTGGAGATGGAGGTATTGCAGACATTGGTCTCAAGTTGCCCAAGTCACCCCACCAAGCCCCCACAGACCCTGTGCATGCGAGTGGCGCTGGTGTCGTGGACCTACTTATGAGCTATTCTAAGGCTGAAAAAAAAAAAAAAAAAAAAAAAAAAAAAAAAAACAAGCGATCACATCCTGAGCTGCGGTATGCAACTACGCTTGTTGCTTGTTGATCATTTGGGCAGCCTCTGACTGTCTGACCATCAGGCAAGGCGGAAATGAGCCCACAATGGGCCTCCACACCCTGGACTAGTGTTGCCAGTAATTTACGGTATCCATTCCTTTTGCCTCGCTTACCCAATGTTTTAATCTCACATTCCCAGTGTTTCAATGTGAGAAACAAAGCTAAAGTGATGAGTTAACTGGTTTTGTCCAAGGCTGTGTGTCTTTATTTAGAATATAAGCCTGACATGGTGGCGCACGCTTTTAATCCCAGCACTTGGAAGGCAGAGGCAGGCAGATCTCTGTACTTTGGAAGCCAGCTGGTCTACACAATGATTTCCAAGTCAGCCAAAGTTACATAGGGAGACCCCACATTTAAAAAAAAAAAAAAAAAACTCAATAAATAACAGTGTGCTTATTTAAAAACAAAAAGACACCAAGGCAGAACGGTGCTAACAATTAGGCCAGGCACAATTTATTCCACTTATACAGTCAGATGCCCGTGGTATTCTCCTTGAATATAATCCAGAGTAATGTCATGACCCAGTTCCAATAGAAAAATCCCCATGTGGACACCCTCTGCAATTTCCAGCGAGCTTCTGCTTTCATAGCAAGTACGTTTTTAGAAATGTCCCCTATTTTTAGATATTAAAGCAAATCTCATAAGGAGGATTAAGGATTAGGTATTATCAACGTTGGCAAAGATAAAATAATAATTCTTAATCACAACTGCATTATGTGGGAAAATGACTTTCTTTCATTGGATTTGGGGTTAAACGGTTATACTGAAATTGGCTGGTGGAAAGTCCTAGGTAACTCAGCATTGTCATGAGCCGGAAAACACAATTTGCCATTGGTATCCTATTAGCTCTGGACTATTCAGTTATTTATGACCTGAATAAATAAGGCGTAGTGACTTCATGGGATAAGAATGCCTGCCATGACAGACAGACGCAAAGGCGAGATGACCATGAGGAGGTGGTTATGTGTGGCATCCTTTCAGAAGCAGGGTGTTGACTGAGTTTTCTGTCCTGCCTGGTTTCTGTCCTCCCACCAGGTCCCTCAGCCATTTAGTCCCAAAGAAATCACAAAGGTCTATATTAATGATAAACTGATTGACCATTAGCTCAGGCTTCTTATTACTCTTATAACTTATATTAACCCATTATTCTTATCTATGTTAGCCACATGGCTCAGTACCTTTTTAAGCGGGGCAATCACATCTTCCTTCTTCTGTGGTTGGGACAGGACTGGGGAGGAACAGGCTTCCTCCTTCCCAGAATTCTCCTGTTCTCTTTGACCCACCTCTACTTCCTGTCTGGTTGTCCCACCTATACTTCCTGCCTGGCTACTGGCCAATCAGTGTTTATTTAAAACATAATTGACAGAATATAGACAATTGCCCCACATCAGCAGGGCTCTTTCCAGAGCCTCCTCATACCAGCCCTACTTGGAAGGGAATGTGGGGCCGGCTTACCTAAGGTTGATCACAAGGGAAATCCTTTATGTTGTTGTTTACATCACATGGATACCTGGAGAAAACACATCTCAAGGCTGAGTCATCTAGAAGATTGTTCATTGCTTTCAACAAGCCCTTTTGCATATCCAATCACCACTGAATGTTTCGTTTGTAACTTCTGTCAATGGTGTAACTACGAATTAATTTCATGTCCCCAGAGGACAGTAATATGCTACACTGCTTGATAAGGCTTTTCAAAATCCCTCACATCTACAATCCTAGTACTGTACAGGAGGCCAGAAGACCACAAGTTCAAGAGCAGCCTGCAAGCTCTTGTCTCAGAAAAAAAAAAAAATTTCTTGGGAAAAAGGAACTAGGATAGGATGAATATCATCACAGCTCTGGAGGAGAAAGGTGTCTTAATTTGGGTTTCTACTGCTGTGGCCAAACACCATAGCCAAAAAGCAAGTTAGGGAGGAAGGAGCTTATTTGACTTACATGTCCACATACATCACTGTTTATCATTTAGATGAACTTCCTTAGGGAAGTCAGGACAGGAACTCATGCAGGGCAGGAACCTGGAGGAAGGAGCTGACACAGAGGCCATAGAGGGCGCTGCTTACTGGCTTGCTCAGCCTGCTTTCTTATAGAACCCAGGACCACCAGGCCAGGGATGGCACCACCTGCTATGGGCTGCGCCCTCTCCCATGCACCACTAATTAAGAAAATGTCTTACAGCTGAATATTATAGTAGTATTTCCTTAGCTGAGGTTTCCTCATTTCAAATAACTCTAGTTTGTGTGTCAAGTTGGCATAAGACTAGCCAGAACAAAAGGCTTCTGGCTGGTGGTAACTTGCAAGCCATTAATATTACTTTTAAAATGCCCACTATCGTCTGGTCTTTAAACTCAAAATCCTTTGACCAATCTTCTGACAAGAATGTGTATACACCGGCCTGGCAAGACAGTTCAGCCAGTACCGCACTCACCATGCAAGTCTAATGACCCGAGTTCAATCCCTGAAACCTACAGAAAGACGGACAACTCCACAAACCTCTCTTCTGACCTCTGCATAAATGTCCACATGCAACAACAACAATAAATAATAATTCTCTCTAAAAAATAATCCACAGCCCTTGTTTGCTTTATCTGGCAAGGGACTCGAGGATATGATGCACTGATAATGATGAAACCGTGCGTGTGTCACACACACCTGTGTAAAAAGGAGGAAATCTGGTCTCATAGGGTGTGAGTCTCAATGGTGACTCTACATTCACATCCAGTGTTTAAATCTTCTTTCTTCATAGCAGCTGAGCCATGCTGAATTAATGAAAGAAAACACTAACTGGCTCGCTAGGAGAGCAAGTCAGATGCCATATTAAGAAATCAGTAGAAACTGCTGTCTGTTATTAGGGGACTCTAGCCATCCCAGGCCTGGCAAACATGGCTCTGCCAGGCCTTACCCTTCTCCTCCATTCCCTCTGCCTTGCTAAAAACCATTATATTACATTCGTGAAGTTACCCCGCAAGGTCCATTCCCTTATTTAGCCAGTTCCTCCTCCTGAGGCTTGTAGCGCGCGGAGATATAGCGCGCAGAGATGTAGCGTGCGCCATGGCCCTGTCATGTCGTGGGCACGGAGCCTGGGCGCCATTTGCTGTTCCACGTCAAGCTTGACAGACAACTTGTGCGCATGCGCGCGAGCTCCCCCCAGCGCGGGGAGTCTTTCGATCTGGCCATCCGATCTGGCCAATCATAATCTGGCACGATCACTCCATTCTGGCCTGAGCCATTGGGTTGATGACACGTCAGGGCTTTGTCTGGCACCGTATATATTCTTCTGCTTCACGAGGACGGGGTCTTTTGCCTCTCTACAACCTCAAGTGTAAGTGCTCCAATAAAGTGTGTTCTGAGAAGAATCCTCTTGCGGTCGTCTCTTCTGCTGGCGGGAGCGGCGTGCTGCAAGGCTGACTACTAAGGTCCAGCTATCAAAGTTCTGAAGCCCAGCAATGAAAAGCTCCCTTTGGCTCACCTGCTTAACCTGTCCAACTAAAATTAACGCCTCATCCTAACATGGGTTTCCCCTGTTACCTTTATAAACTGCCATTTGACTATGGGCCACAACTGTCTCCTCTCTATCCAGAGGCGGTCCTTTGTCCCACCAGGACAAATATCCCTTCCTCTCTCCATGTCCCCTTCCCCTTCTCCATCTTCCTCATGTTCCTGTCTTTGTCCTTTATCCTAGTCCTCTGCCCCTCTGGGACAAGTAAATCTCCTTTGTGCTGGAAACTCGGCCTTGGGTGTCTTGAGCTGATTTAGGGGTCCCATACAGTTATCACCACCTTATTCTTAAAAATGCTGTAACAAAATCACAGGAACTGAAGCCATGCTCCCATCCAAACCACAGCCACGCTCCCATCCAAACCACAGCCACGCAACCATCCAAACCACAGCCACGCTCCCATCCAAACCACAGCCACGCAACCATTCAAACCACAGCCACGCTCCCATTCATCAAACCACGGCCACGCTCCCATTCATCAAACCATGGCCACGCAACCATTCAAACCACAGCCGTGCTCCCATTCAAGCCAAAGGCAGTTTTGCCTCCTCCTCATTTGAACTGTAGACTCCTATCTCAGACATAAAACCTGTCTCACATCTCCAGGTCCCATCCTAACACCTTCAAAGGTTTGAATGCATGTTCTCTAGCCATGATGATCTGTGATCTCCCCAAACTCCTACAGAGGACACTAACCACATCTTTACTCATTAGACCCATGTTTCTCAACAAACATCCCACAGAAGGTATTTGCTTTGCAATATTGATGTCTGTTCTATTAAAAATTAAGGGACGAAATACAACCAAAAGCTGAGCTGCTGTGGGACACAGTTAGATGGCTGCTGGTGTCTTAGAGGGAAGATCCTGGAGGCTCCTGATGAGGGATTCCCCTCTGTATGCTGTGAATACCATTGGTTAATAAAGAAACTGTCTTGGCCTGTGATAGGACAAAACAGTAGAGCTAGGCGGGGAAAACTAAACTGAATGCTGGGAGAAGGAAGGTAGAGTTCAGAGACGCCAGGTAGCCACCACTGGAACGAACCTGCCAGAACCTTGCCAGTAAGCCACACCCACGTGGCGATATGCAGATTAATATAAATGGGTTAAATTAAGGTGCAAGAGTTAGCCAGAAATACAATTAAGCCATTGGCCAAACAGTATTGCAAATAATATAGTTTCTGTGTGATTATTTTGGGAATCTGGGTGGCCAGGAAACAAACAAGCAGCCTCCCCCAACAGGCTCCTCTTTCTCAGAGTCCAAAGGAATCTCAATCAGTATATACTAGGTGAACTTCTGCAGCCATTTGTATTAAGGTTCTGTTCACAAAAGCCAAGTTGTGGAATCAACCTAGACATCCATCAACAGATGAAGAAAATGCAATTAGATCCTCAAGTCTCAAAAAAGAAAACAAAAGCAAAAAAAAAAAAAAAACAGGAAGAAGACCCATTGCATTATAAAGAACTAAGAAAGTCCTTAGATGCACAGATAAATGCAGCTCTCAGGCCTCAAAGAAACTTCTCTTCCCTGTTTGTGGTTTACGATGTGAGCCCTCTCTGTTTCTAGCTCCAGCCACCATGCCTGCCTGTTGCCACACCCCGCCATTGTGATGGCAATGGACTCCTATCCCTCTGGAACAGCCTCAATGAACCCTTCCTTCCGTGCTTCCCTGGTCCTGGTGTTCTATCACAGAAACAGGAATGTACCTAAGACAGGGATACAGCCATGGTGGCTGGGAGTCATGGCAACAGGAGTTCCAACAGATGGGAACCGTTACCGAAAACCACAACCAATGAAGATGCAGAGACCAAGCAACTGTGTGGTGTCCAGTTCCAGCTGATCTACAGCACAATTCCTGTACCTGAGCCTCAGGGATTGTTGCAGAAGATGAGAAGGAAGAACGGTAAAAGCCACAGGAACAGACATTTCCTGCAAGACTGTGTCTCCTAGAAATGTCAGGAGGTCTACACCCGCAAAGTCTCAACACATGGCTGCCTAAACAAGACCTGAACAAGGACAACAGCAATGGACACACTAGCGAAAACTCAAAGGCCTCAACCCCAGACAAAGAACCACTGGCAACTAGAGAATTCCGAGAGCTGAAGAAATAAATGGTCTTCCCTCAGGAAAATCCTCATTGCTGGCTTTCCAGTGCCAAGTGATCAGCCCTGAGATCATATACATGCAGCATACAGATTACACTGTATGAACTGAGCAGATTGAATTATATATTTAAGAATTCACACAAACACACACGTGTATATATGTAACAATCAGAGAAAAAGTCCTGAGTCTGAGAGAGAGCAACAGGGTAGGTACATCCGAGGGGGTGTAGGGAGGGAAGGGAAGGGAAGAAATTATGTAATCGTGCTGTAATGTCATAAATCACTATAAATGTTTAAACCCCACATCTGGTGTGCCTTTTCTGTGTTTAGAAATGTTTTCATACACACAAACACTATTGTACTTCAAGGGAGTACGGAATGAGCACGTAATACGTGGCACAAGTTTGTGGCTTGGGAGCCACAGCCCTGGGTGAGCCACAGGCGGCTCAGCGGAGGCTGTGTGAGTACACTCTGTGCTGTTTGCACAAAGACAAAAACATCCACAGATGCATTTCTAGGAATTTGTCCTCGTTGTTTCCCGGCTCTCGGATGCCTGTAAAATGCCAAGGCTTGCTCTAAGAAAGGCAACCCGAAAGCTTCTCTGTCCATGAAAGAGCATCAGGCACCTGGGGGAAAAGTTAAACCATCCCGACTCTTCTCTGCTCTCCGACACTCTCTGAATGGCTTGCACCTGGATACAGAACCACCACGTTTGACTCCTGCCGTGGGTCGGAAGCGAAGTCGGCCATCACACCCTGTTTGGGACTTTCGCTTCCTTACCTTGATAAATCCCCACCCTTCCCTGCCTCCCGCATACAACCCAATATCTGAGAAGAAAAAAACCGCCGGGATTTAAGCATAAACCGGAAACACAGGATTGCCAGTTGCCAAAAAAAAAAAAAAAAACGAGCTGAACTTGGTAAGGCAGGGAGCTTAAGCAAGAGCAATATATCATTTAGGGAAATGCAATCGCTGGAGAGTACACTAGACCTGCATTTAGTTTCTAATCTGTTTTTGCACCGCTGCATGCCAAAGTTGATTCAAATAAATATTTAAATAAAATTTGAATTGCACACAGAGTATTGCGAAAATGACCCGGTCGGGTGTGACTGGAAGCTCATCGGTGGTGCACTTGCGCCCTCTGCTGCTCGACGGCGTTTCCAACAGCTCATTCTCCCTGCGTTCCGTTTTTGGTTTTTCCTTCTTTGGTGCTGCTGAGAAGGTGGCAATGTTACTGTTTGCACATAACAAATGGCAATCAAAATACCATAGACGTGTTTTGTGTTTCACCCTCATCTCAAAAAGATTTCTTGGTAAAAAAGGGTTGTAGGAGCCGCTTGTTTGTTTCCCAGCCGCACAGACTCCCAAAATGATCACACAGAAACCATATTATTTGCAATACTGTTTGCCCAATAGCTTAAGCGTATTTCTGGCTAAATCATATCTTAAATTAGCCCATATCCAGTAATCTGTGTATCGCCACGAGGCTGTAGCTTACCAGGTAACAGTCTGGCATCTGTCTCTGGAGGGGCTGGCTTCTCCCTGACCGGCCTTCTTTCTCTCAGCATTCAGTTTAGTTTTCCCAACCTAGCTCTACTCTACCCTATCAGGTCAAGCCAGTTTCTTTATAAATCAATGGTATTCACAGCATACACAGGGGAATCCACATCACAAAAGTACTCATAGATTTCTTCTTGGGCATGCTCTTGAGAGCATGGAGCATACACTGTTTAAATCATACCGTCCTGGCTGGGTGGAGTGGCACATGCCTGCAATCCTAGCAACTCGGGAGACAGGCAGGACGGTACCCGGGATGTTTGTGAGTCTCAGGATGTGACTGTGGTCCTGACTCCTTAAAAAATAAATAAAACATCTCAAAAGAGATATTTTATGTGGGTATCATGATAGCGTATCACATACGTTCAAATTTTATTCATAACATATACATTTTAGTCTTCATTTTACATGGCTTATTTCTTGAAGTTGCCATATTTGACATTTATAAACATGTCCCCGTGTGTTTTCATAGGCCCTACTTATAATAAACACAATTTATTATTAAAAATACAAAATTGGGTCTGGAGAGATGGCTCAGCCATTTAAAGTGCATGCTGTCCTTGCAGAGGACCCAGGCTCGATTCCTGGCACCCTCATGGAGGCGCACAGCTATCTGTAACCCTAATTCCAGGGAGATCTGATGGCCTCTTCTGGCTTTTGAGGGCAATACATGCATATGGTGAACGTACATACATATGCTCAGGCAAACACACGACATAAAATAAGTAAATCCTTTTTAAAAATACAAAATTGCCAGGCCTGGTGGCACATGCCCTTAATCCCAGCACTCAGGAGGCAGAGGGACATGGATCTCTGTGCGTTCAAGACCAGCTTGGTCTACATAGCCAGTTCTAGAATAGTCAGGGCTACATAGGGAGACCTGTCCAAAGAAAAAAAGTGAATCCAGGTTGAGTGGCAAATGTCCAGCTACTTGGGACTATGAGGCAGGAGGATTCCAAGCTTGGGGGCAACCTGGGCTACACAGTTATGGCCAGCCTGCATTAGAGTAAATCCTCTCAAACTAACAAAAAAAAAAACTACATTAATGAATAAAAAGGGTATTCGCTGTTTATCTAAATGCCAATTTTATTGGGTTTTCTCTATTTTTGTCTTATAGGCTTACCTCTTCATGTAGCTTCTGAATTTCATAATAAAAATTATCTTCTCTTATGACGATCAGACTACTTAGCGCATCTTAATGAAGAACGAAAACAAAGCAGGCCTCCCTTTGTTTTCTATTTATCCCTTCACGCTGTGTGAGATATCAAGTGGGCTTTAACGTATCAGATCTAAGGGTAAAAGCTGAATTAAGAGGGTCAGCCAGCCATGAGATCAAGCACATTTGTTCTTATTTAATGGATGGATGGGTGGGATGAGAAGAATCCTGAACTCTCTTTCTTTATACAACGAAAGTATTGAATAAACCATATAAGTTTCCAGAGTGGAGGTAGACCCCCCCAAGAAGCATTTCCCTTCAAGCCTGAACCCCTAAGACATATGTGGGAGCCTTAAAACTCTAGGATGCCCAGCCCATCTGTTGACCAGTTACATAAGAACCCTGTGCTCAAAGGTGAGCGTGAGGGGGGACTATGTGGCTGGGAAGGGAATCCACTCTCTTGGGGCTGCGAGACCCTTCGAGGAGCTTCTCAGCGTTGCTATCTACATGTGAACCAAAGCATGCTAGTTTAGGAGGCTTCAAGTATTTCTATCTAACCAGCTGCTAGCTGATACTGACGCTGTTGGGCCAAGGAGTCCACTTGAACAGCAAGAGCCTAGGGAGGCAAAGAAAAAAAGGTCATTTGTTGTAATATGTGTGCACATAACATCTGTGTGGACTGAAAATGCATATCACAACCACATTACTGTCAGTCACCCTGCAACTGCTGTAGAAACAGGATGGAAACAGAAAGGATGGAAAACCTTGATAGCTCGGCAGTGGGTCATTGCTATCTTCAGTGGCTCTGGTGGTTCCTGCCACTCTGTCTTCTACTAGCCAAAGAGAGTTAGTGCCTGCTCCCTGCCTGCTTCCTCGGAAACAGTGCCAGAATTTGCATGAGATAATTCTCTATCCCACATCTCAAAGATTAAAGCCATCTAAACCACATAAGCTTAAGTCATATTAGAAGTTGGCTCACAGATCATTTCCGCCCAGCATTTCTTAGCCATTTTGATCGGTCAGAGCTCTGAGTAGCAACCCGTGCAGACTGTGCAACCATGTGGGGCCGATCAAGCCAACCCTGGAAAGTGTAACTGGCTAGTCTCCTCATGTGGTTTTGAGAAATTAATCAAGACAGGTCTGGTGAGCCTTTGCTAAGAGAGTCCCTTTGGGACAAACGACTCCGTTCCCGGGACACTGTCATAAAGGGAAACTCCAGCTGCAAATCCCAGGGTGGCCCGTTTATCCACTCGGCTGGAGAATAATGGCTTCTTAAGCACCGCAAATAATCCCACTGGTGTAAAACCAATTTGGTTAAAATACGATTAAGTGAACTATTTGATCTTTCGGTTCAAAACCCATCAATTTGACCTATGCGTTAACATTTTAATAAGGATGTAAGTAACCATCATGAATCTTCCAATAACGTTTCAGAGGAATGAGTTTCCAAAAGTGATACATGTCTTCCCTACAATTAGTCACAAGAACTGATGGTGTGATATTCTTGCCTTAAGTACTCATTCATTGGTCAGTGATGGCAAGGGAGTTACTACCCCCCTGCTATGGAACAATCTTTGTACGTTATAAATATGTATTACTCTCACTGGTTAATAAAGAGCTGGCTGGCCTATAGTTAGACAGGATTTTCAGGGCAGAGAGAACACTAGGAAGAAGAAGGGCAGAGTCTCAGATGCAGAAGAAGTAGGACATGTAGAAAATGAAGTAACAAGCCATGAATCATGTGGTAGAGCTTAGATTAGAAATATGGGTTAATTTAAGTTGTAAGAGCTAGTTAGTAATAAGCCTAAGCTATCAATTGAGCATTAATAATTAATATTAAATCTGTGCGTGACTTGGAGACTGAGTTGTGGGACAGAAAAGTTTTCTTTTTTTTTAAATATTTATATATTTATTTGTATGTATTTACCATATTGCAGTGTACACTTTTACCTCTGATTAAGATACTTATATAGTTTGTGTATTGATATATATTTACCATATTGCAATGTATATTTGTACATTGTTTATATTTGGAGGTCATTGTCCTCATTTGTTTCACAGTCATTATTGTCTTAGTCTTTAAGTTAGATAAATATTGAGAATTATATAGATTAATAGTCATCTAAGTTTGTCATTTATAATTAGACTAATCAGGTTCTTTAGATATATAGAGATTATACTCAGTATAGATAGATAATCTTCAACTTCTTCAAAGAGCTGTAGAAAATGGCCTTTAATCTAACTCAGAGTTTTGTGGTAGT
>NW_026068026.1:945209-950372 GCF_014885135.2 Alexandromys fortis | reverse complement strand
TGCATCAATGGATAAAACAGGACTGTCATATCCTGCCAAGACAGGGTAAGATAGTTTTGAAAAGTTGCTTGCCTTTGAAAATGGTATGTCAGTTATGTTAGGCCTTAGCCAAAGTTGGTTGCTTCAACGCTGCAAACATGACTTTGGGTGATTGCCCAGGTAGCTAGTTTTAGATCCAGGCCAACCTGGGCTACATAGTTACCCTGTACAGAGACAGAGAGAGAGAGAGAGAGAGAGAGAGAGAGAGAGAGAGAGAGAGAGAGAGAGAGAATGAGAATAATGATAATTCCAAGCATATTAAATTCTAGGATGGGCAAAATTAATCTATGGTGAAACCAGAACAAAGGGTTCCCACAGGGTGGAATAGAGGAAATAAGCTGAGAAGCGAAGGATTCTGGGAGGAAAACGTCTTGTATTATATCTTTATTATGTTGGGTGTCAACCACTGTCAACTCAGGCTGTATTTGCCCCATTAGAGTATGTGAGAGTTACCTTAGAAGTAATTCAGCACATATCGGTTAGCTATGTAAGTCTCTACACCTGAGCAACAAGGGGAAGTCTACAGCCAAGCTTTTCTAACTGGTACAGCCCAGTCTACTGAAACTTCAACATTAAGCAATGAGGCAAGTTTCTTCATTTCTGCCCTCGGGAGGACGGACAGAGTAAAGCATCACACCGTGCTTCTGGTGTGAGGCTCTCAGACCACGCCATTTCTACCCCAGCTTCCCTTTCTCTTGGGTATAGCAGTACTCAGGCAAGATATTACCAAACCTAGCTATTTCTTCATTAAACTCACACTTCAGAGCAATACTGAGTGTATAATTAATAAATGTTCATTTGTGTTGATTATTGCCCTTGAATGTTTTAACCTTTCTAACTTAATAGTATTTGAACAAGAGCAATGCATTCTATGATAATCTGCATCTTAATAGTTTTTAAAATTTTTTATTTTATGTATATGAATGTTCTACTTGCATGTATGTTTGTGTAACATATGAGTACAGTGACCTCAGAAGCTAGATGCATGCAGACAAAACATCCTTACACATAAAAATAAAAGATATCTTCTTGCCTCTAACTACCTTCCTCATTATTCTACACCGCCAGTTTCCTGTCCTATGTTTTAAAAAAGAGATAATTCTAAAGTTCATCTGGAAATCCCATGAAGAGAAATAGCCTTTTTCCCTCCAAAAAAAACCCAAGGTATTGTGAGAGATGTTTTCTCTAAGACATCAAAATGTTTTATTACGTATACAAATGTGTCATATTTTAAGATGCATGAAACTATAAAGACACAATAATAAAAGCACGATCACAGTAGGAAAAAAGAAGAAAATATATTTTTAGCCCAGGCTCTGAGGGGCAGAGGTAGAAGGGTCTCTGTGAGTTCAAGGTCAGTTTGATTTGCACTGAGCTCCAGGTCAGTAAAAGCCACATAGTGAGAACCTGTCTCGAAAAAAAAAAAAAAGGAAGTGTATGGGGGGGGGGGTCTAAGATTTCAAAAGCCCAAGTCAGGCCCAGTGGCTCTCTCTTCCTGCTGCCCAAAGATCCAGGGGTAGAATTCTCAGTCACTTCTCCAGCACCATGTCTGTCTGCATGCTGCCATGCTCCCCACCACAATGAAAATGGACTAAACCTCTGAAAAATAGAAGCAAGCCCCAATTAAGTGTCTTGCTTTATAAGAGTTGTGGTGGCCATGGTGTCTCTTCACAGCATCAGAACACTGATAGAATGGAAGTTGTAGCAGAGTTTTTGTGACAGGCTTGACCCTGATACTTGTCAGTAGAAGTGAACTTTGGGACTTTGGATTAGGAAAGCAGTGAACACGTTATGTGGGATTTAAATGGGTCATACTAGCAGAAGCCTGGAAGATAACACAAAAGGCAATTTGAACTGTGGGGGCCCAGTGCAAGAAGTTTCAAAGAGGAAGAATATTAGTAAGCCAACTAGAGACCACTCTTGTGACATTTTGGCAAAGAATATGGCTGTTTTAGGTCCTTGTCCAAAAAAGTCTGTCTGAGGCTAAAGTGAAGAATTCTGGATTAATGGTGTTGGCAGAGATTTCAAGATAGCCTAGTACTGTGTCGTGGTTATTGGCTGCCACTCTTATGCATATTTGCAATGAAAAGAAGCAAGGAGGCAAAGAGAAACACAAAATGTGCAGTCTAAGGAGAAAAGGAGCGCAAGGACCGTGATGGAAAGAAATCCAGTGCTCAAGGAGATAAAACGTTTAGAGAAAAGTCTGGTGCTCAATAACGGTTGTGGTGGCCTCAGGGCGAGACCCCACCCAGTTAAGCTTCCAGTTTGTGAATGAATTAAAGAAAAGCTTAAGCAGTGAAGGAAACCATTGAAAAAATAAAAATGTAATTGAACGAGGTGGCCATGTTCCAGCCCCAGCAAGCAGCAGAATTTGGCAGCTTCAGCCAGCACGGTTTTGGCTTTAGAATCAAGGTTACAAGAAAGGGGGTGTGGAATCTTCCTCTGCAGTTAGAGAAAGCCTTTCAGGCCAGGCAGGTGTTGGGGCATCCCTGCATGGAGGCCCAGAGAAGCCATTGCATGGAGCTGTAAAGGTGAAGTCTAGATTTCACTAGAGACCCCAGGATGTTAGAGATACCAGAGCCATGGGATACCGGCACAGGAGAATAGAATCAACCCAAGAGAATGTGCTGTGAAAGGCCTCCGGAGTGGGGAGACTCTCACTCAAGTCTCAGGATAACACGACACCCCAGGAACTCACGAGAGACCGTCCTTGCTGCAATCGCATGAGGTTTATTGACAGGACAGGAACCAGTGCACTGGGGCTGAAACTCATTTCCCACACAGGGGTAGAGAGTTCAACTCCTAGTAACTGGGAGAAGGGGTATTTAAGGGAAGAACCCACAACCCAGTAATCCAAAGGGGGTAGGGTGGGCGTCATTGGAAAATTCCATAAATACCAGTTGTCATCACAAGGGGGTAACTCCCTGTTTCTCAAGATTATAATCTAACTTTATCTTCAGCTAGTTCCTGAAACAGAGTCACTGAACTGGCTAACCTGGGTTGTTGGCTCTATTTTTCCTGCTAGAGGGGTCTGGATTTATCCAGGTCCTTCAGCTGCAGTCAACAAAGCTCTGAAGAGTGCTTTGACATCAGACATGGAGACGCGGAGTTTGGAGCTTGTCCGGCTGATTTTCAGTCTTGTTTTAGTCCAGTCTTTGCCCACTATGCTCCTTTTCCTCCCTTCTGGAATGGTGATGTATATTCTGAGCCATTACGTTGGAAGTATGGGATCTGTTTGTGATTTCGATTTTACAGAGGTTACAGTTAAGAGATTGACATGAGTCGCCAATGAGACTTTCAGACTTCAACTTTTAAAGTGTTGAGACTGTTACAGACCATGGGGACTTTGGAAGTTGGACTGAATGCGTTTTTGCATCATATATGGTTACAACCCTGTGGGGGCCAGGGAGTGGAATGTGGTGGTTTGAGTAAGAAATGACCCGCATAGGCTCACAGAATTGAATGCTTGTTCACCAGGGAGTGGCGCTATTTGAAAGGATTAAAGCAAGCCCCAATCAAATGCTTTCCATATAAGAGTTGCTGTGGTCATGGTCATTTTATCACCTCCGATGTTAAATTATTCATTTACTATTCCTTTTTTCACAAAGCTGTATGTCAACATAATCAATAGACTTTTTGTGTCAAGCATGGCCATAGAGTCACAGTGTTAACCTAGATTTGAATATATAATAATATATGTTGACTTTCACCATTTCAGCTTTTTTTTTAAGATTTATTTATGTATTATGTATACAGTATCCACAATGCTTTGCCTGCAAGCCAGAAGAGGGCACCAGATCTCATTACAGATGGTTGTGAGCCACCATGTGGTACCTAGGAATTGAACTCAGGACCTTTGGAAGAGCAGGTAGTGCTCTTAACCACTGAGCCATCTCTCCAGCCACTGCATTTCGGTTTCTTTTTTTCAAGTTTTTACTCACCACCCATGCATTTCTCTTCCTTTTTAACTCTATCATTCACACCCCAAGGAAAAGACCGGGAATGCTAGATTTCCACATAGAGAACTTGATGTCTCTCATCCTGTACAAAAATTAACTAAAGGCTGTAGAGATGGCTCACTGGGCAGAAGGGGCCTGCCACCAAGCCTGAGGACCTGAGCTGTATCCCCACTGGGGAAGAAGAAAACCAACTCCCACAAGTTGTCCTCTGACCTCCACCCATGCACCATGGCACCCATATACACACACATATGTATACACACACAATAAACAAGTAAGTAATAAATAAAATGCAAAAATAAATGTCTTAGTTAGGGTTTCTATTGCCATAAAGAGACACCATGAAGCCAGGTGGTGGTGGTGCACACCTTTAATTTCAACATTTGAGAGGCAGAGGCAGGCAGATCTCTGTGAGTTCAGGACCAGCCTGGTCTACAGAACTAGTTCCAGGACAAGCTTCAAGCTAAACAGAGAAACCCTGTCGAGAGAGAGAGAGAGAGAGAGAGAGAGAGAGAGAGAGAGAGAGAGAGAGAGAGAGAGAGAGAGAAACACCATGACCACGGCAACTCTTACGAAGGACAAACATTTTCAGTTTAGTCTATTACCATGGTGGTGCAATGGGGGCGTGCAGGCAGGCAATGGTGCTGCAGAAGGAGCTGAGAGTCCTATATCTTGACCTGCAAGCAACAGGAAGTGGTCTAGGACACTGGGCATGAGACCTCAAAGCCCACCTCCACAGTGACACACTTCCTCCCAACAAAACCATACCTAACGCAGCAAAGCCGTGCCTCCTAATAATGTCACTCCCTATGAGCTTATGAGGGCCAATTACATTCAAACTATCACAATAAATCAAAATGGATCAAAGACCTTAATGCAAACCCTGAAACTGCTGCCAGGGAAACACTTCAAAATACAGGTGCACACCAAGATTTCCTGGGAAAGAGGCCAACAACTTAAGAACAGTAAGAGCGATTGCATAAATTTAAAAACTACAGGGGCTGGAGAGATGGCTCAGATGTTAAGAGCACTGGCTGCTCTTCCAGAGGTCCTGAGTTCAATTCCCAGCAACCACATGGTGGCTCACAACCATCTGTACTGAGGTCTGGTGCCCTCTCCTGGCCTGAAGGCATACACACAGACAAATATTGTATATATAATAAAT
>NW_026068026.1:940491-944292 GCF_014885135.2 Alexandromys fortis | reverse complement strand
TTTGCCCGTATAGTTTCCATTTTAGTTGGGAAGACGGCAACCCACACATTCTCCACTCATCCGTGTCCACGGATCCACGGACGCCTCAGAACTAATGAGTGAAAATGCAGCTGAGAGGACAAAGTCTCATGTAGCCCAGGCTAGTCTTGAACTCACTACACAGCCAACACTGGCCTCTTATTCCTGACCCTCCTGCCTCCTCCTCCCATGTGCTAGGATTATAGGCACACCCCCATACTGACTAGAAACCTGTTTTCTGCATCTAAAATTCAGATATGTAGACAAACAAAATATTTGAAAATTATTATATAAAAAATTATAAATATATAAAATTAAACTAAATTGCATTATAGAGTTGAATATAGTACCTAATTTTTAAAAAAAAGCCTAATAAGGGGGTCTGGAGAGATGGCTCAGCAGTTAAGAGCACTGGCTGCTCTTCCAAAGGGCCTGAGTTTGATTCCCAGCACCCACACAATGGATCATAATCATCTATAAGTCGAGTTCTAGGGGATCCAAGGCCCCCTTCTGGCCTCCTGAGGTGCCAGACAACCACATAATACAGACACACATATAGACAAAATATCCCTATACACAAAATAAAAAATAAAAACTAAGAGAAAGCAAAGTATCTATTTATCAGACTGTCCCCAGGAAATAAGTCCTAAGGTCCCCAGTGCACACACCGTGAACAGAGAGAGAATGACACCACCTTGAATGAATTATTCCCAACTTTCACTCTTTGCACTTGATCCTGACAGCATCTCACCAATGTCCGACAAGGTGACCGTCTCACTGTATAAATACTAACTCTGACTCCCACCACCATCACGCGGGTACATGCTTCACAGATCTCATAACCAAAATTTAAAATAATCTCATAGAGAACGATTACAAAGCTAAAGCATTAAAAAAAAAGTATACTGTGGAAAATATAAAAATGTCATTTATTTCCCTTATTTACTAAATGATTAACTATAAAGATCCAATTTTGCCTTGCAGTTTAAGGAGTTCCTTTTTTGCCATTTTTTTTTTTTCCGAGACAGGGTTTATCTGTAGCTTTGGAGCCTGTCCTGGAACTCCCTTTGTAGACCAGGCTGGCCTTGAACTCACAGAGATCCGCCTGCCTCTGCCTCCCGAGTGCTGGGATTAAAGGCGTGCACCACCACACCTGACATATTTATTTTTATAGTCAAATACATAGCATTTTATAGTCAAATGCTAAAGCCAGCTCCTTCTGCACTTTATTCCATACAATTGTAGAGACTCTGTGTCTAGGGACATCTCCCTCATGGTCCTGAGGCTCAGGGATACAGACGGCCACCATCTTCATATGTTCGAGTAATAGCGATCACGGTTCTGAAAGTCCCTGTGAGCATATCTGGCATATGTCTTAGTATGGGGGATCCTGCCAAAAGGCTCACGGTCGTTGAAACAGGACTCAAAAACGTCATCCACAGCCTTCTGGGCCTCTTCTCTGCTGATGTTCCGCACAGCCACAATTGAAAGAGCAGCTCTGTCCCGCACACAAGTCTACAGAAAGGAGAGCGAGTGTTGTCACTGGTGTGGAAATTCAATCATATGATACAGATTACCTACACTACAGATTACCTACACTAAGATTCATTTCTCCAGGGCTGGAGAGATGGCTCAGCAGTTAAGAGTACTGGCTGCTCTTCCAGAGGATCCAGGTTCAATCCCGGCACCCACATGGCAGCTCACAACTGTGTATACCTCTAGGCCTAGGGAATCTGACACCTTCTCACAGACATACATGCAGGCAAAACACAAACGCACATAAAATAAAAATTTTAAAAAATCATTTCTTCTCCTGTTCTCTTATTAATTTCTGCCATTTTAAACATTAATAACTCTAACTCTCAAACCATGGAACATGTTAGCTCAATATAAACCCATTTAGACATAATTAAGACCTCCATTTTCTTATTTTGGGAGGAATATAACCAGATTTAATCCTCTGAACATCCTCTGCCAAACAATAATTCCCAATCGCAAAATCACAAAAAAAAAAAAAGTCTGTAGACAAGTCCTGACTGATCTTGCTTAAGGGGCCTGGAGATGACTCTCTTGGTTAAGAGAGCTGCCTGCTGTTCCTAAGGACCTAAATTCAGTTCCCAGTAGCCATGATGGGCAACTTACAAACACCTGTAGCTCCAGCTCTGGGAACCTGATGCCCTCTTCTGGCTTCCTCAGGCACCTACACTCAAGTGTGACAACACCCAGGCTCTGAACTGACTTTTGTTTAAAGTCAGTGATTCCTCCCCATCCCCCCATTCCCCCCACCCCAGCCCCGGATTCTCTGTGCAGCTTTGGAGCCTGTGCCTGTCCTGGAATTTGCTCTGTAGACCCAGGCTGGTCTAGAACTCACAGAGATCCACCTGCCTCTGCCTCCGAGATTAAATGCATACACCACCACCACCCAGCTAAAATCAGTGATTCTTATCTGAGTTCTCCCTGAAGAATTCCAGAACCTTTGCAAAACATATTCTCAAGTAGACCTGGCAAACCAGGAGGGGGAGAACTACTTAAGTAAATGGTTCCTTCAAAAAACTCTAGATTAGAGGTTTGGGCATGCGAAAATTGACTTGATTAGAGGTATATAATTTGTGTAACAATAAAAGAAGCTTTTGGGAAGCCACCAGCAGTCAGCCCATGGAGACTGACCCCCCTCCCTGGTGCTTTTGCTAAACCAAATTACATTCTGGAGTGATCTCTTTCTTCAGCTGACCGTCAAAACACAGGCCACAACAACACACACACACAACTAAAAGGAAAACATATCTTTTAAAAATTAAACTCTTCTTCACCCCCACACCCCTTTCCTCACCTTTCAGCTGACTGGTGACAGATTCACTGCTTAACCCAAGGAAGCAGGAAACCACTCACAGACTACAAACTTGAAAGTGCCTTCATCCAGGCAGAAAGAAAATTCCAATAGTCTCTGCATAGACCTCACTTTTGCCATGAGAATAACGTACCTATTATCTTGAATTTGCCAATCCTGAAACTTAACATGTTTTAAGAAATATAAGACCCTGCCGTTTCAATTCTCAGAGAGCTTTCAAAATATTTTTTCCTCTATTCTCCAAACTATAGTTCAAAAGAATTGGTGAGTGTTTCCCTCCATAAATGACAATCAGAAGCAGGCATGGCGGCACATTCCTGTAAAGTCAACACTCAGGAGACAAAGGCGTGAGGACCAAGAGTTCCAGGCCAGTTTAGACGCCAGATCACACATAAATTAAAGGCCAGATGTGATGACACCCAGCGGCACTCCCAGCAGCTGGAGGCTGAGGCAGAACAAAGCCAGCAACCCTCACTCAGGGAGCAATAAATAAAAAATAAACGGTGATTCTCATGACAGTCAGCAACAGCCTGTTTCCCCAGTGTGCATGGGCAGCACACTCAAGCTGGAAATGCTTGCTCACCAAAGGACAGCCAGAGGTACACAGTGAGACCCTGACCCAAAAACAAAAACAAAACAAAACAATCCAGATGTCAAAGGGTCAGAATAGCTATCCAATGAGAGAGGACAATTAAGATTTACTCCTGTGGGTAAATGAGAAAAACAGGGAAAGGGAAGGTGCTTTTAACTAGGGAGTGAAAGAGAAATGAATACAGGAAGGGAAAAGAGCAATAAAGCTGTCTTTAGTAGTCAGAAAGAATTGCCAGGTGGTTGGATGGAGGTGGGTGGTCCTTGGACTTCCCACAGGGCAGAGAACCCTGATTGCTCTTTGGGCTGATGAGGGAGGGGGACGTGATTGGGGGAGGGGGAGGGAA
>NW_026068026.1:927788-938363 GCF_014885135.2 Alexandromys fortis | reverse complement strand
AAATTGTAGATTTTAAAAGAGATTTTGAGTTTTTATAGACACTGAACCCTTGGTTTTGTTTTGTTTTTTCATGACAGGGTCTCTCTATGCAGTCCTAGCTGTCCTGAAACTTGCTCTGTAGACCAGGCTGGCCTCAAACTCTGGGATCCACTTGCCTCTGCCTCCTGAGTGCTAGGATTAAAGATGTGTACCACCAATGTCTAGTCAAAAATTGAACTTTGAAAGTATTTTAACTGTGAAGACTGAGGCCTTTACGTCTATAATGTGTTCCTTCTTGTGATGTTTATTAATCTGAGATCTTCACGATGAACCAAAAAAAAAAAAAAAGGGGAAGGTTATGTCTTAAACTATGTGTGTCAGTGTGTCAAGTCTACAAGGGTCAATGGTGTAGGTATATACACAACCAACTGCAGGGCAGCGAGGGTATAAGGAAGCAGGATAGGATTTCACTCACAGTCTCTTCACATCCCCATTTGAAAGAATCCCAGAGTTGGAGCTGGAGAGATGGCTCAGTAGCTAAGGGCACGTGCTGTTCTTGCAGAGACCTGGGTCTGGTTCCCAGCACTCGCATGGTGAGTCACAACCGTCTGTGACCCCACTTTCCAGGAGATCTGATGCTTCCTCCTGACCTCCATAGGCACCATGCACACACATGGTGTGCTCACATACATGCAGGTAAAACACTCATACACCTAAAATAAAATAAAGTCTTTGTCTTTTTTTAAATGCTGCAGAACTCTCTTCTCGGGCAGTCACGTGGCTGACCCATGACTATGACACAGAACGAACATCCAGCAGCTTACACAGTGCGGTAGCTGCTTTGCTCTTCAGGTAGGTAGCTCTTGATACTAAGTGTATTCCTTGCTTTTGATGTTCACTGCTGCTTTGCTTCCATGTGTGTCTGTGTGACGGTGTCAGAGCCCTAGAACTGGAGCTACAGACAGGTGTGAGCTGCCATGCGGGTGCTGGGAATTGAACCTTGGGTCCTGCGGAAGAACAGGCAGTGCGCTCAGCCGCTGAGCCATCTCTCCAGCCCCGTGTATTTCCTTTCTTTACTCCTTCCACTCCTGGCCCTCATGAGGGTCAGTGAATCCTCAGGTGTGTTTACCTGGTGGTGTCGTCTTAATCCAAAACGTAACCTGAAGATTTCATTCAGGAGTGAGCAGTCCCCGCTGAGGCTTGCAGCTCGAATCTGTCACAAACACAGAGGGCACATGAGAGGCAAGGGGGCTCTGTCTATGCACAGCCAGCAAACGCTTAAAACTGGGAAGGAACAGAAAATCAGCATGTGTGTTTCTGAGACCCCCCAGCACATCTGAAACTTTCTTCTAAATCACTTCTTTTTTTGTTTGTTTGTTTGGTTGGTTTTGGTTTTTCAGGACAAGGTTTCTCTGTGTAGCTTTAAAGCCTGTTCTGGAACTCGCTCTGTAGACCAGGTTGGCCTTGAACTCACAGAGATCCGCCTGCCTCTGCCTCCCGAGTGCTGGGATTAAAGGTGTGCACCACCACCGCCCAGCTCTAAATCATTTCTTTAAACACTGCTGGCAAATCACAGAGAAACCCTGTCTCAAAAAAAAAAAAAAAAAAAAATCTGCTGGCAAAGGCAAAATTCCAAGAGCGAGCTGCACCAATCAGGGGCACTGTGGTAGGGGAGTTCAAACGCTCACCAAAGGGAATTTTCTAAACATTACCTGGAGCCTCACAGTCAAACAGTTTCTTCTGGAAAAAGGAGTCAGAGAGGTGGACCTCACAGTTAAAGTTCATGATCTCTAGAAGATACAAACACTTCTAGAAGTTACCAAAGGGACTTCAAGAAAACATTTTCCAAAGAAGGTGACTAAAACCAGCATGTGATGCTGGCCACAGCCCAAACCTGAGACACTCTCAGACTGCCTCCAGCTCTGGGAGTCTCCTCCTCCAGGCCCTTGGCTGTGTGTGAGATGTCACACGATACAAAACTGTAGTGATATTTCATTTGTATTTTAATAAATACAGCTTACCTGAAGATCAGAGAGTAAAACAGCCCCACCGGTCAACCCTACAGACCAGGCAGTGGTAACACACACCTTCAATCCCAGGAGTCACACTAGTTGCCATAGAAACCAGGTAGTGCATGGCTTTAATCCCAATGGTGCACGCCCTTAATCCCAGCCCTGGCAAGGATTATAAAATGAGAGGAGACAGCTCTCAGATGCAGTCTCATTCTGAGATTCCTGGAGGCAGGATCACCATTTCAGACTGAAGTCGAGGTAAAAAAATCAGTGACTAGCAGCTTTGCTTTTCTGACCTTCAGGTTGAACCCCAATTTCTCTGAGTTTTTATTAATCGTGCATCACAAAACACAAAGAATAAAGAGCACCCTACTAGAGTTAGCACACAGTTTCTGATTTATGATGTTAACAGAAATTTTTTGATCTGTAAATTCCTTAATATCTCGCTAGAATGTGCTCTTCAAAGGCTGAAATTCAAGACTAAATACACATCTCCCCAGGAGCACACTGACTTCTGAGAGCAGCCCAAGCCCAGGCGGGATAAGTGTCCTTTCACATGGCACTGTTGAGGCTGATGCTCTCCTCCTGAGCAAACAATGGCTTTGCCTACGAAACACAGCAAGCTAGTTAAGAACCCAGGTGACCCCAGCTCCACCACTAACTCTAGACTCCAAACAACTGTTTCACTTTGCACAAACAGCAGACACGGATAGTAAGTATCTCCCTCGATGAACCGCCGTGAAGGTTAAACGAGAATCTGGAAGGACTGGGCACACGATGCTGCGGCAGATTGCTTACCCAGCATGCACTGGGCTCTGGGCTCTGGGCTCTGGGCTCTGGGCTCTACCCCAGCACTGTAAAAGCAAATCCAAGGCTGGGAACATAGTTCAGTTAACAGAATTTGACTAGCATGCAAGAGGCCCTGGATTCAAATCCCAGAACAATAAAAATTAATATTTTTTTAAATCCATACAATCATGACATTTAGCCCTCAGTGTACCCCAAGAAAAGTGGTTTATTAGGATTTATTATGACTTAAATCAATTGTTACTTTTTTTTTTTTTTTATTTTATTTATTTATTATGTATACAATATTCTGTCTGTGTGCATGTCTGCAGGCCAGAAGAGGGCACCAGACCTCTTTACAGATGGTTGTGAGCCACCATGTGGTTGCTGGGAATTGAACTCAGGACCTTTGGAAGAGCAGGCAATGCTCTTAACCACTGAGCCATCTCTCCAGCCCAATTGTTACTTTTAATAGGTCTTGAATATAACATTTATAGCAATCTAAGAAAAGACCATGTTAAAGTCACAACAGCAAGAAAAGGAATATGCTTAAAGAGTTGCATCTGAATAAAGAGCTCAGTGTTCTGGGTGAAAATAAATGTCTTCTATGATGAAACTCACCTCTGAGCATGCCAAATGTCTGACATCGGTAAACCAGTGGACGTGAGCCCGACAATGATCAAAGGCATGAATGAGCTCATGGGTAACGACTCTGCTCATGTGAGCCTGATTTCGGATATTATTCTGGCACAAAACAATCTAGGGACATGAAAACAAAGAAGGTTGCTCACTTCTGAAATATGCTACTTCTGCAGACACCACTTTCTCTCTTGCACACCACCTACAGGAAGCCTCTGCTCAGGCTTCTCCTCACAACCCCTCCCTCTCTCTCTAGGCCCATGCCAGCACTCCAGTTAGGGATGTATTCAAATACTGCACCCCTGAGCTGACCACACCAGTTCATCTCGGATGCCACAGCTCTGTGGGTCTAAGAATCAGCTTTGGGAAGAAACAGGCATATTTAAATCACAGCTCCAGGCATTGAGCAAATTTCTTCGTATATATTCTTTTTCAATTTTTTAGAGAGTAATACGGACTTAAGCGTGAGTGGCCCCAGAGACCAGAAAAGGACCTTATAGGCCCTAGAGCTGAGGTTACTGGTGACTTGAACCACCCGACAAGGGCGCTGAGATGTGAACTCTGAAAGAGCCTTAAGTGTTCCAGGCCATTCCTCCTGATCCCTGAGCAAGTTTCTTAGCCTCTCTGTGCCTCAGTTTCCCCAACTGTAAAAAAGGAGGATTATTAGCGGAGAACTGGGAACACAACATACGTGAGAACATATGTGAAGTACGTCTTGACTGAGCAGTAGCTGACAGACACCACTTCCATGCAGCTAGAATGTGGAAAAATTCCTCAGAAAGACTGTCAGAAAAGAGAACAAAAGGCCAGTGGCATGCTAAGTAGGACTCTGTAAGAATAAGGAAGATGCCAAGCGGGGTGGTGGTGATGCACACATTTGATCCCAATACTCAGGAGGCAGAGACAGGCAGAGCTCTGTGAGTTCAAGGCCAGCCAGATCAGAGGGCGTTCTAGGACAAGCTCCAAAACTACACAGAGAAACCCTGCCTCAAAAAAGAAAAAAGAATAAGGAAGACATAAGAGTCCCAATCATGACAGTCGCATTTACCACATTCTTGACATTCAGTAGGTACCAGATACTTTATATGCATGCATCCAACATAAACTTACTCAACTAATATTCATTAAGATCTAATAAGCAACATATAATCTACTAATGGAGAGAGAAATTAATAAGTATTTACCAAAATGATTTTTTTAAATATTTTATTTATTTATTATGTATACAGTGTTCTGTGTGTATGTCTGCAGGCCAGAAGAGGGCACCAGACCCCACTCCAGATGGTTGTGAGCCACCATGTGGTTGCTGGGAACTGAACTCAGGACCTTTGGAAGAGCAGGCAATGCTCTTAACCACTGAGCCATCTCTCCAGCCCCTACCAAAATGATTTTAAAAAATGGTCCTGAGCAAACACAATGAGGATGCCAGGTGCTGTGGAATGTTAGTTGAAGATGTGTTACATTTGTTTCTGCTGTGGAACATTTGCTTAATCATACAAGTTTGTGTTACATTCTTTATGCTGCATTTGTTTAACTCTGTGAAGCTGAAGGAGCAAAACAAACTCCATTTCGAGAAAGAACCCCAATTTAGGCAGGGCCTAACTAGGGGGGTTGAATGCAGCCCAGCAAAGTAATAAACATTCCCAAGAAACTGTGCCAGCCCTGGTCAAAGTGACCCCACTAGGGTGTCCAAACAGCATCTGCTTACATCTGCTTGCTTCAAATGTCCTTGTTGATATCTGACTAACCACTATTTTGAAATTCTCGTCTGCCGACAGTTGCTGTTTTGAAATTCCCCTATACCCTAACCAACAAACTCAAAGGTTGTATACTTTTACCCAATCCTGAAATGCCAAGGTTTGGGCCACCCTGGTTGCAGTTTTCCCTTTAAAATCCCTTACCCTGAGGGCTTGTGGCTGTTTCCCCCACGTACTGTGTCGGTGTGTCAATAAACCCCAGTGTGTTTGCATCGGATACCAGCTCGTTTGGGGTTTCCATCTGACATAGGCACAACACAGCTGTGCTATTTTGCCTGTCTAAAACACCTGATGGTCTAATAAAGAGCTGAACGACCAATAGCCAGGCAGGAGAAAGGATAGGTAGGGCTGGCAGGCAGAGAGGATAAATAGAAGTCTGGGAAGAGGAGAGGAGGATGTGAGGGGCAGCCACCCAGCTACACAGCCAGTCACAGAGGAAGAAGTAAAGAAAGGTATATAGAAATAGGGAAAAATAAAAGCCCAGAGGCAAAAGGTAGATGGGATAATTTAAGTTAAGAAAACCTGCAAGAAACAAGCCAAGCTAAACCCAGGTATTCTGAAGTAAGAATAACCCTCCGTGTAATTCACTTGGGAGCTGGGTGGCGGGCCCCCAAAGAGCAAACAGTAAAAGAGTATTAAAAAAAAAAAAAAACAGCAGCCAGGCCTGATCTGGAGAGCTGGGATAGGCTTCTCTGTGGCAGGAATGTTTAAACTTAGACCTATGGTGTTGGGGATGTAACTCAGCTGGTAGAGTGCTTGCCTAGCATGTCCCAGGCCCTGGGTTCTATCACCCAGCATTGTTCAAACCATGCATGGCAGACCAGGTATGGAAGACCAGGTGTGCCAGACCAGGTGTGACAGACCAGGCGTGGCAGGCCAGGCGTGTCATCCCACCACTGGGAGGTAGAAGCAGAAGAATCAGAAGTTCAGGCCAGCCTGAGCTAGGGAGTGTCTGAAAAATAAACAAACAGACAAACAGGGCAGGAAAGACAGCTCAGTGGTTAAGAGCACTGGCTACTCTTCCACAGGACCCAAGTTTAATTCCCAGCACCCACATGGTAGCTTACAACCATCTTCCCCCGTTTCCTTCAGGCTTAGGTGGGCACCAGTCACACGTATGGGGTACAGACATATATACAGTCAAAACAGCCATGCAGATAAAATAAAAATGAGAACTTACACTTGAAAGAGAGCAGGGGAGTGGGTAAATGAGAGAGTTTGGAGGGAGGGAAGGGAATGGGGAAATGATGAAAGTAAATTCTAATCCCCAAAAAAATGTTTTAAATTATTTAAATAAAAAAAAATATTTTAAGAGTTAATCAAGACCTGACCTAATAACTGAGCGGGAGTTAAATTTAAATAGAAAGAAGGAAGGGGGCACCATACTCAAGGGGAGAAGAAGGGCTGGAAGACCAGAACAGACAGAAGCTGAAAGCAGGGCTGAGCAAAGCCGCAGACAGGGGCCACAGAGCTGAGCCAGGCCAAGTCTCACAGCCCTTGTTTGCATTCTGGCAGTGGTGAGAAGCCTCTGAAGAGGGTGTTGAAACAGGGGCATGCTCTTCTGTTTACCCTCAAGACTGCAGCCAGAAGAGTAAGTGAGAGATGACCACAGCTGAGCTCAGAGAAACTTGATGGAGGCCATGGGGTACCCTCGGCCAGACACAGAAGGTAGGAGCTGAAAGATAATTTAGGGGGAAACTGAACAAAATCTAGTGACGAATTGAAGATGAGGAAGGAACCAGAAGTATCTAGAAATTTCTGGTTTAAACGGTAGAAATAGCTACTGAGAGTGTAAAACCAAGTGGAGCATTATGATCCAGAACATGGGAGATGGAGGCAGGAGGATGAGGAAGGAGCAGAGTCTCAGCAACATTGAAACCAGCCTAGGCCTCATCTACATCAAGACTAGCCTGAGCTACATCAAGTCCTATCTAAAAAAAAACAGTCCCAGCTACATGGAGACCAGCCTGGGCTACATCAGGCCCTGTCCAAAAAGAAAACGCAGAAGTGGTGGGGAAAGAAACCCAGGATAGGGCAAAGACAGGGGACAGTAAAAATCACGAATCTAAACTTGGACATAACGAGCGCAAGGTATCTTGAAGACACTCCAAGCGGAAGTGCCAAGTGAGATCTGAATACACCGGTGACCATTCAACACAGAACTCTGACCTAAAAGAGGAACACAACCCCTGGGCAGAGCACGGAGGAAGAGAAAGGGCTGAAGATCAACATTTAAGGGCTAGAAGGGACATCAGTGAAGAAAAGTACACAGGAGAACGTGCACAAAACTGCATGGCAGTGTTACCAGCCAACATTCTGCAGACTCCATGCCCTGGCGGGTCTCCGCAGTCACTTGGATCTTGAGAAGCTTGTAAATGTCACCAGCAGAGAATATTTACATCAGCACCGCACACAACTACAAGGCTAGAAGCAGTATTACTAGACAGGCTAAGCTCTAATGAGGACACACAGTGGAGGAGCAGACAGTGGTGATTTCGGCGGAGAGGGCACACAGCAGCATGGAAACCCTCCCAAAGAAGGAACTCACGGGAGACTATCTACTGAAGAGCTCACAGTTCACAGAAGCACACGCTGAGTCCACAAAGCATTCTGTACAACTCAAGGTAGTCTATGCATGAAACAACAGCAAGGATCCAAACAACGCAATATTGGACTGCATGGGTGGGCGGGAGAACTCAGAAGAGCAAGGGATAATGCCCACAGTCAGGATAAGGGATGAGTCAAGAGAACCACACAGTATCTGAAGTCCTGAGAACATTGCACTCCTCAGAAGTTTACCTTATTGAAAGTAAACACATAGGTTTTCCAGTTTCTTGGATAAATAAAAGACTTCATAATAAAAAGTCCAATTTGACAGGATGGAATAGTGAACGACTGTGTTTAACTCCGCTGAGAGCTGAGAGTTTGAAATGTTCACTCTTTTTTTTTTCCTGAGAAGGTGTCTCTAATCCAACTGTCCTCGAGCTTTCTGTGTAGCCAAGGATGGCCTTGAACTTCTGGCCCTCTGCCTCCCCCTCCTGAGTGACAGAATTACAGGCGTGCACCACCAAGCACAGATTATGCAGTGTTCAGGATGAGCTTGGGGTCCATGTACATCAGGTAAGGCCTTGACCAACTGAGCTACGGCCCCAGCTCCCTAACGCTCACTCTACTTAGCCACTGCAGGCAGTGGACAAACTTATCAGGAGCCACCGAGAGCTGCCAGTGTTGCGGTTACCAATTTACCAGTGAGGAAACTAAGAATAAGAAAGACAATATTGTGTGGCTGAATCCCACAGCTAATGAGCAGAGGGACCAGGATTCCGACCCTAACTCTAAAGCCCACAGTGCTCACCCATATTGCCGTAGACAGTTATGAAAAGCCAAATACACAGGAAATTCTCCATGAGAAAGCACTGAAGTGGAGTTAAACGTAGATTAGACACTCAAATTGGAAAAGCTGCATGCAATGACCTCCATCCTGTTACCTAATCCACCTGCCACCTCCAATGCTCCATGAAAACCCCAGTGACTCACAACTCATAACAAAATCAAATGTTCAGCTAACTGAATTCTCAGCACCATTCTAAAAGATAGATGCAGTTGCTATCTATAACACGAAAACTCCTCCTCCTCCATTCGTGCCTTAGCTTATGTGGGAATCTCGGCATTCACTGCTGCCCAGTGCACCACGCACATTTGCTTCTGGTTCTAGAGCCCTTCTTTCTCCAGCTCTGCCACACAGCGAGCCATTCCTAGTATCCTCTGCCTGTGCAGAGACTTCGTGTTGTCTAGCTGAGTCTGTTAGCTTTCAACCAACACGTCACTGTCCTTCCTGCCGTGGTGACCACCTGCCCTAGTTTGGACCTTGACTCTCCTCCACAGGCCCAGGAATTTTTCTTTTTCTTTTTTAAATGTCTCTATGTGTTTTGTCTGCACACATGTCTGTGCACCACCACAAGCATGCCTGCAGGGGCCAGAAGAGGATGTTGGGTCCCCTGGAACTAGAGTTAAGATGGTCGTGAGCTGCCAAGTGGGTGCTGGGCACTGAACCTTGTCCTGTCGAAAGCAGTCAGTGCTCTTAATCGCTCTCTTCTGCCCCAAAGGATTGGTTATCCTACGTACAACAAGTCACTGGGTACAAGGGGGCTATGGCGACCTTGATGCCAGTGGACATAGCCCCACTATGAAGTATTGACTTGACACACACCACAAGGACAGTGGGGTCAGGTGACCACGGGCTGACTCCATAAACCGAAATAACCCATTCCTCTGTATTAAGCTCAGTTTCTCAGCGTCTTGTTACAGGAACAGGAAGTTACCACACTGATCCTAACCTGCTTCAAATTTCCTGTTTAAGGAGTTCCTGTCTTATCTCCTTTGGAAGGGTACCACGCCCTGAGACTTAACACCGAGACTGATCTGGTTTTTTTTTTTTTTTTTAAGTCCTTGGCAAAGTCTACCAAACAGAAGGCTCAGCGTGTGAAATCAGCAAGTATCTGCTGGGAGGAGAGGGAAGAAGAGGATTGGGCAGAGACCCACCTGAGACGCTGAGGCATCGAACCCTCCGCTGACGTTTCCGTCACAGTCTTCGCAGGAGAAGTGTCTCCCTTTGTTAACAGCGCTGGAATGGAGAGATGTGAGCAGCGTGTATGGCACACTGTGTATGGCACAGCCCTCCCGGCACTACCGCCTGCAGAACCCTGGCAAACAGTCTGGTCTCAGCCTTCTCGCCTATAGGCGAGTAGAGATCGCCTCTGCAGATTCCACCCTACTTCACAGTCTATAATGTCCATCAAGGAGTCGGTCACCTGACGAGGACCACACCGGAAATGAGCCAGGACAAAGGCCAGCCTGGAGGACATGCAGCCTGCCATGTCCAAAGTGAGAAATCCCAAGGATGAGAGCTCTGCAGTGTTAGCTCTGGGAGCTCCAGAAGACATAGTGGCATTTCTGAAAAGACTGACTTACCAACCTGAGTGTTTCATAGCATCAAGGAGAACTTTGACGTATGGGTCTACAAAGACAGAAAGAAGTATGGCATTAGAAAAGGCAGCACCAAAAAACCATCTAAATCACAGACATCACACCAAAATGGCGCCTACAGACGAGGCTGGCTTCATTTAAACGACTCAACACTGGATCACAGCGCATATTGGAAGACCAGGAGAGTCTTGCGCCACAGTCAGGAAAAAAAAAAAAAAAAAACAAAAACAAAAACAAAAAAACAGCATAGTGTTGAGATGTGAGGACTTGTAGATTTTGCCTACACTGTTCTCCGTGGCAACATCAGGCACCACTCTGAGGACCACATCCCAAATAGGGCATTCCAAGAAAAGGACATGCCAACCAGTCTGGCACCTGGAAGAGTGTGAGTCTGTGGTTAATGGGGGGGGGGGGGG
>NW_026068026.1:821951-927754 GCF_014885135.2 Alexandromys fortis | reverse complement strand
TGGGGGGGGGGGGGGTTAGGGATTGAGCCCCAGGCAGAGCCTCACCTAGCAAGAGCAAGGCCTTCTGTTCAGTCCTCACCTCTGGGGAGGGGGGGAAGAGAAGAGAGGGAGGGAGGGAGGGAGCAAGCTAGCTAGCTAGCTAGCTAAAAAGACAGCTCAGGGGTTAGGAGCACTTGCTGTTCTTGCAGAGGACCTGGGTTCAGTTCCCAGTATCCACATGTGGCTCACAGTCCTGAACGCCAGGAACACAGGTGGTGCACAGACATACATGCAGGCAAAACAATCATACATATAAAATAAACCTTAAAAAATTAAAGAAAAGAGTAAGGGACTGGAGTGAGGGCTCCGTGGTTAAGAGTACTGGCTGCTCTTGCAGGGGGTCTGGGTTCAATTCCTGTCACCCACACCTATCTGTAACTCCAGTTCCAAGGGACCCGACAACCATGGCAAAATACCAATGCACATAAAATAAGAATAAATTTTAAAACATTGTTTTAAAAGGAAGAGAGTAAAATCTTTGATCAGTTGACTATTAAATTATGACAAATGCTGCTATGAAACCTTATTTGGGATGAATATATTTAACTCTTATTTCCCTAAATAAATCTGAAGTAGACAGGCAATCTATGCGGATGCAAAGGATCAAAGCTCTAGAGCGGGGTCCCTGGGACTGGTGAGAATTTGCTGGGTTTGAACCTGTGCGCCTGCCTGGCCCGTGGCAATGATTAACGTTTTAGAAGTCATGGGTCTCTTTGAGAACACGATGAAGCTGGGAGCTTTCTCCCTAGCAAAACGTACTTAGGTGCAGAAACACGGACGGGGCTCATCAAGAGTTTCTACTTTAGCATTCCCCTCTGTCTTAAAGAATCCCCACCCCCCACACCAGGGAAGGGAGCACAACCAGAAGTAAACCGCATATTAATGGAGTTCTTTAAGCTCTCCTTGCCGTCACCCTACAGCCCTTGCTGCTGCGTAACTTACATAAGAAACTAGTGAGTGTGACCCGAAAGGGCAGATTCCTAGCGCGTGCGTTCACAAGCAAGAGTGGTGCGGGAGGCCCACGCAGCTCCGGGGCTGCAGTGGAGCCCCGGGCTCAGTGGGGTCCCCGCCCTTCCTCGCCCCAGGTCCGAAGCCACCCCCGACCCCAGCGCCCAGGTCACCGCCCCTACTCGTCTCTAGCGTCTTCTGGAGCATGAGCGGGCAGCTCTGGTCCCGGGTGAAGAAGCCGGAGAGGAAGCCCTCCTGGGTCTTCCCGTGGGCCGGCGGCTCGGGCGAGCCCTGGCCGGAGTCGCGTCGCTGCAGCAGCGGCTCCCCCGCCGCTGGGCCTGGCCCGCCACCGCCCGGAGCCCCAGCCATGCGGCCCGCAGGCTTGGGCGCCTCCTCCTGCTCGTTCCCTTCAGCCGACCCGAGACACCGCTTCCGCCGCCGAGCGAGCCCTCAACCCCCCGGCACCGGGCTTCGGTGGGCGTGGTTTGGTGGGCGTGGTCCGGTGAGCGGGGGCGGGGGCGGCTCCTGGCCACCCTGTCACTGCTGCAGTCTCTTGACGTGGTTGGCCTGTCTTCTCAGCCTCCTGCTGCCTTCTGGACTGCTAAGGTGGCCACCCCATCCTGTATGTAGCCTTCTTCCCACCAATGCAGGCCGCTAAGGTCCTTTCTGCTGCGCTCTCTCTCTCTGTCATCTTCCCTTCCCTGACCTCTGCTGTTTCTCTCATTTGCACTACCTGCTCAGACCCAGTTTAAGGCTGTATTTTCAGAAACTCTTGGAAACAATAAAGACTGGTTGGTCACACCAAAATCTAGCTCATCGGGACCCATCCTTCAACCCCACTATCTTGCCAGCACAAATAACTGATAAGATAAATAGTTTATTTCTACCTCCAGACCTCAATTCACAACTGTGGTGTCAGTCTCGGAGGCTTTCTCCTCAGTACCCATTATCAGGGCCCAGATCAAGCCTATCTACTCCCCCAGGGAATTGCCAGCACCATTACTCAAAGTTAATGTTGTCTGGTCTGTAGTTCAAAGCGTTTTGTACAAGTTAGTGCATGATGACAGACTTCCGTGTTTAATGTACGCATGTGTGTGTTTGTGTGCCTGTGTGTGTGCGCCTATATGTGTGCGCGTGTGTGTGTGCCTGTGAGCGCACGTGTTTGTGTGCCTGTTTATGTGCGCGTGTGTGCGCCTATATGTGTGCGCGTGTGTGTGCCTGTGCGCGCGCGTGTTTGTGTGCCTGTTTATGTGCGCGTGTGTGTGCGCCTGTGTGCATGTGCCTGTGTGTGTGTGTGCGCGCGTGTTTGTGTGTGTGTGTGTGTGTGTGTGTGTGTGCCTGTGTTTCTTTCCCCACTAAATTATTCAGCTCGGCTCACACATTTATTCAGCACCTGCTACCATGAGCCAGGCAGGACGGTAGGGTCTGAGAAAACAAAGACGAATAAGAAAATCACTGAAGGGCTGGAGAGAGATGGCTCAGAGGTTAAGAGCATTGCCTGCTCTTCCAAAGGTCCTGAGTTCAATTCCCAGCAACCACATGGTGGCTCACAACCATCTGTAATGAGGTCTGGTGCCCTCTTCTGGCCTTCAGGCATATACGCATAAAGAATATTGTATACATAATAAATAAATAAATATTTAAAAAAAAAAAAAAAAAAAAGAAAATCACTGAAGTTGAACTACAGCATATGTTTTATGTTGGAAAAATATCTAAGAAAAATCGGTGTACAAGGCCTCAGGAATTATGAACAGCACTTAGATGTCGCAGGTGTTTAGCGAACATGAGCTGAAGGGAAGCCGAGGGCATTCACTCATTTGCAATATTATACAACAATGAGCACCTGTACTTTACAGACTAATAAAGCTATAAGCAAAAAATTAGATTGTTTTTATTGAGCTCCATTTATGTACATTATTTCCGATCCTCATTACAACCTTGCAAAATATTATCAGCCCTGATTTGCAGATAGAGGTGAGCTTGGCAAAGCTAAATAATTGATCCAGCTACAGAAGAAAGCTGAGGATGTAACTTAGTTGACAGATGGCTTACTTGATAAGTAGGAGTCCTGGGTTCTGTCCCCTGCACCGCATACGCAGACATGGTGGCAAAATGTGCCTGTAATATCAGGAGGAGTTCCGTGTCATCCTCGGCTACCCAGCAAGGTGAAAGCCAGCCTGGGATACATGAGACCACATCTTAAGAAACAAGCAAGTTAGAATAAGGCTGGAGAAATGGCTCAGCAGTTGAGAGCAATTGCTGTTGCAGAGGTCCTGGGTTCGGTTCCCAGCACCTACACAGTAGCTTATGTCCATGACTCCAGTTCCAGAGGATCCAACACCCTCATCTGACCTCTCTGGAAACAAGGCACACACGTGATACACATAGATGCATGGACATAAAACACACATACACATAAAGCATAAATCTAAGCAGAATTTTAATTAGAAAAGGGAAGCAGACACCTGTGGAGACAGTCATTAAAATTGCGCTCGGTTAGTTTAGAACACTAGCAGAAAGCTAACAGACCTGGCAAGGTCTAGGGCAGACCACACACTGTGTCCTGGTTTGCTTCTCTAGTGTTGTAATCACTGATGAAGAAACAACTTAAAAAGGAAAGGGCTTACTCTCCTCTCAGGTTATAGGAAGTGGGCGGGAACTGGAGGAAGGAAGGAAAGCAGAGACCGTGAGGAGCCCTGCTTCCTGGTCTCCCCGTAGCCTCAGTCTGTCCAGCTGTCTTTCTTTGCTGTCATTTTGTTTTGTCCTGTTCTATTTTGCGGCAGAGTCTCACTATGTCAACCAGGCTGGCCAGGAACTGGTTGACCAGGCTGGACTCAGAGATCCGCCTGCCTTGGCCTATCCCACCCCACTTCTGGGATTAAAGGGTGTGTCACTAGACCCAGGCCTCAGCCTCTTACATAACCCAGGACCACCTGGCCAGGGTGGGACCACCCATGGCGGACCGGCCCCTCTCACATCAATCATTGGCCACAGACTTGCCTACAGGTCGATCTGATGGTGGCATTTCCTCGACTGAGTTCTTTCTTCTCAGATAAGTTGAGTTGTGTCAGGTGGACAACAAAACTAGCCAGCATACCTAAAAAATTGTCTAGCATATTACTTAGCTACATGAGTAATCAATGCAAAATTATTCCAGAAAACATTTCTCAATGCTCACTTCTGAAAGAAAATTAAAATTATACCAAAATATCAGTCTCGTCTAAGTATTAGATTCTTCGATTTACATTCTCCTGAATTTTCTTCCTATGAATGGGTGTGTGTATGTGTGTGTGTGTGTGTGTGTGTGTACACTTGAGAGTTTGAGTGCACATGTGGGGGGTCCAAGGACAATCACAGGTGTTCACACTACCGCACCCAGCTTTAGATTGGCTCTGGGGATTCAAACTCAGGTCCTCCAGAGTTCTTTCCCCACTGAACCACACCCCCAGCCCCCGAACTTCCTTAATGTCCTACAGTAAGCAAGCACATTACCCTAATAATCACGAAGATTAACTTTCAGAGGTTGAGCAGGCTTTCGGTGCCACGTGTATAACTTCACATACAATGCCCTGCAGGGGAGAAGGGAAAAGCCGTCCTGTGAGACCTGGGGATAAATAGACAAGTTCTAAGGTGAAAATACCACGAAGAGCAAGAGGGCCAGGTGTGCCATCAGACGGCACTCGTGGTTCAGACGGCACTCGCGGTTCTCTGTGAGTGTAGGCCTCTTGTTTGTTTGCTTTTTAAGACAGGGTTTCTCTGTGTAGCTTTGGCTGTCCTAGAACTCACTCTCTAGACCAGGCTGGCTTTAAACTCACAGAGATCTCCCTGCCTCTACCTCCCTGAGTGCTGGGATCAAAGGTGTGTGCCACCAGGGCCCGTCGAGTCTACAACTTTAATCACAGAATTCAGGAAGCAGGACCAGGCCAGCCAAGGCTACATACAGCCTGTCTCAGGAAGGAAAGAAGGAAGGAGGGACGGAGGGAAGGAGGAAGGGGGGGAGAGAAAGGAAAAGGAAACAAGAATGGGTCTTTTACATTATAAATAGCACATTTTATTCTGTCCTGAATTTTTATTTACTAACTGCTTTAAAAGAAGACCCCCTTCAGAGTGACAAACCACAGTGATTGTCTCTGTGCAGACAGGACCTGGGGGGGGGGGTATTCTATGCTTGCTTTCATTTTCTAAAGCAAAAATAAACAAATTTTATGGAGAATCACAGTTGTTAAATCTCAGTAACGAAAGATGCCACATATAAATTTGAGCGTTTATAACTTTTTTCTTCTTATTCATTGGAGTTTGAGGTAGTCGGATCCATTGGAACTTGAGTTACAGTCAGACAGTTGTGAGCTGCCAAGAGGGTGCCAGGAATCGAACCCTCTGGAAGAGCAGCCAGTGTTCTTAACCACTGAGCCATCTCTCCAGCCTTGCATTTATAACTTTTTATGATTTATTTCCGTTTTATAATCGACAAGTAAAAATCATATTTATGGCGTACAGCAATTATTTACACTGTAGAACACCGAGTCAAGTTACATATATTCTTCTATATTAGGAAGTCGGGTGTTTGGTCGGATTTTTATTCGGGACTTATTTTTTTATTTTAACCTGCGGGCTACAGAGATGGCTCAGTGGTTAAGAGCACTTGCTGCTCTTAGAGGACCCAGGTTCGATTCCCAGAATCCACATAGTGGTTCGCATCAGTCTGTAATTCCACCGTCAGGGGAGTCTGACGCCCTCTTCTTGCCTCTTCGGACACTGCACGCACTACTGCGTATTCATACACATAAATTAACTTAAAAAAAAAAAAACCACCTGAGTATTGATCCCAGGCCTCCCGCACGCTAGGCAAGCGCTCTTCCATTGAGTTACCACTCCCTCCCTGTTTTCACGTTTTTTCGAAATAAGATGTCACACTGGTCTGGACGGGTCTCAAACTACTGGGATCAGGGTATCACCACGCCACGCCCCTAGCAGTTGCTCAGTAGCTAACATTTGATGCATTTATTCAGCGTCAACAAAAATTCGGCGAAAATGTATCATTTCCTTAGATCACGAATGACTCCGGAGGTCGGGTACGAAAACAACTGACGCCGAGCGGCGCAAGGACCCGCCACGCTCCGTCTCAGGATTCACTTCCGGAAGAAGACGGCCCACAGTCCCAGCACCGGAAGTAGGAAGGCGCGAGGCCTTCTGGGAAGAGCTGACCCGGTGCTTTGGCTGTTACCAAGGCAACCGGAGGCGAGGCGGAAAGGCTGAGAACTCTCCTTTGACTGGCGGCTTCTCACTGTCTAGTTTTCTGCCTCCTTTTTCAAAATATAAGTTGAGAATTTTAAAGTGACATAACAGTGGTTTTCTAATGTAAAGGTAAATTATTCTTTTTCCTATTGTGCAAATGAAAAGAAAAAAAACTCGTTATCAAGGTACCCAGAAGCAAATTTAAGATTTTTCTCGTATTGCCTATCAGGGTTTTTTTCTGTAAAAACGTTTTTGCATAGTAGGTTGATTTGGGGAAAACACTGCTTTCGTAACGTATATGTGAATGATGTAATTCTGGTGTTAAAATCTTCGAGACAGGAAGGTATTGAGGCCCTGGTGTAAACGTGTTTGCCCCGAGTTTGGATGCAGCATGCGAAGACAATTCTATCAAGACGTTTGCCACAAAGGGAAAAAGATGGCAGTAGCCAGAGAAGACCAACAAGCTGGAATTTTTTCAGTTTATAGAGATGAGACAACGATGCGTAGTACAAAGCAAGAAAGGACCCGTAGAAAGAAGTAAAAAATTAGTGTAAAAAAAAAAGAGGTAGCTGGGGCTGGAGAGATGACTCAACGGTTAAGAGCACTGCTCTTGGAAAGAACCTGAGTTCAATTCCCAGCAACCACGAGATGACTCACAACCATCTGTAATGAGGTCTGGTGCCCTCTTCTGGCCTGCAGGCACACATGCAGGCAGATTATTGTATACATAATAAATAAATGTAAAAAAGCTTTTTAAAAAAGGATGGAATCTCAGAGTTGTTTTTAAAAAATAAAAATGAGATAGCTGGTGGGTGGGCTAGCCATCTGGCTTCGTCCCTATATAGGAGGTGAAAGGCACGCATGAAGTCCATAAATTAGCTCACATTAGAAGCGAGCCTGGGAGAGAGAAGTCGAAGTAGATGTGGCAGTTGAGAAATGAAGACCTGAGGGCTGGAGAGCTGACTCTGGTTAAGAGTACTTGCTGCTCTTCCGGAAGCTCCAAGTTAGATTCCCAGCACCCGTTTCAAGTGGCTTACAACCACCTTATGCCTGTCTCCATAGGCCAGGGGAGGTGGTCGTGGTCTTCAAACCCAGCACTCAGGAGGCAGAGGCAGGCAGATCTCTGTGAGTGCAAAGCCAGCCTGATCTATAAAGCAAGTTCCAGGCCAGCTAGGGCTACACAGTGAGACCCTGTCTCCAAATAAACAACCAACAACGGGGACACTGGAGCGTCAGATGCTCCACGGTTAAGAGCTCCAACTGCTCTCCGAGAGGACCGGAGCTGGAGAGGACCGGCAGTAGCATGTCAGCTACTGACTTAGATACAGTTTCTATTGCTATGAAGAGACACCATGACCACAGCAGCTCTCATAAAGGAAAACCATTTAGTTGAGGTGGCTTTCATTTTCAGAGGTTCAGTACATTATCTCCATGGCGGGACGTGGTGCCGTGGAGGCAGACACGGTGCTGGAGGGGTATCTGTGGCTGCGAGCTCTACACCTTACATAGGCAACAGGAAGTGATGTCAGACACTGGGTGTGGCTTGAGCATAGATGAGCCCTCAAAGCCCGCCTCCACACTTGACACTCTTCTCCAACAAAGCCACACCTACTCCCACAAGGCTGCACCTCCTAATTACCACTCCAAGGCTTGGCCCAGACCTGAACCTTACGTGGGACACCTGTGGAACCTTTTAGGAAAGAGACAGTGTTCCTCTGATGGTTCAGTTGCTAAAGACCATAGGTCAATGGAGTGTCTCCAGCTAAAAAAAAACTAACCTGGAAGACAAGCGACCAAGTCCTGACAACAGAATCTGGGCCTATGGATCTACACACCCCCCAGAACTCTAGGTTTGCTACTGGTCAAGTGACCCAGTAAAACTCTTTTATATTTAAATTTGGAATTTAAATATAAAATTCTGGATTTTGATCACTTGTCACACACTAATACAGAAGTTAGCATTATTTCATCAACTTCACTTTCTTTGTCTACAATACACACTGTACTGTGCAGTTCTCATTGCTGCACGGCTCTACAACGCACACTGTGTTCTGCAGCTCTCATTGCTGCATGGCTCTACAATGCACACTATGTTCTGCAGCTCTCATTGCTGCATGACTCTCCAATGCACACTGTATTCTGCAGTTCTCATTGCTGCATGGCTCTATAATGCACACTATACTGTGCAGCTCTCATTGCTGCATGGCTCTACAATGCACACTGTATTCTGCAGTTCTCATTGCTGCACGGCTCTACAAAGCACACTGTACCCTGCAGCTCTCATTGCTGCACGGCTCTACAATGCACGCTGTGTTCTGCAGCTCTCATTGCTGCATGACTCTCCAATGCACACTGTATTCTGCAGCTCTCATTGCTGCACGGCTCTCAATGCACAGTGTGTTCTGCAGCTCTCATTGCTGCATGGCTCTACAATACACAGTGTATTCTGCAGCTCACATTAAATCCATGAATGTAGTGAATTGCCGATCTTTTCCTTTCTTTTTTCTTTTTGATGTGGGAGTGTCATATATCAATCTGTTGATTTCATTGGTTAAGCAATAAAGAAACTCCTTGGCCCTGATAGGTTAAAACACAGGTGGGAAGAGTAAACAGAATAGGATGCTAGGAGGAAGAGGAAGTGAGCTCAGACTCGACAGCTCTGCTCTGTGGAGCAGAGACGCCATGCTCCTGTCTCCTGAGAGACACGAGATAGCTCTGCTCTCTGAGACACGCGCGATGATGGATGTAGGCTAGAATCTTCATGGTAAGCGCACCTTGGGGTGCTTACACACATTATTAGAAATGGGCTAAATTAATATGTGAGAATTAGCCTAGAAGAGGCTAGATAGAAATGGGCCAAGCAGTCTTTAAATGAATACAGTTTGTGTGTTGTTATTTCGGGCATAAGCTAGCCAGGCGGCCAGGGTGCTGGGGATGCAGCCCCGCCGCTCCTATTATTTCAACATCTTTTATTTCTTTTCTTTCTTTCTTTCTTCCTCTTTCTCCTTTTTTTTCCCCCTGAGACAGGGTTTCTCTGGGTAGCCCTGGCTGTTCTAGAACTCCCTCTGTAGACCAGGCTAGCCTCAAACTCAGAGATCCACTTGCCTCTGATTCCTGAATACTGGGATTAAAGGCATGCACCACCACCAACTGGCTTATTGGGGTTTTATGTGTGTGTCCAGTAGATCTTTTTATAAAAAGTAAACATTTTTTATCCAAAAGGCAGCCTGCTTTGTATTCCCCTTGGCTTTTTGCTTTTATAAAAAGAATCACTCTATATAAGCTGGCTAGTACTCTATTATATGTATGAAATTCATGCTGTGTGATAATTAATCCACTCATTAGCACTGAATTGAGAGATTAATAAAGCACACCGTTGGGAATGTGTGCAAGGGCATTTCCAGAGAGCCATCAAATAAAGAATCCGAGAAGCTGGCGGTTTTAATACACTGATGGACACACTCTGAATAGATTATTGGGTGGTGGTGGAGCTAAGAAAAGCAGGCCCTGGTTGGGAGAAGGTCACGGGGGGGGGGGGTTCTTGCCTGGGGCCTCTCCCTTTGGCTACACTGTTTCCTGGGTGCCATGACATGACCTCCTCTGCCGAGTCATGATCACCATGATGAACTGACATCTCTGAAACCATGAATACAGCTCTTTCCTCCATTAAGTCAGGTTAGCGTGTGGCCAGAGCATAAAAGAGCTAAGAATTCCATAACCTCCAAACACACAAATGCTACTGCCACATGTTACTATAGGCGTGTATTCCTCCATATTGTTGGAGACTTTCTCCTCCTGGGGATCTAACACCAGGTCTACAGCATAGGAAGCCTGTGTTCTAGAACTGAGTACACTCCCAACCCCCTAGAAATGCTTATTGGGGCAAATTCCTGAAAGTAAGGTTATGAGGTTAAAGGGTAAACAGTGTGTAATTTTCTTAAACTTTGCCAAATTTCTTCTCCTGAAGGGGTTTGACCATTTCACACTCGTACGAGAAAGAAACTGAAATGCCTGTATTTCCCACCGACTGAGTTCATGCTGTCTTTGTGCTTTTAGAGTTGTTGTCATTGTTTTGTTTGATTGCTTGTTTTTGTTTTGTTTTGAGACAAAATCTCATATGTAGGTCAGGCTGTCTTAAACTCAAAGTCCTTCTGCCTCAGTTTCCCAAGTCTTGAGTGCTGGCACAGACCACCATGCTCCATTTTCACAAGTTTTTCGACCAGTTTTAATACTAAGAAATACATCCACAACCATTATGCCAGACTATCCATCCTAAAATGTATGCATTGCCCAAATTTTAGATGGAGTCCATGAATCTCAAGCACCTACCTGTGTTCATAAGTTTGCATTAAGTGGATCTGGACCCTTCAGATTTATGTGTATGTGAGTGTGTGCATATATATAATTATATATCTAAATATATAAAAATACTTATATAAATATATATCTATACACATTTTATATTTATAAACATTTATATATTATAAACTCATATATAAATATATTTATATGTACATAGAAATGCATATATCTATGTATATTTATATATGCATAAATATACTTTTATACATGTATGCATATGTATAAGCTTTGGAACAATATGGTTGAGGACCTAGAAGAAGGCAAACTCCAAGCCTAACTTCACCTCAAAAGCGACAGCAGAAATGAACCCTCTAGTTCTGCTCCAGCTGATGCCATTGTTGCAGAATGAAACATTCTTATCTTCCCCGCAAAACATACCCCCATATTTTCATCCTGTAAGAAATCACTTTTTCGCTCTTCAAAATCGTGAAACCAGGAACCAAGGAAAAGGTAAACCAATGGGTGTGACACGAACTATAACTGGAAGACTACAGGCAACGGGAGCCTCTGGGTCGCTATGACAACACCTCTGCCGAGCAACTCCATCACTGCAGGGAAGTCACAAGGACAGGAGCCCAAGGTAGGGCTGCACCCCAGTCAGAACTTGAGAGCAAGGAGTTCATTCACTCAGCTTTCCCCCGCCATTCATTCAGCCCAAGACTGAATAAAACCGTCCTGTCCACAATTAATGGATGTGATCTCATAGTCAACATAATCCAACCGCAAGCATGCCTGTGGTGGTCTGAACGACAATGGGCCCCTATAGGCCCACATATTTGAATATTTGGTCCCCCAATTGGTGGAACTTTTAAGGAAGGATTATGAGGTTTAGAAAGTTTGTGTCATTACCAATTCGTGCTCTCTCTCCTCTCTCTCTGACTCACACTTGCTACTTGTGGCTATTGATGTCCTTGCCGTGATGGTCATGGGCTCTCACCCTCTGGAACCGTAAGCTCCAATAAACGCTTTCTTTTATGTTACCTTGGTCATGGTGTCTCTTCATTGAAATAGAAAAGTAATTAAGCCAATTCCCCAAAGTCTCCACACCCCAGAAGATTCGAGATTTTGCAAAGTTGACAACAGCATTAACATACTTCACACCTCAAAATCTACAAGTTATTGGGCAAAAGTGATAAGGGTATATCCTCACCCTGTCTCACAACTCCCAGGCAGAAGGCCTTCTGTTACTAGGCAAAGTTATGGGACCAGCCCCTGGACAGCTCACCCAGATAGTCCTCTCTCACCTCCTCAAGCTCACCCTAGTTCCCTGGCTTTTTTTCTCTCTGGGTCCCAGAAAGCCACGCCTTAACTTGGCTCCACCTCTTAAAGATAATTGGCTAACAAGACTTCCCTATCAGATGTCTCCACCTCCTTTCAGCTTTGTTGACTGCAACACTCTTCTCTCTCTTAGACTGGTTCCATTCCCTGTTAGCTACTGTCCTTGGCAGCTTTCCCACAACTCTGGCATCTCCAACATCTTGGAGTCTCCAAGAAAATCCAGACTTCGCCTTCCCAGCTTCATGCAATGGCCTCTCTAGGCTTCCATTCAGGAATGCCCCTGACACATGCCTGGTCTCGGTGACTTTCCTCCGTTACAGAGGAAGATTCAGTAACCCCTTTCTTCTAGCCTGGAACCTAAACCCAGAACCACAAGGCCAAAACTCCCAAATTCTTCTTATTATTGGGGCTGGACCCGATAATAAGCCCCTCATTCAAATACATTTACACCAGTTTTCTGTTTTTGATGATGTTTCTTTCACTGCCTAAGTTTGGCTCTCCTGGAACTCATTATGTAGACCAGGAAAGCCTTGAACTGAGACCAGTCCACCTCTACCTCCCAAGTGCTAAAATTACAGACAAGTTCCACCACACCTGACTCTAAACTCTTCTTCAATTCTTTTCCACAAGCTAGAAGCTTAGCTGGGTGGGGTCTTGCTCTGAGGCCACCACTCCCTTCATTCTATTTAGGTTCAGACTTTTCTTTAAACTTTTTATCTCCTTGAGCACCGGACTTAGCTAAAATATACTTCCTAGTGTTCCCTTTTCTCCCCAAACTGCACATTTTGTATTTTTCCTTGCTCCTTTTCATTATAGGTCTGCATAAAACTGGCCACCGATAATGCCACTGTTTTGAAATCTCCTCTGCCAATGCCATTAATCCAAAAACTCTTGAATTTAGCCTTAGGCTTTTTGGATGGATAAGGGCAAAAGAGCAACCACACTCTTCACCGCCTACTAAATTCTTCTCTGAAACCTCTTGAGCTGGGCCATCATGGTCTGTCTGCAGAGCTCTCGGCACCACTGTCTTCCCTGCCCCTTCCAGCATGGCTTAAAGTGTCCAACTGCCTTCCTAATGCAAAATTCCAAAGTCCACATTCTGACAAGAGGAACCATGGCCAGGCCTGTCACAGCCCGGAAGCCAGAAAGAAGGCTTGGAAAGGGGGAAAGAAGGAAGAAAAGCAAAAGAGGGAGGGTGGAGTAAAACAAGTGTGTAAATGAAGGTACAGTAAGGGGCGGGAATCCTTGGTGTGGGGATGGAGGTAGGGAGGATAGGCAAATCAAAGACAGAGAGGAGGGTTTCCCAAGACTAAGGATATATGAAAAAGCCGTATAGAAACCTATTGTTCTGTGGGAGACAGAGAGAGGTCAGCCACCATTAAAATTGGTTGTCATGAGGCCTCATGACCTGAGCCTAATCCCTGGGACCCACATGATAGAAGGAGGAATTCCCACAGCTGTCCTCACACATGGCGCACTTGTCTACACAGGGGGGGGGAGGGAGAGAGAGAGAGAGAGAGAGAGAGAGAGAGAGAGAGAGAGAGAGAGAGAAGAAACCTACTACTCTATATATTAGTTGGGGGAAAAGTGAATGTTTTTGAGACCACCTGGAATTTGTTATAGTCAGCCTATTGAATACCGGCATAAAAGGCTAGTGCTACCCCACCCATGCCTGTTGAGTTTTCTTTTTCTTCCTAGAAACTACGACTACTAGAACTAACTAAGCGGCTGGCACATTCCTCTTGAAGATGCAATAGAAAGCCTTCATAATCTTTAGTGATCTCCAAAAGTGATCTCTACAACTCTTTGTAAAGTTCATTTAGTAAGAATAATTAGGTGTTTTTTTGTTTCATTCCTCTGCACACTCCGGTGCAAAAATCAATATCTACCCTGAGTGGTTTTAATTTTTCAGAGTGGCCCTCAAATCACTAGGTATCAGTGGCTATCTGATGGAGACTGACTGTCACTCTACAGAGTGGCTTTATTCCAGGGGCCTATCGATCACAGGTCCATCTGAAACGGTCTACGCATCTAGGAGATTCATCTCATTAAAATTGAATTAGTTCCGCGTAGCACAGCTAAGTGTTCTCCCGGGTCGTGTGACAGCCATGGTGGGGATAACAGAGCATTAACTAGGTCGTCTCGTTTTACTCTTCCTGCCTCCTCTGGGCACAGCTCTCGGTCTTACTACTGACAAAGTTTTCTACTTCTGTCCATAGACTGGGCTCTCGTGGGCTTACAGCACTCCCCCGAGTGTATTCAAGTTGTGTGACTGTGTGTGTGTGAAATTTGCCCTTCCAATCATTTTTATGGTGCTGGAGGATCAATTACTTGAATTGTGCATATGCAGAGGGTACAGTGTGATAATTCAATACACGAATGCAGGGTCTGATACCACAGGGCAAGCAAGCAACGCTTCCCTTCCTTTAACCTCACTTTGGTTTGAAGCCTTCAAGTTCCTGTTTTCCATTTATTCATAAAATATATGAGCTTATTTGGAACACTGTATGCTGCAGACAACTAGAACCTATTCCTTCCAGCATCCCTGGCCCTGGTACCCATTATCCCCTTCCAGCATCCCTGGCCCTGGTACCCATTTTCCCCTTCCAGCATCCCTGGCCCTGGTACCCATTATCCCCTTCCAGCATCCCTGGCCCTGGTACCCATTTTCCCCTTCCAGCATCCCTGGCCCTGGTACCCATTATCCCCCTCCAGCATCCCTGGCTCTGGTACCCATTATCCCCCTCCAGCATCCCTGGCTCTGGTACCCATTATCCCCCTCCAGCATCCCTTGTCCTGGTACCCATTATCCCCCTCCAGCATCCCTTGTCCTCGTACCCATTATTTCTTTCCAGCATCCCTGGCCCTGGTACCCATTATCCAGGTCCCTTCTGTCTCCTCTCCCTGGTATATGAATCCTAGTAAGGCTTCCATAAGGTTCTGAGCTGGTCTACATTGAGCAGTGGCCAGCTCTCTGTATTTCTAATGCTACGGTAACCGAGTACCACAGCCTCACCAGGCTGGAGTCACGGTGTGGGTCAGCAAAGTCAGCCTTCCTGAGGATTCTAGAGGAGGATCGGGCTGTTGCTCTTTCAGACTGCCGACAGGACTTACATCCTCAAGGGACAGATGCCTCAGTTCCTCCCTGGCATCATCAGCTGCTCCCAGAAGCTGAAGAGGCCCATTCTTCTTCCTCAGAATCAAAGTTCAAGATGGTCAGAGAGATGGCTTCATGGTTAAGAGCACTGGTTGTACCAGGTATGATGGTTCACGCCTGTTTGAGACCAGCCTGGTCTACAGAGAGAGTTCCAGGACTGCCAGGGACTACATAGAGACTGTCAAAAAAAAATTTAAAAGCTTAAAAGCTACACAATTAAATCTTAAAGTTAAAATAAATAAAATAAAACATATAAAAAATTTTAAAAACTAGAGTTCAAGACCAGCTCAAGAGTGGGTGTCTCCTCCTCCTCCGGTCTTACGTCCTTAGCTCATCCTCTTACAGCCTTGCGTGATAACACAGGCCTCTCCAGATAATCCAGGATAAGCTCCCTGTTTTCAAGTTCACAGTCTTAATTCCTTCTGCAAAGTCTGGCCTAATGTGGACTCAGATCCTTAGGATTAAAATTAAAAGGGGCGCTCCTACTCTGTCTGTCACCCCTTCCTACCGACAGGTGTGCTGTGTGCTCTATTCCAAGGTAGGGGAAGGAGAGGCAGGTGGTTAACTCTCAGGCACGCACGGCAACCATCAGGAAAAGGATTAAACAAATGCTTGTTCTCAGCAGCCATCTCAGCCTTTCCATCACTAGGTATTCAAGTCCCACTCCCACCCCACCCCCACCCCCAGCTCCCCTACAGAGTTCACAGGCCTGGGTCCAGGAGCACACCACTTCTGTTCCTCAGGACAGGCAATGATTTCAATCTCTCTGCCTTGCTTTTTCTTTGAAAATAGTAACAATGGGGCCAACAAGACAGCCCAGCACTAATGCCACCAAACCTGATAACTTGAGTCCCTGTCCCAGCACCTATATACCAAGTCAGGCATCCTATATCCGCATATAACTCTACTTCCCTGGTATATGGTGCCTCTTCTGGCCTCTGCAAACACACAGGCATACATGCACACACTCACACATACACATGCACAAATAAATAAAGAAAAAAAAACTACCTTACTGGGGAGGTGGTGGCACACGCCTTTAATCCCAGCACTTGGGAGGCAGGGGCAGGCGGATCTCTGTGAGTTCCTCTAGAGATGGCACTCACAGAGTTTGCTGGCCCCTTCCCTTATCCTGCAGGACACACCCCACAGCTGACTGTGTCCCCTCTGTCTTCTCCAGGATCCTTCTGCACACTGCCCACCAACCCCTTACCCCCCAGAGTTCATCCTCAATGCCCAGTCCTCCACACTCCTTCTATGATACTTTCACTCAGTGAAGCTAAACCCCGACCCCGTTACTCAGATGTCTGCCTGATGAACACTCCCAGGCTCCAAGGCACCCCTTCTTCCCCATTCTGCTCCTCCAACAGCCCAGCCAGAACCCTGGGTGACTCTAGACTCTTCCCCCATCCCATCTCCCCAGCAGTCCTCAGGGGCTTCTTTCCTCCGTGTTCCCATGTCACTGCCTTGTTTGCTGAGACATAAGCTTAACCTGCTGACTAATTCTCTGTTCTCTGCGATGCTACCAAAATCACTCTTCAAATACAAACCCAGGACTGGTGACATTGCGAGACTGGTGGTGAGATGTGCCAGTGATCAGGGGGTGGGAAGATTCAAAGTTCAAGGTCATCCTTAGCTACTAGAGGGTTGGAGGCCAACCTGGGTAACATAGTGAGTTCCCAGCTTGCCTGGATTTTGGAGTGAGACTGTGTCTCAAAAATAGAAAAAGGCTGGAGAGATGGCTCAGTGGTTAGGACCGGAGTTTGGTTCCCAGCACCTGTAGGACAGCTAACAACCATCTGTAACAATATCCACAGGCTCCATCTCTGAAAGGCTGTCATTCAGGATCAAAATTGTTTCTTTTGTCTTCATCTTACCTTTTGACTTGCTTTCGCTTTTGTTTTGCAGTGTTTGTGGTCAGACGCAGGGTCTTGCAGAAGCCAAGCTGAGACTATGGCTGAGCTACCTTCCAAGCCTCATTTCTTCTGTGAGACAATGCAATATATTTCCACCCAGCTCCACTCCGCATTGAATTTTCATATTTAGGATTATCTTAAGTCTCCCATGACCGGCAAGATATCAGGCCTGCGGAAACACTGCCTGGCTCAGCTTTGAGCTCCGTCTGCTTTATGGACGTTAAGGAACTGCAACTGCACTTCTTGGTCTAAGTCTGTGGTTCTAAGAGCAAGGGATTCCCAGGATGTCTTCCCAGCTCTTGCCACGAGGGGGAAACAAAGAGGCCTTGTTTGTGTTAAGACTCTTGCGGCCACCAGGTGGACCCAAATACCAGCTTAAGGAAGACAGGGTCCCAACCCTGGTTCTAGACAGGGCTACGCTGATTTTCTTTTATTCTCTGCTCACTTTGTGACGTGACATCTCTCCCACCGGTGATCAAATGCTTTTAAGTTTCTGCTCTGCTCATGAAGAGGAAATGTGGGAAGAGAAAGGGGCATCATTAGGAACGGTTCAAACACTGGAGGAAAGGGACGGGAAATGAGCGCGGACTAAGGATTTGCGTAGACCCGGAGAATCAATGTTCGCATTTTAGGTGTGTTCATGGTGTTTTGATTTTCAAAATAACAAATACAAATATCTGAAAAGAGCCAGGTGTAGGGGTGCACACCTGTAATCTCAGCACTGGAAATGCAGAGGCAGCTGCTCTAGAATTCTGGGTCAGCCTAAACTACAGAGCAGACTGGGGGAGGAAGAACCATGACCAGTCTATTCTTCTACCTACACTGACACTCTTTCTCTTCTGATAGAAAGCCATTCACACAGGGGCTGATTATAGGAAGTATTTTAACCAAAAAATAAAAAAAGAATAGGTAAGAGAACATAGCTCAGTTGGTAGGGCACTTTTCTAATGTGCACAACAGCACATAAACATCTGCACACCTATCTGTAGCTCCGGCATTTGGGAGGCAGAAGCAGGAAGATGGGAAATGCAGTGGGGGCTGAAGAGCTCACTCTGTGGCTAACAGCACATAGTGTTCTTCTAGAGGACCTGAGTTCAGTTCCCAGTACCTATGTCAGGTGGCTCACAACCACCTGTAACTCCAAAGCTAGGTGATCTGGTGCCCTCTTCTGGCTTCCTTGGGCACTGCACCCACACATGTGTGCACATACACACAGAGATAAGCATATTTACACACACTAAAAATAATGAAATCTTTTTTAAAAGGAAGAAGAAAGACAAATGTTATCCTTGATTATATTAAAAGTTTGAGGACAAAGTGAGCTATATAAAACACTGTCTCAAAAAAATTTTAAGTAATTAAATGCTGGGCTGGAGAGGTGGCTCAGAGGTTAAGAGCACTGCCTGCTCTTCCAAAGGTCCTGAGTTCAATTCCCAGCACCCACATGGTGGCTCACAACCATCTGTAATGAGGTCTAGTGCCCTCTTCTGGTGTGCATACATGCAGGCAGAACATTGTATATGCAATAAATAAATAAATCTTTTTTAAAAATTAAATGTTAGTGCCTAGTTATGCACAAAATATATAGGACCTTGCCTAACTGCTCCGCACCAACTAAAATCTGTCCCTGTATTGTCCTATCACAGCTCTTCCTGGTGTCTGTGCAAGTGCTTAAATATTTTACTTATTACCTTATGTATTGACTTTTATTCTCCTGAACTAAAGACTCCATGACGACAATCCATGGGTCTATTCTCTCTCTTTCTGCTCCATGATGGCAGTCCATGAGTGGTTTGTTCACCTCTCTCTCAGTTCTAAACAAAACACATACTTAGGAAGGCAGTTATCGATAAGCAAAGAGAAAGTTTAATGTCACCCAGGTCACCCAGGTCTGCAAATGCAAGAGACGGGGAATGGAATTTTGCTTGGCTTCTATGCTGAGCATCCACACATAAGCAGGATTATTAAGACTATTTCTTTTTTTTTTTTCAATAGAGCCCAATTCTAATTACTGCTCATTTACCTGTGTTCTCTAAGAAGGACCACTTATGCCAATTACTGACATTAAAACATAGAAATGAAATTTTTCACTGCTGAGATAGCAATCTGTTTAAATGTGTCCTAATTGCATCTTGTTAGAAGACCTTCCTGATAAATCTTTTTGAAAGCCAAACCCTCCCCTGATACAACTTAATTATCGTAGACTTACCATGCACTGGAATGAGCAGGGCTGGAGGGTGAGGAGTCTGCGCTTAACCGCTTAACTGCTTATACCCATAAGCCTCTACTTCCTGCTCTCCCAGCTCCTGCCTGCAAGGTGTGTGCCAGGTGCACACTGGACCCTCAGAACAGCACAGCTGTCCTCCTTCCGAGCTACCCGAGCCACGTGAGGTTTAACCAGATAACACTGCACTAAAAACGAGAATGAAGTCTGGCTGGCAGGGGTGGTGCATGCCTTTAATCCCAGCACTTGGGAGGCAGAGGCCTGCAGATCTCTGTGAGTTCAAGGCCAGCCTGGTTTATGAAGCTAGTTCTAGGACAGCCAGCATTGTTACACAGAGAAACCCTGTCTGAGGCCAGGGGAAAGAGTAAAAGTAAAAATGAAAGAAATAAGAATGCAGATTACGTTCTCAGCACTCAGGTCTGAACTTTCCCTCCTGTCGGCATTTCTGTCTAGTCTTTGGGGTGAGGCTGATGTCCTCGGTGCACACACTCTCCCTTACTTAGCTGTTCCTACTGCACAGAGCAACACTGCTTCTGCTCGGTGAATTTGAACTCCTGAGTCTTCTGCTTCCACCTCCTACGTGCAGTCACAGGACACCATGTCTGTTTTACTTGATACTGGGGGTGGCACCCTGAGCTTCACCCATGCCCTACCAACTGAGCTACATTTTCAGCCCCAATACATTTTATTAATATCCAGGGAGCTTTTATAAATCAGTTAGGGAAATTAACTCTGAAATTAAGCTATCCAATAGGAAAATGAATGACAGGAAAAGAAAAAGATACGTAAAAGGCCAACAGCCTGCGAAAGTATAATCAGGCTCAGTTGTGAAGACATAGCAAAACAATGAGACACCATTTCATCTACCAGATTAACGAAAATCAAACTCGACAATGCCAAGGGTCGACAGGAGTGCGGAGAATCAACCACCCTTGTACACCACAGTCAGAAGGGTGATCTGAGCAATTCGCAGCATCAAAACTTTAAACACAGGGCTGAGCTCAGGCGACAGCTCACTTGCCCACCAGTCACAAAGGCCCAGGTGGGTTCCAGCCCTAGCGCTGTATAGACTGGGTATGGCGGTACAGGCTTGGTACAGCTCAGGAGTCACAATAGAAAGAGCAGGAGCTCAACATCATCTCAGCTACAGCTACAGTTTGAAGCTGGCCTGGCCTGCATAAGAACCCCACCTGGAAAGAAAAAAGACACCAAGAGCCAGGAAGATGCTCAGCTGGTAAAGGCACTAGCTGCCACCTTGACCACCTGAGTTCAATAGTGGGGACCCATATGATAGGTGGAAAGAACCAACTGCTCCAAGTTGCCATCACACATACAAATAAATAAATGTAAAAAAGAAAAATTCAACTTCATTAAGTCAACCGCTATCAGCCAATACTGAAAAACCAGTGAAAAACCAGGCCTGGGAGCAAAGGCTTGTGATCCCCATTCAAGGCCTGCCTGGGCTACAGAGTGAGTTCAAACCAACCTGGGTGACTTAGAGAGACCGCGCCCCCAGTATTTTTTTAAAGCTATTTATTTATTTATTTATTTATTAAGTATACAATATTCTGTCTGTGTGTATGCCTGCAGGCCAGAAGAGGGCACCAGACCCCCTTACAGATGGTTGTGAGCCACCATGTGGTTGCTGGGAATTGAACTCAGGACCTTTGGAAGAGCAAGCAATGCTCTTAACCTCTGAGCCACCTCTCCAGCCCGCCCCCAGTATTTTTAAAGTAAGAAGATGACTAGGGGTATACTCAGTGACAGACTGCTGACTCCGTAGCACCTGTAAGTCCTGAGGTTCAATCCCTGGGAGAAAGAGAAGGAAGACATAGCTCCATGTCAGAGTGCTTGTCTGGCTTGTGTGAGGCTCTCGGTTGGCTCCACAGCACCACAAACACATGCACGCACGCACACACACACGCATGCACGCACGCAGGCACCCGTGCACCCATGGAGGAAAATAGAAGGAAGAGATGCCTGTGAAACACTAATTGTCCAATAACTCATTCAGGAAAGAATAAACACTACTTCTAACAGTTGCCTTATTTTGATTCTTTGTTTCGTTTTGTTGTTGTCTTTCTGTAATCCCTGACCACCCTGACCCAGCGAAGGACTGAAACTGGGACCTGGCACTGGCTAGCTGGGCAATTGCCTACCACTGAGCTAAGTCTCCAACCCCAAAGCATTCTAACAGGAGAAACGTGGATAAAAGCAATTCTCAGAAGAGGTAAGAGAAACCTGCATTCACCTGAGTCATCAGAGAAACAGAATCAAAACCACAAGAAAGCCCTTGCCACACAAAGTCACCAAGAGTGAGTTCTGACAGCATCTCTAGCTGTCACTGCGGGTAAGGGTGTCGACTTAAACAACCCCCTCCCCTTTTTGGTTTTGGTTTTGGTTTTTCAAGACAGTGTTTCTCTGTAGCTTTGGAGGCTGTCCTGGAACTCACTCTGTAGACCAGGTTGGCCTCAAACTCACAGAGATCTACCTGCCTCTGCCTTCCAAGTGCTGGGACTAAGTGTGTGCCATCACCACCCGGCTGAGCAACCACTTTGAAGAATAATTCTAGAATCGTGGGAGATTTCCAACTTCTATGAAGCAGCAGTTCTGCCCCTGTTAGGAGATCCTAAAAGAACCTACATGAGTGCATCAAGAGACGTTTGAGGGACATTCCCAGTCTTTGCAAGGGGCGCGGAGTAGTGGGGTGGGACGACTTTGGACCAACTTTAATGTGCAATGACCAGAAAATGGATACTTAAGTTGTGGTCTATTCATTTAATTTGCAGTGAGAGTCAGTTGGCTCTGCAAAGCTATCAACACAGAAACTCTCAAAAACGTAAAGCGCAAGAAAAGATGCACATTTCAAAGAAATTCACACAGCAAAGACCTCTGAAACATTGCATCAGAAAGATAAAGTCAGGATCCAGGCATCGGGGGAGAGATGATCGGTTAGAGGGACATTTAGGGTTAACAATGTGGTCTTTCAAGATGTTTTTATTCATTCTTTAAAAGTTTTTTTATTTATGTGTACACACGTATATCTGCAAGTTTGCACACATGTGTGGGTTCCTTCAGACTTCAGCGGGAAGAGGGTGTCAGATCCCCTAGAGCTGGAGAACGGGTGGCAATAAGCCACCCTTCCTGGCTTCTGGGCCTCGAGAAGAGCAGCAAGCATTCGTAACTGCTGAGCCCATGTCTTCACTCATGACACATTCAGACTAAGAATGTGTCATGCATAATGCAGAACAGCATCTATATAAGCTAGACACCGTGGTGTGTGGCTACTCTCAGCGGTTTGGGAAGCTGAGTCAGGCAGATCAAGCACGTACTGAAGGCAGTTCAGAGCCCCCAGGCGGCAGCACAGTGTGTTCCATTTCATAAAGAAATGAACCAGGCACAGGGGCACATGTCTTTAATCCCAGCACTTGGGAGGCAGAGGCAGGCGGATCTCTGTGAGTTCGAGACCAGCCTGATCTACAAGAGCTAGTTCCAGGACAGGCTCCAAAGCTACAGAGAAACCTTACCTCGCAAAACAAATGTTTTGTTTTGTTTGGCTGTTTTTCTGAGACAGGGTTTCTCTGTGTAATCGTCCTGGTGTCCTGAAACTCTTTCTGAAAACCAGGCTGACCTTGAACTCATTGACCTTTAATCCTGATGAGATTAATGGCAGGCACAACCACCACCACTACAACTAAGAAGTTCATTTTTTTAACAAAATTTATTTAAACAGAAAATGGGGGCCCAAAACACATTCACGGAGCGGGCCAGCCAGGGAAGGTCCAGGGCTCCAGCGCTATGGGGCCTGCTGTTCATTTTACCGAGCCGAGACTGGCCTCCTGCCTGTTGCTGCTGGCCCTGCTTGGCTGGTTCAGGGTCCACCCCACTGCAACCTAGGAGACGGAACTGCTGGCACCGCAGCAGCCAGAGCGACGCTTGGCTCACAGCACAGGCACAATAAGGAATGGTGGAGCTCAGGAATCACAGTCAGTAAGTTGTGGCTGAAAGGCAAAGAAAAAAAAGCTACATTCGGAGCCAAGGGCTCTCTGCGTGCTAAATGACCCCAAGAGTCAAGCCCCATTTCTCCAGCTGGCCCCAGGCCAGGAGTAGAAGCAAGGACAAGTACTTGTAACCCAGATTGTACCACCCCACTGAAGCCAGAATGCACGGCTTATGACGACTACATAAAACTTCCAAGAGTAAAGGCCGACAGGCATGACGCTCTTCTACACAATACTGACAACATTCTCCCTTTTTATGTGGAACACCTGAAGACACCTGCTCTCCTGAACCTTGCAAGGCCGGAGGAGTAGAACGAAGCAACAATTATCTTCACAAGGAGGCCCTCAGGTAACAAGTTTATGGTTTCCTTCCTTTCTAACAGAGGGCATTTCCAGTTCAGATCGTCAGACAGGCAATCTTTGCATCTCTTCCAGAAGAAGGGGGAGGGAATGAGGAGGAGGAGGAAGAGGTATAGTTGTGGTTAAACCTAGGGTAGCTGAAGTCCAGAGGCTGTCGCTGAAGAGGAGGCTGCGGGCTGGAGAGAGGACTCTTCTGTTAGCGCCCCGGCTGCTCATCCGGAGAGCCCTGCTCAGTTCCCAGCACCCCAGGGCAGCTCATCACCTCTGTAACTCTAGTTCTAAGGCTCTGAAAACCTCTCCAGCCTCCCCTGGCATCATGGGTACACGATACACAGACACAAGCAGGTGAAACACCCACAGCGATAAAATTAATTTTCTTTTTTTTTTTTTTCAAGTAGAAGCTGCGGATGGATGACGGGACAGTGTGGAGGGGGAGGACACTTGTTCCGAGTCAGGCTGTGGCAAGTAGGATGGAAGCCTGGGAGAGGAAATGATTGGCGTCAATCACTTCATCCAAGCCTCATTCTCCAGATGACGTCACTCCGGTTCAGAAAGAAGAAAGAACTTGGCAGACAGCAGCCCGCTCACCTCCTGGCCTACCTCCAAGAGCACAGGCCCTCACAGTCTTGCCATCCTGGGTGCTCCCCAGCCTCACTCTCTCTCTCCTCTGCTGGCTCCCCAGAAGGTGTGCAGCACGTCCTCATCCTATGCACCCTATGGCTTCTTTCTTCTACGCAGATTCTCTTCCCTGGCTTCCAGGCCCCCAGGTATTCCTGTTTGGGCCCAGCATCCAGAAAAAACACCATCTAAAGATGTGTTTCCCCCTCGCCCACACCCTTTCTGTAGTTGTCCCTCTCTCTCCACCTCCCACCAACAGTCAGCATCACTTGGAGTGACTTCTCCACCCCCCCACCCTTACCCCCCATTCTCACCCCCACCTCCTGCCCCCCACCATCAAATACACAACCCCTCAATCACCTTCATTCTTCTAAACAGCACCCGCCCCTCATGGTTGGGTCTTTTTCTCCTAGCATCCCAGTACTGAGGACACAGCAGCCTCTGTCCACCCTCCCCAGGCTCCTCCCACTTACCATACACATTGCTGTGGGGTTGCTGGTCCTCAAAATGTGGTGACCTGCATTCCCACTTGGCTGGTGATGAGCCTGTTGCTCCCTCTGCCTCATGCTCAGCCCACACACTGGCAGCATTTTGGAGTGGCCACCCCGCAGAGTTCCAGCCCTCAAATCGCACTTCCAAATTCCTCAATGTGACAAAAAGATACCCACTCTATGAATCCCCCAACACCATGCTCCTCCACCCCCTCCCCACTGTGGTACCCCATCAACTGCAGGCTGTCCCCCTCCTGCCTTTTGCTTATGCACACCTGCAGCCAAGGCCTCCGGAGATGCCCACCTCCCAAAGCCTGCCGGGCTCATTATACAAACTATTCATCCCCAGTAATCACGCACTGCCAATGATTCTCGTCTGCTTAGCCCGGAACAGGCATTGAAACTGCCTAGGCCACTTGATCCAGTGCCTGCCTCTGTCTGCACACCCCATCACAAAAATCCTAAAAGCACTTGTGCAGCGATTGTTCCTCCCCACAGTGCCTAGGAGGTAGACAGTAAAGGCTGGATATACACGAAGACGGGTTTCTCTTCCCACATGCGCTGGCCTCAAAACAGCCAACGCTGACCAGAATAGTAAGCACCTGCTTTAGAACCCTGACTTCCAGAATTCTCACACAGGCCTGTTTCCTCCTAGCGGTTCTCAGCTCAGGCTCCCAATCAGGCACCGGATTACTCTGGACACTGATTGTCCACAGAGACTGCTGACCCACCTCTGAAAGGCAGCCCCAGTCCCTTCCAGTCCCTTGAGGGTTTCTGACTTGGTGATAATGTTTCCTTGCCTTTCTTTGGTCCTTAGCACAAGGAAATGACCCAACTATGGAGGAAGAGTCAAGTCTAAACCCTGAACCACGACGTGTCTCTAGCTGAAGTCACTCCCGCCCAGCTGGTCTCTAGTCAAAGGCACCCAGGGAAGCCCCTGCCCTTGGGAGAGAAAGAAGACACTGCACCTTTAAGTCTGCAGCCAGCTCGGAAAAACAAGCTGTGATTTATATAAGCGGGAAAATCATGTGATTTGCAGGAACGTTGCCTCCTCCCTGGCCCCCGCCCCGTCGCCTGTGAGACCGTCCCAGAGGGCTGGGGCGCGGCCAGAGCTGGGCTGCTGGGCGCGGGGTGCGGGCGGGGCACTGGGGGCCTCTCGGGCGGGCGGTGGCAGCCCCTAAGTGGGCCGTGGAGTTTGGTCTCCAGACAGCCTCAGGGCTGTTATGGTTTGGAAGTACAGATCCCGGGCACTGCCCCTGCTTCCGCGACCCGCCACTGAGACTGCACAAAGCTATCCAGGTCCGTTCAGGTCCCCACCCCACCCCTGCCCCACCCCCTGCTCCAGCCAACTTGGCCTGCCCCCATCAGGCCAAACTGTGGCTTGAGACACCCAGGCTGTTCCCAACTTCTCCCAGAAAAAGGAAATCCCGGGCCCCACACACTGGCTTCTGTGTCCCAAAACACCCAACAGGAAAAGAGAGCATTTGGGGAAATAATCTGTTTGGGAAAGGACTTGATGATGAAAGTCGGCCGTTCCCATCCCCGCAGCTGAGAGGGGCAGTGTGCAGGCCACCAGCTTTCAGGGAGAAAACAGAACCCTGATGTGACCCTTTCAGACAGAACCAAAGAAGAGGTCCTGAGGGGTGTTTTCAAAAGAGAGGTGGTGGCTCCACCTACACCCACGCACAAGTTTGGCAAGTTCCGTAAGGCGTCACTCCTCCGTGGAAAGACCAAAGTGGGCAAGGCCTCACTTGCAAGTGGGATCTTCCAAAACCAAGCCCAAGAGAAGTGAGGCAGGAGAGATGAGGGTCTCTGAGCACCTCATCCTTCCCAGAAACTACAAAGATGGACTCCCAGAAAGATTGTCATGGTCTTCACAAAGTAACCAAGACTAGACAGGCATCTCAGCCTCTCAGAGAAGGCTTCAAGATCAGTGCTTCCTAACGCTGTGTCCCTTTAATACAGTTCCTCAGGTTGCGGTGACCCCCAACCATAAAGATATTTCTGTTGCTACTTCATAACTGTGTTTTTGCTACTGTTATGAATCATAATATAAATATCTGTGTTTCCCAAGGTCTTTGGCGACCCCTTGTGAAAGAATCGCTTGACCCCCATAGGTCGCAACTCACACCCCGAGAACCACTGGTCCAGATTCTATTTAATTTTCCACTTCAGGGGATAGATGAGGTGTAGGATGGGTGTCGTCTCCTGCAGGAAAAACTTGATGCTCGTGAACAAGTTGGTAACTTATCAACGAACCACGGAACCATGACCTCAGACTCCAGCCTAGGTCAGCAGAGCCCACTCTAAGCGCTAAGGGCCAGCTGGGCCATTCTCTGGGCCCCCTTGCTGTGTCCCATGAAAGGTCTTTGTCATGCTGAGCTCAGGGAGTCACCCGGGGTCCTGACACACCACAGAGAGAAGGCCTATCCTGGAGACCAAATGTTTTCTGTTTCTCTTCAAACCCTAAAGAAAAACACTGTAGGTTAACACTATTCTAGAAAATTCTAGAGGCTCATACTGTGTTCACATACTAAGACCATTCATCCAGTTACTGGGGTATTTAGTGTGTGCTTGGCAAAGCGCTGGGGTAGTGGGGGCGCAAAGTAAGAACAGCCGCTCCCTGAGTCTGGATCCTGCCTCACCGGAAACGGCAAAGAAAGACCTTTCTGTCCTTGCTAGCATGCCTGTCCCCCTTCCTGGCCACCCCCAGCAGGTGCTGCCCCCACCCCTGCCGTGATTGCCTCACGGTTTCTCGCCAAGAACCGCTTCTAGAAGGTTCTAACTCTCTAGGGTTTGGGCGGTGGCTATAAGAAGTAACCTAAAGATCTGTCCAAAAAGTGAGATCAAAGTTGGCAGCCTCCTGAGCCACTCCCCCGAAACGATAAAGCCAGCAAATTACAATTCAGTTCAGGTCCCACTTGGCTCTCCCCTACCTGCTGTGTTCTCTACCCAACCTAAGCCCTTCTCCCCCCACGCCACCCCTGCGACCCCCTCTTGGTACACCCACCCAGCTTGCAGGACTCATTCAAAGCTTCTTCAGCCAAGGATTTGCCCAACTTAGAGCCCTCCTTGGGGAACCAGTGCCACCTAACTAAAACAGCTCGACTGTACCCCATCTCTAAGGTGCTGGCGTCCTTGGCACTGCACAGATACCTCCTGGATCGCCTGGCCTCTTCTGCTGCTTACTGAAGGGGCTCCACCATCCGCGGTGACTGTGAGTCTGTCCACTGTACCTGTCCGTCCTCCTCTGCCTTGTTCAGATCTTTTTCCTATCTCAATCTCCCCTCTTCCCATTTCAGGCACAGCATGGTGGCGCTCAGAGGAAGTCCTGTCTGTGAGCCTGCAGCGAGCCAAGATTTTAAACGAACAAATAAATTAAGGCCCTGGACCGAAAACACCCTGGGAACGACAAACTGTTACCTTTGAAAGGAACCTCCGAGGCCTTTTCTCAAACGCACCAAGGAGGGCGTCAGCAAATGAGTGAGATCAGCTCACCATGGACACTGTCTCTTTTAGGAAATGGAGCCTCGGCAGGCAGAAAAAGGTAGCCTAGGTCCTGCCAAACCCAACTGTTTTAAATTAGCCTTCCAGTAAAATGGGGGTGCTGTACTAACTGGTCTCTGGGGTCCCTAAAGCAGCAAAGCTCTGAGACTCTCTGCGTTTCTCCTAAACAACCTTTGAGAAAGCATTGATGTTCATAACAGAATGGAAAATGGATTGGGGCTCAGGCCTGGGGCTGTAGCTGAAGCTAAGAATCGGGCTTTCACAGTGTCTCAGGCCTGCTTCCCTGAAAGGGCCCCTGCTCTTTCCCAAGCTGCCTCTGAGTGGAAGAGAGCATGCAACTTCCCCAGAGCAGAGAGGCCCAGGAGAGGGGAAAGCTGGCCCAGGACCCAGTCCAGGCTCCCCTCTGACTCCATACATTCCTCCCTCCCAGCTGGTGTGTGTGTATGGGGGGAGGAGGGGTACTTTGGGACCTTCTGAACAGCACACCCTTCAGCCCGCCCAGGCCCCAGCATCCTGAACCTCCATTTACAGTGTTTAGGGACAACTAGCACATTTGACAACCTCCCCAAGTAAGAGCCCCACCAGACCTCTTTTCCAGGGTCTGACTAATGGGTGATGCTGGGACAAAAAGGCAGGGGGTGGGGAGAATCCAACCAGACAAGCTCAGAGACTTGGATCTCAGGGCCAAGGCTGGAGAGGAGCAGAAGGAAATCTCCCTAGTCCGCCTCAGTGTTGTCCTCCCACCACAGGAGCAGAGCCAACCCAGAAATCCTAGGATGAACCAATAGTCCCAGGAAGGACTGCGCCTCCCCCCCCCCCCCCCCCCCCCCCCCCCCCCCCCCCCCCGCTCCCCGGCCCACACTTAGCCTAGGTTCTGACCAGGAATCATCCAGCATTCCCAAAAATTCAAGGCACAGTCTCTTTCCAAGCCAGGCTCCTCTGAGATCTCCAGATGGATGTAGCCTGCCTTCCACATACCCCCACCCTTCCACATCTCTGAGTTCCGGTCATACCTGGGAAGTCCAAAAAGCATATGGCCCCAATGCCAAAGGCCACAGCCCCATAGCTAAGGAGGTATTAGATGTTTTAGAGAGTATTATTCTGAACCTGGCGGTGGTGGTGGTGCACACCTTTTATCCCAGCACTATGGAGGCAGAAGCAGGCGAATCTCTGTGAATTCGAGGCCAGCCTGGTCTACAAAGCAAATTCCAGGATAGCCAGGGTTGTTACAGAGAAGAATATCTGTCTTGAAAAACAAAAGAGAGAGAGAGAGAGAGAGAGAGAGAGAGAGAGAGAGAGAGAGAGAGAGAGTCAGTCATTCTGGGCTTGGCTTGGCTCTAGCTTTATCTCTGTCTCCTGACCAGTACCTTTCCCTCTGTTTATAGAAAGTCTGGAGACAGGGAGCTCCACTGTGGCCCCCTAACCTGCCCATTCTGTGCCTGCTCCAGGTTTTGTCGGAGGGCCTCCAATAAGAGACCTTCCAGCTACTGCGTGCCTGCCAAGAAACCCTCTAGTAAATGATTGGAGCCCCACCTTGCAGGAACTCCATCATCGTGTCTCCCCAACCTTGCAGTCCCTTCCAAAACTTGCCCCCACAAATCCCCAAGGTGCTCAGAGGGCTTAGGCTCCTACTGGCCTGTGCTTGGATTTCCTGCCTTTCTCCCCCAGCCTCCAGGAGCACCTTCCCCTCAGTGGCTGTCCTCTCCCAGCACCTCCTAATCACCCTGGGATCCGCCCTATTGGTGTGTTCTCCCAGCCACAGTCTGCACAGCAGCAGGCAGTTTCTCAAGGGCTGCAGTTACTGAGAAAAGGAGGATTTGCTAACAGGCGGTACTCTTCTGAGAATCTATCCATCATTCCATACCTCCAAAACTTCCCCGACCAAGTTCCTGGTCCAATTCTTCACTTTTCTTTTCTTTTCTTTTTTTTTTTAAATGTTATTATGTTAAGTGTATAGGTGATTTGCCTGCATGTCTGACTTGCCACTTGCATGCCTGCAAAGGCCAGAAGAGGGCATTGAATCCCTGGAACTGGAGATATGGACGGTATTGAGCCACTGTGTGGGTGCTGGAAATTGAACCTGTGAACCCACCTTCAGTTTTCTTCCTCTTTCTTCTCCTTCAGATCCAGGCAAACTCAACTACCTATGGGTTTCTTCTGCAGAACATTTGTCTTGGCTTCAGCATGCCCAGATCCTCCTCACTCTCACAATAACCCTTCCTCAAGGGTTCCTTCATAACCTATTCCTCAAAAAGAGTCATCTTCTCCTGGGGAGTGATAGCCTTCTCCCCTGGAATGGCAAAGCGTGGTATTTTATCTTCTTTATAGCACTATAGTCAAGCAATCTACCTCAAATTGCTCCTGGTGATTTGTTTTTAAATAAGTTAAAAGAAAAACAAAAGTACTAGCAGTGGTGGCACACTCCTTTAATCCCAGCACTCTGGAGGCAGAGGCAAGCAGATCTGAGTTCAAGGCCAGCCTGGTCTACAGAGTGAGTTCCAGGACAGTCAAGGCTACACAGAGAAACCTTGTCTCAAAATAAATGAAAAATTAAAAAACAAAAACCCAACATTTATTTAGTCAGGAGTAAGAGGTGCACATATGTAGTCAGGGGTAAGAGGTGCACATTATGTGCCACATCACACAAGTGGAGGTCAGAGGGCAACTTGTGGGTGTTAGTTCTCTCCTGCCATGTGGGGTACAAGAATGGAACCCTGGTCATGAGACAGAGCGACAGGCACCCCACCAGCCCTTTGTTTCTTTTTCCTTCCCCCCCTCGGAGAATGAATCCCCATGGCAGCTGAAGATGGCAGAGAAGGTGAGCTGGCATACGAGACACAACGGACAATAAGTGGCTCTAGTGTACCCCAGTTCTCAGGATAGGTGGGACGCAGGGGGCGGGGTCTGGAGTCTCAGTGCAGGGAGAAGAAGAAGGTGGGTGGTGGCGGCGGTCACACAGCAGCATGAGTGTGTCACTAAAGTTGGAACTTGAAACAGTAAATTTTATGTTACATGTACTTGACTACAATTTAAAAGCTAACCCTGAGCATGGCCTCAGGAGGGACTTGGAGCTAAGCTGCCTGCAGCTTTCCCTCTGCACCTTCAGTCCCAGCACAGCCCTGAGGACCCTGTGCAGGCTCCTGGACGAAGAACACCTCACCTGCTCTCAGCCCCAGAGGCCTGAGTCAACCCTGCCCTTATGGCTGCAGGACCCATTAGAACTGCAGAACAGCGACAACCAGAGTGGCATCAGCTGTTGGTTCTGCATCTACATCAGTCATTAAAATTAGCTGTGCGACCTCTGTCTATCTCAATATGCTTATAAAGGAACGTAGGAAGATAGTAGCCAGTCCCCATCAAGATACTGGAGGTGAATGTGCTTTGAGAAGTGCATACAAACTTGTCTTGCCATCTCGTTCCACCTTATCACACAAGAAGCATCTCAACCATAAGAAGGAAATGGTTACCTGAAAATAAAGAGGCAGCCTGCAACGTTCAGGCTATACAACTTCAGCTGAGTTCCTCCGGCCATCACCCTAGCAAAGACAGAAGGAAACCCTCTCCGGGTCTGCACCAGAAAACCCTCATTTTGCCAGGATACTTATGTCTCAATGATGGAGTGTTTTGGTTTTGGTGTTTTAAAAACATATTTGAGGGGCTGGAGAGATGGTTCAGTGGTTATGAACACTGGCTGCTCTTCCAGACATCCTGAGTTCAATTCCCAACAACCACATGGTGGTTCACAACCATCTATAATGAGATCTGGTGCCCTCTTCTGGCCTGTAGGCATACACACAGGCAGAACACTATATATATAATAAATAAATCTTTAATATATATGTATATTTGTTGATAACGATGAGTATGGTTGCTTTGCCTTTGTAATACTTTGCATGCCACGTGTGTGCCTGGCATCTGTAGAAGCCAGAAGAGGGTGTTGGATCCCCAGAAACTCGAATTACAGGTGGTTGTGAGCCACCCCACGTGTCCTGGACAGTGAACATCCCTCAGGCCCACGACTGGCTTTTATTCTGAGCCAGTATCAGGTCTGCCGACAGGTTGTCTATCATAACATTCTCATCAGACACCGAGAGGGGTCTCTGCAGAAGTATGGCTGGAAGGAGAGTATGACAAACGGGTCAAGAGGAACTGCACCCCCAGAATACGTGTCCAGAAAGACCACCTCCTGATGATGCCCAGAGGACACTAACATGCTGTCGGCAACTAGGGAGGAAAAAAAAGCCAGCAACATCACGTGGCTAGACCGCAAAGCTCATGAAAAGGTGGTCCCAAAGTGGCTCCCGTTGGTAGTGCTGGCTGCCCTTCTGTCTGCCCACCGGCTGGGTTTACTGCCCTGGCTGTTTCCACAGGATGTAGGAGGCAGCTTTTCTCTTCAATAAAAATTCTCCTTCCCTTCAGAGCCAAGAAACAAGTTCAGATCACCACGACCAAAGTGAATGCCAAAACCTCATTCCTCTCCCCAGGCATCGCCGTGACTCTCTGGTCCTCTTTGTCGGAGAGAATGGTCAATATGGAGCCTTCCAGAGAAAGGCCTGGTTTCAGCAGACGATACTCAGGACTTGTCCCGCACCTCACAGGGCCCCAGCTCCACGCAGATGGAAGTCATCTGGTTGAGGCCCTGTGCTGACTTCACCAATAATTACGTTATTCTTGTCCACACCCATTCCCACATCACCTCCTTCCGAGGCCCTTCTCACTCATCCAGGCTGTGCCAAGAAGCAGAAACCCAGCAGGGGACCTGGGGACACAACATGGGCCGAAGACTTGGACCATGCACGACTCCAAGCCATACCTTGTCCAGCATGGTCTCCTGAACAGCTGCCACCTCACCTCTGAAGAAAAGGCTTCAGCATCCGTAGCCAACCTGTCACTTTGATGGAGAAAGAGCTGTGGAGAGATTCCCTGGGAGCCTTCCTCCCAGGTGGAAACTTGTGGCCCTTCTGTTACCCCAAAACACTCCCGGTGGTCTATTCCTGCTGGTCTCCCAGTTTCCGTTCACAATCATCTGGGAGCACCTACAGATGCCAGGTTCAAAGACTCCTGAGAAGCAGAGGGTTGTGGTGGGGCTCTGAGGACGTCACTATAATCCCCAAATGCCCTCTTCCTCGTTTTGTAAGATTTTTCACTTTTCTCAGCATGCAGGCAGGGCAGATCAAGAGGACTTTGAACCCAGGGGGATCCGGCGGAATGAAAGGTTGCTGTAAAATGGGGTCTCACCCCAGACTCCTCACCCTCTCTCTGGGGTGGCCTGTGTAAGGGCAAGCCAATGTTCACCCACCTTAGGAACCAGGGAGAAGGCAGAGTGGGAGCTAGAATTAGGAGACCCTGGAACATGAAGCTCTGTGGAAGGGGTGAGGAAATTCCAGAGCTCCCCACTCCTGGGAATGTCTGCTCAGGAGGAGCTACAAAGGGTCCACGGGGAGACACTAGCAGCCTGGAATGTGGGCGCAGCCACCTCTAGCACCAGCTACCCTCTCTGCTCCTCCGTGGAGCTGTGTCCCCTCTGAGGCCCTCAGAGGCCCTCGGGCCCTCGGCTGGCTGCGGGAGGCCCACCCTGCCTTCTCACAGGGAACTTTGAAGAACCGCACCTCCCAGCCTCTGCCCTCACAAAGGCCCCCTCTGTCACAGCCTTGCTGAGAACAGGCTCCCACAAGGCACCCCCACTCTCCCTCCACCCCCACCCCCACACATGTGCTTCCTACAGGAACAGATTCTAAGCAGAGTTAATGTCAGATACCGTCTCCCGACAGCGTGCCGGAACAAAGGCTGCTCATGACTAACTGTGCCGGGGTGCCTGCTTGTCAGGGCTTAGGCAACCGTAATTACAGGGAGAGGCAAAGCCACTCTCAGCAGCCACACCTGGCCATACAGTAGACAGCACTTCTTCCTGTCGAGGTGGGGGAGCCGAGAGACAGGGAGGCGACAAACCACAATTTGAATCATTTGGGGAGAAGCTATAAATATAATAATGAGTCATTTGTAAAATATAATTTCATCCAAAAGCCTAGGGAAAAAAAAATAGGAAAGACGTCCCTGTGCTATTTCAGGCTAAATTGTTCAAGAGTGTTCTGCCAGAACCTGAGGAGGGGACCCAGATGCCCACCAAAAGCCAGGCTGGGACTCACATATGGGCGTCCTCAAGCTCGCCCCCTGCCAGGGTGCTGCTGGAGACCATGCCTAGGCTCAGGCTGATGCTGCAAGGCTGGTACTGCGGAACGCACAACTTGGAGAACCGATAAGAATCATGGACAGGCCTGCCTGGCATCCAGGCCATGAAGCCAGACACGGGTCTAGAAAAGACACGCTGTAGTTTTGGCTAACTCTTCCCCAGCCGTAGGTCAGCCTCAGGTTCCTAACAGCCTTTCCCTTACAGAGTGATATTTTTTAAAGCTAGTGTGGCCCATTCCAGTTGCTGGGGACAGTGCATATTAAAACTCTTCTCAGGGCAAGAGGTCAATAGGTTTGGCCAGGTCACCACTGTCACACCACACAGTTGTGAAAGAGCATGTGCAATTACAGAAAGGAAGCCTAATAAATCTGTGTGATCTTAAATCACTTAGAGGGCTAAAGAGGTGGCTCAGCCTCCTGAGAGCCCTTGCTGCTTTTGCAGAGGCCCAAGTTCGAGTCCCAGCACCAACATCATGTGTATCATGACCGCCAGCTATCTCCAGGGGATCTGACACTTCTGTGAACACTTGCACTCACCTGCACACCCACATGCAGGCATACACACCTATGTATAAGTTAAAATGATAAAAAATAAAAATTTAAAGACTGTTAATGTCGTCTGGCAGTAGTGGTGCACGCCTTCAATCCCAGCACTTAGGAAGCAGAGGCAGGCTGATCTCTGTAAGTTCGAAGCCAGCCTGGTCTACAAAACGAGTTCCAGGACAACAGGGCTACACAGAGAAAACCTGTTGCAAAACAAAACAAAACAAATATTAATTTCATAACAGACTTTTATTGAAAGATCCTCTTGTGGTTTTGTTGTTGGTGTTATTCTCTTTTGCTTTTTAATGGCTGAAGGTGTCAGCATAAGAAGTTTGGACACTTGATTGACAGCTGCCAGCCTCTCCCATACCCAGCAGCCGGGACAGCTGCTACAGATGGGAAGAAATGGAGGCCAACTGGCCACTGTTACCCTCAAGTTATCCCAAGTCCCAAGAGACTGAATGATACTGCCACCATCTTTGAAAAATCCCTTGTGGTGATGGCAGCTGCAGCTCTTAACACTATAATTTTCACCGAGAGCAAGGGATCTGCCAGTCAAGCAGCCGGTTCCTTGCGCTGTCGTGAGTGCTGAGGCGGTTTCAGCCGGCCCAGGACCAATTAGAGAGACTTGAATCTAGTCCTAGAGGCTAGAGAAGCTTCAAATCAGGAGCCACTGCAGCGGCCACGGCCGCTACTCCAGCGGCAGATTTTGCTTCAGGAGACTTTGCCCAGGACAGCCTCAAATGACACCATAGACCATCCCAGCTGCACCGGCTCAAATGACGCCACCCACGGCCCTTCCAGCCCTCTGCATAACAATCCTCAGTCTAGACAGGAAGGAACAGCCTCTCTGCCCCCATGGCGGCTAGTGCATACATGACTGGGTATCTAAGCAGAGAGCCTCACACTGGCCTCCCTGGGGCTAACACCCAAGCTTCAGTACAGGTTCACAGTGCTTTTGTTGCTCATTGCCTGCTGTGGTCACCCCAAAAGAAGGCAAACCCCCAGACTACCAGCCTCAGGCACATGCAGCAGCAGCTAGAGGAGATTCAAGAGTCTCCAAGCCCACCAGATGCAGACACTATGCAGGTACAGGGCTGTGAAGGCAGAGCGGAAGCACTCAGGCCCCAGCTCCGGAGCCTTGCTTTGAGTTGTCCAGCCACTGGCACAGTTAGGGCTTCTATTGCTGTGACGAAACACCATGACCCAAAAGTTGGGGAAGGCAGGGCTTGTTTGGCTTACACTTCCACATCACTGTCCATCACTGAAGGAAGTCAGGCAGGAGCACAAACAGGGCAGGATCCTGGAGGCAGGAGCTGTGCGGAGGCCAGGGAGGGATGCTGCTTACTGGCTTGCTCAACCTGCTTTCTTACTGAACCCAGGACCACCACCCAGGGATGGCACCACCCACAGTGGGCTGGACCCTCCCCCACTGCTGATCCCACTAATTGAGAAAATGCCTTACAGCTGGATCTCATAGAGGCCTTTCCTCAACTGAGGCTCCTTCTCTGACGACCGTGGCTTGTGTCAAGCAGACACATGAAACCAGCCAGTACAGCCGCAAAGAGTGGCTAACGGTGCTGCAGGCCTCTGGGTTGAAGGCCAGTGGTTAGCTTTACACATGCAAGCTCAGAGCTACTGATACCAAGGGTACACCTTACCTGGTTTTGGTTTCTATCCAGAACAAGCCAGAGAACCCTCAGTGGACGGGTGGCATTGGCATAGCAGAGCACCACAAAGGAAGGCTCATAGCGTATGTGGTCAGTACTGGGTGGGCACGGATAACCCAGAAGCCAAGTTCTCTGGCTTGGTCTATGGCCCCTAAGCAAAGTTCCCTTCCTCCCTCCCACTTTGCTATAGACATGGCTCTTCAGAAGGCCAAGCCAATCAGAACTTCCCATTATCTACCCAGACCTGGGTGAAGCTGCAGCCAGGCCTCCCGTACGCTGCAGTGGGCCTCCTGCTCTCTTGAGTGGGATAGCCTTATTTTCCCCAAGAAATATTTAATGTTATTAAATATCCATCCGTGTTCATGCTTTCTAAATATCCCCCAATTCCCCCCTTTTTAAATCGTTTCCTCTTACTATTTTTAATCACTCGTATGTGTGTGGCTGCATGCAGGTCTGTGCACAGGAGTACAGCTGCCTATGGAGGGAGAGCTGAATTCACAAGTGGTGGTGAGCCGCTCACCGTGGGCGCTGGGATCCAAACCCTGGTGCCCTGCAAAAGCGGTAAGGGATCTTCACCACTGTGGGAGTCATCTCTCCAGACCCGAATCTCCCCCATTTTTAATATGCTGCTCCAGGGCCAGGTGTTCATGTGTGGTTTCAGCTGGTGGTAGGTGTACATGTGCGCCTGTGTGTCTGCATGGAGTGTGTGTGTGTTGTGTGGTGTGGAGTACGGGGTATGCGTGTGCAGAGGTCAGGAGAGGACGTGGACGTCCCTCTCCATCATTCTCTCCCTTATTCAATTGAGACAGGGTCTCTCACCCAGCTCAGAGCTGGGCTGATAGCCGGCAACCCCTGGTGACCCTCCCACATCTTACACACACCTCCCCCACACAGATGTTGGGGTTACAGTAAGGTAGCACACCTTCTCCCCACACAGTTATTGGGGTTACAGGTGAGTGCAGACATAGCTGGGGTTTGTGTGTGTGTGTGTGTTTTAGGGATTTGAACTCATGTCCTTAGACTTCTGCAGGAAACCCTCTTAAACACCAAATCATCTCTCCAGCCCATCTTTTGGATTATTGAGCCAGGATCTCCTGAACTCAGAAAGACCTTGAGCCCCTGATTCTCTTGCCTCTACCTCCCAAGTGCTGGGATTGCTGGAGTTTATATTTGAATTAAAAATCTAAACAAGATCTATACATTGGAACACTAAAGGAAAGACACCTCTTGTAGTCTCCCTCTCTCGGGTGGCTCACACCTCTAACATCCTGGTACTCTGGTGACTGATGCAGGAGGATCAAGGATTATCATGAGTTCCAGACCAGCCAGGGATACAAAGCGAGACCCTGCCAGAAAGCAAAGAAAAAGAGCAGGAGAAAGCTCCTCCATCTCCCTCTTTCCCTTCCCTCTCTCCATTTCTCCGTGCACTTTATTAGGAAAAACACCGCAGTTGTTGATCCTACCTACAGAGTTCCCTGAGTCTGGATTCGAACATTTTAAAACATGGTTGTTATCTGTTTCTTTTGTGTCCTGTAGATTGATACTTGATGTGTGCCATTGGCAGACAGAGGACAGCTTGCAGGAGCCAGCTCTCTCCTCCCACCATGTGGCCATGGGAATGGAACTCAGGTGCCCAGGCTCGTCAGCGAGTGTTTTTAACCTGCTAAGCCATCTTGCCGGCCCTAGATTCAGATTTATTATTGGCGTCTCCTCGTGATCTTTTTCTATTTTCTAATATTACTTTAAGTATGGCATGTCTACATCGGGTAGATGATGTCCTTTTGTCTCTTTTGTCATATTATCAGTCATTCTTAATTATTATCTGCCCTGGATCTATCATGATAATCCATCATTTCTTCTTTATAGATTAGATGGAATTCTCATAAATGTATTCTTGATTACTTAGTATAGATACAGATTTTTTTTCCAGTGCTGGGGTTGAACTTAGGGCCTCACATCTGCTAAGCAAGCAAGCATCCTACCAGAAGCCTGTATCTCTAGCCCTTTCCACTTCTTTTTATTTTGACATAGGGGCTTGCTGAGGCTGGCCTAGAATGCACTCTGTAACCCAGGCAGGCCTTCCTTGCCTCAGCCTCCCGAGAGGCTGGAGATTACAGGTCTGAGCTACCAAGTTCCCAGCACCCTGGCTTCTGCGAGGCACGGTTTCCTTCTAGAAGACTCCTGAGCAGAGTTGACAGTGCGGGTTTGTGAGCAACGAATTCCTTCATCCTTCGTGTGTCTGGAAAAGATTTGCCCTGAGTCTGATTTTTTATTTGCTTTTCTTTAAGTTCCCTTAGATTATCTTGGGCTGGCCATTACAATCCTCCTGCCTCAGCCTCACAAATGTTGAGATTATAGGCACACGCCATCCTGCCAGGGCTGAAAATTCTTCCATTTTACCTTCTGTTTGCATTGAATATAGAACTCTAGGATGGTAGATTTTTCTTCTCGTACTTTAAGTCTTCTTAAAGTACTTTCATTGTCTTCTGGCTTTTGTTATCTCAAAAAAAACAAATTCCCGTTACTCCTAAGGGGTCCTTTCTCCTCTGGCTGCTTTTTATTATTATTGTTATTTTAAGAGGCAAAATCTCTAACCCGGACCAAACCTAAACTCTCTCTCTTCCCTTCTCTCCCTCCCTCCTCTCCCCCTCCCCCCACCTCTCTGGATGACCTTGACTTGAACTTCTTAGCCTCCTACCTCCTTTTCCTACCTCTGCTTCCTAAAGTTCTGGAATGGCAGACCTGTGCTACCCTCTCCAGCTCGGCAGGCTTCTTCCCGTCCCTGTGCGTCTGGTTTTCCAGCATTTAGGTCCATATTATGGCCCTGGTTATGCAGAGCAAGCCTCCCCCACCCCCCACTGAGCTACAGCCCCAGCCTTGCGGTCCCTTTTGAGAAGTCTCTACAGCTTTGAGAAGACTACAGCTTCAAGTTCATTCATTTATCCTTCTGCAGCGTATAATCTGCTATTCATCTCATCCGGTGGATTTTTTAAATTTCCCATTATGTTTTCATATCTAGAAACTTGATTGAGATCCTTCCTGTGTTCTTATGCATTTATTTAATATGTTTAACACTTTCCTTTTCCTGAGCATATAATAACAACTTTTAATGTCTTTGTCTATTAATATCTTTCTTCTGATCTCTCTGTCATTCCTGGGTGTTTTTATTGATTGATTTCTTATTGTGGGTCACATTTTTCCAAGCTATTTGTATTATTAATAATTTTTTTTGCGGGGGGTAGGGTTTGAGACAGGGTTTCTCTGTGTAGCCCAGGCTGTCCTGGAACTCATAGAGATCTGCTTGCTTCTGCCTCCCAAGAGCTGGGATTAAAGACATGTGCCACCATATCCCATTCTTTTTAAATTTTTATGTGTATGGGTGTTTTGGCTGAATACATTTGTGTATCACATGTGTGCCTGGCGCCCAGGGGAGCATTGGCTCTCCTGGAACTGGAGTAACAGAGGCTTGTGTACTTGTCTACGTGGATGCTGGGAATCCAACTAGGGTCTTTTGGAAGAGCATCAAGTGTTCTTAACTGCTCCAGCCCCCATCTCTCTAGCCCCCATCGAACTACTCTGAAATAAATTGTGCGCCAGAGTTCAGTTATCTGGAAATAGTTTGAGCTTTTCAAACCTTTCTCTTATGCTTTGCTGTTTGGAATGATATCCACTGGTCTAAGGGTAATTTTGTCCTCAATTGCACCCACTCAGGTATTCTGACACCGTGATTTATGAGGTAGGAACACACTCTATTGCTTGTCTGTGTAAGCACCAGGGACTGTGTCTTCTTCCTGACTGTGGTCTTTGGGTTCTCCTTTTCTCTCTCCATTAGTTTCCCTGGAAGGCCACTGGCATCTATGAAACCTGGGCTTTTTCTATGATTTGGTCTGATTTGGATTATTGTGTCGGTGGAGAGGCTTATTGGGCCATAAAAACCTTTCAGTAGGTGCTGACCCAGGTGCACACCTGTCATCCAGAACTCCTGAGGCACACTAGGGGGCGGTGGCGCACGCCTTTAATTCCAGAACTTGGGGTGCAGAGGCAAGCAGATCTCTGTGAGTTCAAGGCCAGCCTGTTTCTACAGAGTGAGATACAGGACAGCCTCCAAAGCTAAAGAGAAACCCTGTTTCGAAAAACAAAACAAAACAAAACAAAAAAAATCAGAGAGAGAATCAGAGTTCAAGGTCATCCTCAGTTATATGCTTAGTTTGAAGCCAACCTGAACTGTGAGATACCCTATCACAAAAATAAATGAGTAAATAAATAAGGTATTGCTGTATTAAATTTCAGGAGAATAAAGAGAAACAAGTGGTCACTTAGACACCAGCAGCTAGAAATAAGAATAAGCCAGGTGTGGTGGTACACATCTGTAATCTCAGCATTCAGGAGGGAGAATCAGGCGGATCTCTGGGAGTTTGAGGCCAGCCCCATAAAAACACGACTATACCTGTGTTATGTGTGTGTGTGTGTGTGTGTGTGTGTGTGTGTGTGTGTGTGTGCTGTTGTACTTTACCGCTAACAGCAGCTGGGACACTGACAGCCATCCTGTCCTCCGAGCACTAATCTCACCAGGAGAGAAGCTGGCAGCGCCCAGCACTCCCAAGAATGTGACTTTAAATACCCTGACCTTGACAGTCCCACAGGCTTTGATCCAAGGCCTGTGAAGCTGACTCGGGAGTCACCCAAGGTGCTAAGAAAGTAAACCTGCTTCCCTGAGGCTCTCAAAAAGCTATCTTGTCAAGTGTGGTGGAGAGAAGAAAATATACATGGAAAAGCCTGGAAATCATTCACACTCATGTCTGCTTAGCACACACACACATACACACATCTAGAACTGTCTGCTTGTACAAGGAACACCAAACACTCATGCACATATGCTTAACACACACACAATACACACTCACACACATCTAGAACTGTCTGCTTGCTCAAGGGACACCAAACACTCACGCATGTCTGCTTAACACACACACGATACACACGCTCACACACATCTAGAACTCTCTGCTTGTACAAGGGACACCAAGTGATGAGCCCAGACACACTTGTTCAGCTGTGGACCTGCCCTGGCATTGCCATCAACATGCCTCCCCAGCTCCCTGGGCCCTCGGACCCATGTTTGCTTTGTTTTGCTTTGAGACCATGATATAACTACATCATTTCTCCCTTCCCATTCCTCCCTTCAAATGCTCCAATACACCCCCTTGACTCTCTTTCAAATCCATGCCTCTTTTTCCATTAATTGTAGTTACAAGCATAGATGTATATGTATATATGTGTGTGAGTATATATATATTTATATATATATATATATATATATATGTTCCTAAATACAACCCGTTCAGTCTAAATAATGTTACTTGTGTATATGTTCTCAGAGCTAACCAATCAGGGTGCTCTTCTCTGGGGAAGACTGTTTCTTCCGCTCTCAGCCTTCTGGGTGTAGGGTTGAAGCCTGGTACGCTTTCCCCGCCCACTTCTGTCTATTGCTGTTGCCCTTGTTCAGCTCATGTTTGGGCTGTCACGCAGGTGAGACCTGATGGGTGTGGCTTCTGGCACTCCTAGGAGACACAAGCTCACAGCAGACTCCCTGAGCCTCTGGCTTGCACAGTCTCTCCACCCCTTCTTCTGGAATGTTCCTGAACTGCAGATTCGGGAGTTGGTTTGTGGATGTACCACTTGGGACTGGGCTCCACAACTCTGCATTCCGATGCTGCAGTTTTCCTGGTCTCTGTCTACAGCAAAGAGCAATTTTCTTGATGAGGGGCAACGCCTGTATTTGGGGGCTAATGGATACGGTTCTGCCAAACTCCCAGAATATGCCCTACACAAGCACAGATACTGCAAGGATAAATATTGATACTTAATATGATTAAGGAGTGTGTAACTGTAGAAGGGGGACCCGCTTGTTCGTCCTGGCCACCCAGAACCGAAATAATCACACAGAAACTGTATTAATTAAAATCACTGTTTGGCCCATTAGCTCTAGCTTCTTATTGGCTGACTCTTACATCTTAATTTAACCAATGTTTTTAATCTATATATCACCACGAGGTTGTGGCCTACCAGTAAAGTTTCAGCACGTCTATCTCTGGCAGCTCCATGGTGGCTCCCTCACTCAGCCTTCTTTCTCCCAGCCCTATCAACAGGCCAAGGCAGTTTCTTTATTCATTAACCAACAAAAGCAACACATAGACAGAAGGCCCTCCCACACCATGTAATGGCCCTACATTACATGTAACATTCTCAAGATGGAAGCCGGGCAGTGGTGGCGCACGCCTTTAATCCCAGCACTCGGGAGGCAGAGGCAGGAGGATCTCTGTGAGTTTGAGACCAGCCTGGTCTACAAGAGCTAGTTCCAGGACAGGCTCCAAAACCACAGAGAAACCCTGTCTCGAGAAAAAAAAAAAAAAAAACCATTCTCAAGATGAGTTTCCCTAGCCTGTCTGTGGAACATTATCGCAGAGCCCTGAGCTCAATTCTACATGGAAAGTATCAAAGTTTTGGAGATAAAGTCCAAGAAGCTGTATTTGTGGGGGGGGGATGAATTTTGTATGTGGGTGCACATGTGTATGGAGATCAGAGGTCAAGAGACTGTGTCTCAAGGACCATTCACTTTGGTTTTGACATAGCGTCTGTCAGCAATCTTCAGGGGTTCACTGTCTTCCTTCCCAGCACTGGGAAGAACAACCACTTTTCTCCATGGTGCTGGGGATTGAGCATCAAGTCCTCAGGATTCGGCAAGCGCTCTGCTGACTGGGCTATCACCCCAGCGGCAAGAAGCTGAATTTTAACGGACTTCCTGTGATCTGAAAGTATGAGAACCCAGCGCCTCATGGTTCGGCCCTGAGAAGATTGGCTCACACCGTTTGAGAAACGGAGAAACAGTTGGAGCTGAGAAGTCTTCTCCCCAACGTCTCCATCTCAGCTGGGCATTGCTCTGCCACACCAACTCCAGTGTCGTCTGTGTGACTTGACATATGTCATTATGCCGGACGGGAGCTACGTGTCCCATGGGACTAGGCTTCCTGGAGGTCAATGGCAGACAGCCTGGTATTAGCCACAGCTGAGGCATAGACGGGTTTCTCGAGTAGCTGGCTATGCAGGATATGAGCTTTGCACAATCTCTTTCATAATAATGATAGTCTTTATATATACAAGACAAGGATCATTCTCTTCAGGAACAGCTCTGAGATAGGGAAGCACAGTATGGGAATGTGTAAGACTACAGAAGAACCTTTGTCATACACAGGGTGTATGATGAGCAAGGGAATAGATGGGATAATGTTGATGGACAAAGACTGATATATTATACTTTCAACTTTATGTATAGGCTTGCTAGATCCCAACCCCCATGATGTCTGCTGCATAAGAAGGTACTAAAAAGTATAGTTCAACAGGTGCAGAGAACTGATTAGGTATATTTGGTCACTAGATGAAATAAAGGGTTAGGAAGAGGAAGGGCCATGCTAGCGATAATGGGACAGAAATTTTCTATTCATAAGATGAAATCACTTGTCTGAGGTTTACATTCCCAAGGACAAGATTTCCTCTTCTAAGGATGCTTTATGTCTAACACCTGTTCCTGATAATATACTTTTCTTAAATATTGCTGATGTGACTGAAAGAAGCTTTCCTACTGTGCCAACCAATGATACATGACCTGATTTGTTCTTTGTTTGAATACTATATAATGAAAACATGAATTCAGTAAAAATCGCAGCAGATTCCAACCACTCTCTTGTGTGTTGTGTCTGTCTGTCATTCGCCGAACTTGTGCCTTCCTGTTACCAGGACCCTGCTTCCCTCACGATCTGAGTGGCTCCCCTGAGACGGTCCGTGGCATTTCTCCGGCAGTGTAACTCCTGGCATTGACTTCAAGACTCTGTTTCTGGATGATTCTAAGAGCTAGTATGTAAAAGCAAATATCTAGATGAAACTAGTCTTTGAATCTGGGTGGCGCTGATGCTGACAGCTGTCTTCTGTGTACTCTGCTCAGAACCAGGAAAGTGCTGTTTGGTCCTCTAATCAACCAGCCTTAGCAGTCTTCCCAAAGCCCCAGATTTAAGCACAATGTAGCACAATTTCTAATTGGTCTTATAAATTAAATCCAGAGTCAGATATTAGGGGATGAAAGCTGAAGGCTCAGAGAAGCAGTGTGGCAGCCACAAGAGAGACCTTTTACCTCTACCAGTGCTCAGAAGGAAGGGGCCATCCTGTCCTCAGACTGCACTGTTCCTCAGACTGCATCCTCAGACTGCACCCATCTCCACCAAATCTCAGACTGCATCTGAACTCCTGTCTCCTCCTGCCTTATATTCCTCTCTCTGCCCAGCCATATTCCTCCTATCTCCACCTCCATAGTACTAGGATTAAAGGCATGGGGCTCCCAAGTACTGAGATTAAAGGCTTGTGGTCCTCAGTGGTGGGATCACCTTTGTCTTTTAAACAGATTCAATCTTGTGTGACTCAGGGTGGCCTTGAATTCACAGAGATCCCTCTGCTTCTGTTTCCTCAGTCCTGGGATTAAAGGTATGTGCCACCAGTGCCTGGCCTCTAGTGGCTTAGCTGTTAAAACACATACAAAATACCTCCACATTTTTCCATTTTCATCTAAAATTAAAAAAATTATAACTAATATAAGAAAAACTATATACAATAATATAATAACTATATATAATATATACAGGCAATAAGTCATCAACAATGTCTCATTCATTTACATTTGACAAATTCAGAGAAAAATTATCTATCCTATCTTGGTGAGTACAAAGTGTTGTACTTAATTAATTTTCTATCCTAATTTGCATTAACATCCAAAACTATCTTTTAATAGCTTTCAGCTTTATATACTTTACACGCCTCTTATGAGTTTCTTTACTGAGTCTGTTAAATAAGGAAAACTATAACTATCTAGTCTTCAACTCCCTCAGAGACCTAAGAAGGAAATAATACTGAGTAAGCAGAAAGTATGAGCAAACAACTTCCAAAAAATGTGAGAAATGATAGAAACAGCTGGCTGCCTGGACAGTCACCCAACGTATCTCTGCAACATTAGGGCATTCTTCTTCAGCCTACAGGCCAGAATATCTAACAGACTTTTCCCTTTTTTTTTTTTTTTTTTTTTTGAGACAGGGTTTCTCTGTAGCTTTGGAGTCTGTCCTGGTACTAGCTCTTACAGGCCAGGCTGGCCTCAAACTCACAGAGATCTGCCTGCCTCTGCCTCCTGAGTGCTGGGATTAAAGGCGTGCACCACCACCACCCGGCCTCCAACAGATTTTTCTGTAAAGCAGGACATTCTGAAGGACTGTCCCACCTTGTTTTGACAATAGTTGGCAGTTATTTTCTTTTGTGTCCTGCTTGTCCAATTAGGACAGCATACTGTCAGCAGTTGAGGCAAGAGCAATTTTTTGCCCTGCGGTTTACTTTTGCCACAAAGAAAGTAAACTCCATGGGGAGTTTCTTCAATGCCCATTAGCTTCACTGAAGTAGATTGGTGCTGCCATAAGCAGACATGTCTCATTGTCATAAAAAATAACTTATGTTATTAAGACATATTAAACGTCATATTCTGTAGAGCTCTGAAGTGTTTGAAGATGACCTGTCTATTTGAAATCTATCTTTGATCTTGTAAACATAACTATTATGATGACAAGTTCAATTGTAATAGGTGACTGACTGATTACTAACCTGCATTTCCTTATTATCCTAAAAATTGGTAGTAAGTATTTCAAGGACTAGAAATTTCCATTACATTGTTAAAGAGCTGTACAATACCTTGAACAAAAGTAGAAATGTGTGTATAGCATGTTCTAACAAAATTAATCTCAACGTTTATCAATATACAAAATTAATATACAAAAGTCAAATTCATTGTAAAACATTTAAAACTGCTTTTTAAAAGTAGACTCATCATATCTGTATCTTCCCTTTTTTCTTTTCAGAGTAGATTCAATAATCTACCCTTTTTATGTTATCATACCTATACCCCCTTTTTATTTCAAAACAAGAGTCCTAAATCTAATTTCCTTTTTTTTAGCTTTTTTTCCTGAGCATTACTAATTACAACTTGCAATCAATTCCTCTGAACAATGACAAATATTCATAACCCAATGAAAGACCAAAAACCACCCACCCTACCTCTTGGGAATGCGGACATTGTGTTCTTAAGTTTACTTCCTGCTGTCTGGGGGTGATGGCAGCTTTAGAAGATCCTGAAAGGAAAACCTGGGCTAATTCTCGAACCCTGGGAGAGGCAACTGTTATCATTTGCTGTCCAGTCTCTGCATAATGGGAAAGTGCTGGGCTTGTCTCAAGTTCTGGCTGGAGTAGTCTGTGAGGTTGGATCATCTCAGCTAGCTACCTCAAAATCACTTTGAGCAGTTTGTAGTCCAAAGCCAATCTTTAGGTGGTGTTTTTCAGCTTAGTGGTGTTAGTTTTGGTGGAATCATCTTCGTGGGACCCCATCCTCCTTTTTTTTTTTTTTTTTAGATTTATTAATTATATATACAGTGTTTTGCCTACATGGTCGCCTTCACACCAGATGAGGGCACCAGATCTCATTACAGGTGGTTGTGAGCCACCATGTATGTGGGCGCTGGGAGCCATCTCTCCAGCCCCCCATCCTCCTTTTGAAGACTTCAAAGGTCACTGTTAGGCATGCTCATAGTTCACTGCAGAGAACTCTACCAAAGTTCAGACCAAACATGTAATTCTATCCTCAGACTGTGTCCTCAGACTGCGTCCTAGGACTGCAATCCAGACTGTATCCCTCTCTACCAAACCTCAGACTGCATCTGAGCTCCTGTCTCCTCCTGCCTTATATTTGTCTCTCTGCCCAGCCATATCCCTTCCTGTCTCCACCTCCCAAGTATTGGGATGTCGATTGCGTTCGGGTCCAGGGTTACTCAGTCTAGGGGTTTGTAACCCACCCTGCAATCAAGTTATTCCAGGGTCTCGGAGGGGCGCTACCTGGAAGGGAATGAGCTAAGACAGAAGAAGGAGGCCAAGCAGATTTGTCAAAGCCTCCGTTTATTTAGGGACGGGTTACAGTTTATATATGGTAAGGAATGGGGGGCAGGGCACTGGATCTCACCGCGTGGTCCCGGTCAAGTAGCTTGGTCAGGTAGGCCAAGAGTCACAAGTTGCCACACCTAGTTCCCTGGATAGCTGGAATGTGAGGCGGGTTCTGCTAAGATTAGCAGTTAATTGGGTGAGGGGCAGGTTTTCTCAATAGAACATAATTATGGGTGTGAGGTTCTCTGCAGACTCCCTAGGGTGATGGTTCCTGTAATGATTTTTAGAGGGGAAATGGCTCCTGACATTGGGATTAAAGGTGTGTGCCACCACCGCTTGGTCTCTAGTGGCTTACCTCTGCATTCTGATCTTCAGGCAAGCTTTATATGTTAAAACACATACAAAATATCACTACGCATAGTCCTGAGTTAGACCTTAGAACAAATTGAAGGAACATGGAGGTGAAAGACCCTCGAAGAGGACTTTCTCTCAGGAGGAGACCTCCCCACTGCCAAGGAATAGGCCGAGACCATACGGATGCAAATCGCAAGAGGTTTATTGGGTAAACACAGGTACCTGTGGGCGGCAAGTCTTTCGGAGGACTTGCGCGCCTGCCAACTGGAGGGTGGGTTTTTTATAGGGAAGAGCAAAAAGCAAAAGCGTGGTTATCGGAATGAGGCGGGGGCATGAATGGTTTCCTCTCTCAGCATGGGTGTCAGCAAAAGTCATCCTGTTCCTATCTTATAGATATCCTGTTTTGCAGTCAACCTGCTTTGTTGATGTCCTATCTTATTGATATCCTGCCTTGCAGTCTTCCTATCTCATCCTGCTCTCTCAAGCACATGGGATGTTCTTACGAGAGCAGGCTGGCTGCTGCGGGTTTTGAGGAGGGGGTCTGTAGGGTCTTTCAGAGGGAGGTGCTTAAATCTAGTCCTTGCTCTGTGACAGGAATGGTGGTCTTCTTGGACTCGAGTTGTATCAGGAAAGAGAGGGGGAGCAGCTCTGTCGACACCCCAGTCTGCCTCAGACAGTGTGTTCTCCTCTCTGCTTCCACAGTCCTGATAACGTGTCACATACCTTGAGTGCCTGCTCATTTACTAACAAGTTTATCTTGGATCCAAGTTTTTGTGAGGTTTTAGGATCTCAGCAATTTTGTTTTTGTTTTGTTTGTGTTTCTGAAATAGGTTCTTTCTTCACAGCCCTGGCTGTCCTGGAACTCACTTTGTAGTCTAGGTTGGCCTTACACTCACAGAGATTCACCTACCTCTGCCTCCTGAGTGCTGGGATTAAAGGCGTGTGCCACACATCCAGCTCAGTTTTTTTGTTTGTTTGTTTGTTTGTTTAAGCAAGGCATCCTCTTGTCTTGTATTTCCTCTCTTCTGTTTTTGAGCCAGATGGTTTGATGATACCTGTTTAGAGCAGTCTACCAACAGTAACAAGAAACAGCCAATTCAGTCCAATGGTCTTAGTGTTGCTATTGCTGCAGGCAGCAAGCACAGGAACTACACAAGAAGTAAGAGGAGCCTGGGAGCCTGAGTGACCAGTTATGCTAGACTAGTCTCCCAGCTCCAGATGCGAGTTCTCACAGTTCTGGCTCTTCTAGCTGAGCCAGTTCCACTTTTAGGGCCGGAGCTTTGCTCATGAACTAGTTTCTGTAACAGTTGGGAATATTTAGGCTAGAATGAACCAAACTCCAACTCAGCTGACTTAAGCAATGCAAAATACTTATCACCTCATATGTCTGTGGGGTAGAAGGAAAGAGGTGGCTTCAAGCTTGATCCAAGAGTTCACACAGTGTCCCAAAAGACTCAGGTACCCTACTCCCTCCCCACTCTGTGTTTCTTGATGACTTCATCATCTGTGGTGGCTTGAATAAGAATGGCCCCCATAGGCTCAGATATTTGAATGCTTAGTCATTAGGGAGTGGTACTATTTGAGAAGGATTAGGAGGTATGGCCTTGTTGGAAGAAGTTTGTCACTGGGGGTGGGCTTTGAGGTTTCAAAAGCCCAAGCCAGGTCCAGTGTTTCTTCCTGCTGCCTGCAGATCCAGATGTAGAACTCTCGGTTACTTCTCCAGCAACGCAGATGCCTGTGTACTACCGCACTCTCCAACATGATGATAATGGACTCTGAAACCGTAAGCCAGCCCCAGTTAAATGCTTTCTTCCTTGAGAGCTGCCAGGGTCCTGGCATCTCTTCACAGGGACAGAATACTGACTAGGACAGCATGTTTTAACAGCTCCAACTTCCCCCATGGCAGTCATAACCTCAAATGAGTAGGTGGCAAATCACCCTCGTTCATAGTCCCTCCTTGACTTGAAACCCCAGCCGCAGTGGCCACTGTGCTGATTGGTGTAGGCACAGGTGGGGATAGAGTTCCATCCCACTAGACTGTATGGCTGGGGCTGTGATGCCTCTGCTGGAGACCCATGCTCTATGGCAAGAGGGAGGGAACAGGCACTGAGTAGGTGCAGCCTAACACACACAAGTTGGCGAAGCGCACTGATGCTTCTCCCGTTCTTTATCCAAATTGACCTTACTACAGCTCAGATTCCGTGCCATCACTGTCTTGATTTAAATCCTCATGGCTTCCGAGTCCTGCTGGAACAAAGACAGTGTTTGCTGACCAGCCTCGTGAGATGATGTCCCTGCCCACCTCCATCTTCCTTTCCTTCCTCCCTCAGGCTTCAGGTAACCTGGCCTTTCATGGTTCCTTAAATTCGTCCTACCTTTCTTCCCAATCTCCGTGACTGCTTCCCTCTGACTGAACCTCTGTCTTTGCAGCCCTCTGTCCAGCTAGTCGCTACTCTGTCCTCACAGATCGGAATGCATTTCCCTTCCTCCTGGATGCTTTCCTGAATCTCAATATGGAATTAGGTGGTCCCCTTTGGATCTTCCACACCTTGAACTTCTACACATGGTTTGGTAACATATCTCGGGTGAAAACTTTTGGAACTTAATACCAGAGAAGGAGGCCATCTCAGGTGTCTTCCAGATAGGACCAGATAAGCTGAGACAGATGAGGGGAAGTGCTTAGAATGAATCCCATGCCGCTGGCCTGGACAATAGAGGGGAAGCCAGTGTCACACAGTAGGGGAGTTTAGAGTCTAGTATACACACGGCAAGCCTTGTTGGTCGTGGTTGAGCCTATCTATAATCCTAGCACTTGAAAGACAGAGACAGGAGGATTGTTGCAAATCTGAAGCTAGCCTGGTCTACAAACTGAGTTCCAGTTCAGCCAGGAGTCTGTACGTAGCGAGTCCCGGTCTCAAGCCTGCACCCCTTGTCTTTGCCCACCACAGAGTCACGGGGAAACTGGAAGACAACTCCCCGCCCCCCCCCCCACCATGCTACAGCAGCCCTCATTAGTGGACACTACACAGCCACATCGCAACCTTAGTGGTGGCCTGGGAAACTCATCCAATCCGCCCACAAGACAGCCTAGCCATAACTGTGCTCAGCACAGTCCTGAGGAAAGGTATAGGAAACCATAGGCCAGGCTCCTGGGCCTCCTGCTGTTCAGAATTACCTGAGAGGCTTCCTCACAATCCACCCAGCTAAGCCCCAGCTGCCCAGAACTCAGCACTACAACCCTCACACTTTCCCCTTTGCCTGCTCGCTCTTACTCCTTAAACCCATTCTGCCTTCCCAAGACCATGAAGCAGACCGGGGGGAGCTTCCGTGGTCACCTCTTCTTATAACAAGGCACTGCAGCAATATGGCGTTGGCAGGGATGCGGCCTTTGCTCAAACTGCAGAGCCTCTGGCTTTATTTGCCCCTGCTGACCCTTCTCCCTGAGGCATCCTTTATTGACACAATACTTCCCTGGGTTTCCTCCCACACCCTGGCTGCTATTTTCAGTTTCCTTTGTAAAATACAGTGGGTGGTGTTGAAGCCGGGTGATGGGTGCATAGGAGGTTGGAGCTCTATCCTTCTGTGTGTTTTAGACTTTCCAAAATAGTTGTTAAGAATAGCTTGCTCACCGAGTAGCTCCCCTCTTCTCCATCTACCTGGTTGTCCTCAGATGTACAGAGGCTTACATAAACACCATCCGGGGAGCTCACTAAACGGACACTCCCTCGCCCTGCTCGACCAGGTTCCTGCTATTTTCTGACTTCATCTCAACCCCTCTCCTTCGCTCTCACACCGCCTCAGCCACACTGGCCCTCTTTTTTCTTCCGTAAACAAACACGTTAGAAAGTTCTCTGCGCTTCTGTGACTTCCCCTCTTGCACAGTAATAACTGACACATGCCCCTACATGCTCTCTGCTCAAATGTCACCTGCTCGGGCAGCCCTTCCAATAACTTGCACGTATGCACACACCCTATTGCACTGACCTGCTTTTTGGCTTCATACACTTACCACCTTCTAAAAATATCTGGTTTATTTGTCTCCTTGGCTCTTGTCCCCTAGCTCCAAGTTGGCTGGTACTCACAGAAGACGAACTCCTGCTTTCTCTAGCCCCAATCCTGGCATATTCTTCAATCAAGATATGTTCGATGGAGAGATAAATCAGTGGTAGGTAGTCAAACAGGTAGATAGATGATAGGTAGGTAGGTAGATAGATAGATAGATAGATAGATAGATAGATAGACATATGATAGATAATAGATAGAGAAGAAGTAGATAGATAGACAGACAAACAGACAGGATGACAGCATACAGAGCTCAGGAGAGAGCTAGGGCTGTGGATTGAGCTGTGGCAACAATTTCATGGCTGGAATGGTGTCTCTATGGAGCTCAGGGAGAGGTGAGGAAGACTAGAATCCAAGAGATCATCACCTCGGGTGGAGGAAAGATGGGGAGACTGGGGAGGAAACCAGGAATGAGTGGCCAGAGAGCAGGACAAGCATGGGAGGAAGAAGTGGCAGAGAAGCCAGGAGAGATGACTGTGTGAAAGCAGGACGCCATGGCCAAGTCCAGCGAGGACAGAATTAGGCAGAGAAACACCCACTGGTTTCCTGTCACTAGGAAGCCACCGGCGAAGAACCAGTTCCAGCACATTGAGGTTTGGCAGGCAACCAGTGCAAGCCGTGGGATAAATGTTCCACCTTCTGCCATTTGGAGGGAAAATTCTGAGTCCCTGGGAGGAAATAACAAGACCCAAAGTAATGGCTTTCCCTCTCTCCTACTTCATTCTTTCTTGTTTGTTTGTTTGTTTGTTTTGTTTTTCAAGACAGGGTTTCTCTGTGTAGCCCTGGCTGTCCTGGAACTCACTCTGTAGACCAGGCTGGCCTCCAACTCACAGAGATCCTCCTGCCTGCTGGGACTAAAGGCGTGCACCACTGCCCAGCTTACTTCGTCTTTTTTATCCCCACTCCCTACTCAGTCTTCCTGCTTCCTGGTTCTCTCCCCATGCAGAAGATAAGCACGATTCCTGTCTCAGACTTGACTGCCAGGAGCTAGAAACAAGATCAAAATATATTGTATGGGGGGGGGGGATAAAAAGTTAAATTTAAATATTGCATGGGGGGAGTTAAATTTAAAATTAAAAAAAATGGCTAACTGTGTTTCTCATCTCTTACTCTTTTGTACTAGGGGTAGGAAGAAAGGGGGGCATTTACGAAGCTTGCCCTTACACCCCGTTGCCCAGAATGAGCTGGTATAGCCAGGTCTAATTTGATTACAGTCATGAGGGGAAAAGGATCGTGAGTGTTTGGAGAGTCAGGTTTCACCCAGAGCAGGGTTGCCATCCACTGAAGAGAACATGCCAGGTGCCAACTCAGTCCTCAAGGCATTCATAATCACTAGGTTAGTGAGTGTGGATGCTACTCACAAGAATGGAGCAGGTTTGGACTGAAGAGATGACTCAGAATTTAAGAGCACTGGCTGCTCTTGCCAAGGACCTGGGGGTGGTTCCCAGCACCCACGTGGTAGCTCACAACCATCTGTAACTCCAGTTCCAGGGGATTTGGCGCCCTCTCCTGGCCTCGACAGGCACCGCACCCACATGTACATATCCACATACAGACAAGCACATCTACACATAACTAAAAGTCATTTTTAAAAAGCATATTTCAACCCCCATGTACTAACCAAGGCTATGGGCACATACAGTTTGTACCTCCACTCTACCAGACACCACGAGAGGAGCTGGAGCCTGGGCACAGAATGAAGGAACACAAGATAGCCATCCAACCCAAAGGAGGTACCATGGAGACACAGTGTGTGTGACAGAGCAGAGGCTAACTCCAAGGAAGACTTAGTTAAGATAGATTAGATTGTGCTAGAGTAACTACTGCCCAGATTGATTTACCCCAAGCAACCCAGCCTGCACAGATGCCCAGGAGGTCTACTGGCACCATGCTCACTCCAGAATCCAGGCAGAAGGAACATCCTTATCTGCACATTGACCAGCGCTGAGTCAGAGGGAAAGAGAATTCGGAAGAGGGTTTTGAATTAGCAATTGAATTCCTGGCCCAGAAGTGAAAAGTCTGTCTTCTACTTACAAACCCACTGGTTAGAACCGGCCAGATGGCTCCTTCCAGCAACAGAGGGCAGAAAGACAGATCCTGCCGTACGCCCGAAAGCAAGGAAGCAGGGATATTTAGTTAATGACACAAAATCTTTGAGACTGTCATGGAGAAGTGACCTTTGGCAAATATTTTAGTCTTCAATGGATGAGGTTAAGAGGCAGAAGGAGGGCCTACTAGACAGAATCACCAAGGCTTTACAATACCTGGCAAACCAAACCTGACCAACATTTATTCACGAGGAGTTGGGGGCTTGTCTGGAGTTTGGAGTCAGGCAGGAAAGCTGAGCTTAGACTGGGAAGGACTTTGAATGACATAGGAAACATTTTATACTCTAAATAGACTCTTGGCAACAGGAGGCCACCAGAGGAGCTTTAAGCAGTAAAATAATATAATCTGACTTGTATTTTAGGGAGGTCATGTTGGCAGCACAATGGGAAGGCTGGAAGGAGAGGGCCCGCGGGCTGGGAGACGGCAGCTAGTCCAGGCAAGCAGTGAGGAAGAGGAAACTGCAAACTCTCCTCGGAGGAGATAAACAGGAGGGCCTTCCCACCTGAAGAGGACTGCTCCTCCACGCGCCCTTCCTCTTCCGTGGAAATATGCAAACATGACCGAGAGTAGAGAGGTAGTTAAGTGAACCCCAATATCACGGCAGCCAGCCTTTAGCTGCGTGTGGCTAATATCGCCTCATCTATAAACCGCTGACACTGCCACCCCACTAAATCCTCGAGCAAAGCAGGTTGTACCCCAAACTGTAGTTTCTTCATCGTTTGTCTCATAAAAACTAACACCAAGTCAGGCATATGCCTTTAATCTCAGCACTCAGGAGACAGAGGCAGACAAATCTCTGGGCGTTCAAGGCCAGCCAGAGTTATCAAAAGCATTCTATTAATATAAAGTTCCCTGTAGTCTTTTTAATGGTCACAGCTGGTTTGTTGAACTAGCATGCACATAAAGTCTTTACATTTCACACCAACCCCCAGGATTAGAGGTCATTTGCACTACAGGATTCCCCAAATCCGAAATCTTACTTATTGACTCCCCTGGTATCAGTTAGCATGTTTTTCCTGTATTTTCTGTAAACTGGTGACAGGAACAAAAACTTTCCTCTTTAAAAAAAAAATTACACTTATTTTGTGTGTGTGGAAGCCAGACGACAGCCTTGCCTGTTGTTCCTCGTATCTCTCACTGGCCTGGAATTTACCAAGCAGGCTGGGCTGAATGAGTGAGTCCCAGGGACTTCTTGTGTCTGCCTTCTCAGCTCTGGAATCAAAAGTGCATGCATGACTTGCCACAGTCAGAGGTGTGCACACACACTCACACATGCCACTGCCAGATGTGTGTGCACACATGTGCATGCCACTTTCAGAGTGTGCACACACATGCCACTCTCATAGGTGTGCACACACATACTCACACATGCTACTGCCAGAGGTGTGTACACACACACACACGTGCACATGCATGCCACTGTCAGAGATGTGCACACACACATTCACACATGCTACTGTCGGAGGTGTGCACACATACACACACATGCCACTGTCAGAGATGTGCACACACGCACGTGCATGCGCATACCACTTTCAGAGGTATGCACACACACATGCCACTGTCAGAGGTATGCACACACATATACACACTTGCCATTGTCAGAGGTATGCACACACACATGACACTGTCAGAGGTATGTACACACATATACACACTTGCCACTGTCAGAGGTATGCACACACACACATATACACACTCGCCATTGTCAGAGGTATGCACACACACATGCCACTGTCAGAGGTATGCACACACATATACACACTTGCCACTGTCAGAGGTATGCATACACACATATACACACTTGCCACTGTCAGAAGTGTGCATGCTCACACACATACACACACACGCACACACACACACAGAGTGAAGACTGAGGTTCTCAAGTTTTCCAGACAAGCACTTACCAATTAAACTGTCTCCCTAGCCCTTTAGGGACAATTATTTATAAACGTTAACTTTTAAAATTTTCATTTCATTTTTTATGTCTGAGTGCTTTCTCTGTGTGTGTATCTGTGCACCACACACCTTGTGCCTGCCTGGTGCCTCCAGAGGCCAGAAGAGAGCATAGGATCCCTTGAACTGGAATTACAAAACCACCGTGTGGATGCTTGGACTCGAACTCAGGCCCTTTGGAAGGGCAGCCAATGCTCTTAACCTCTGAGCCACCTCTCCATGGCTTCACTAAGACAGTGTCTCTCCACTGAACCTAGAACTTACTGACTCTGCTGGATTAGCTAACCAGAGTTTCGGGGATCCCCAGTCTCTTCCTCCGAGCAGTGGGATTTCAGGCACACAGCAGGGTCCCCAGCTTTTCACATAGCTGCTGGAGACCTGAACTCACAAAACCAGGACTTAACAGAGCCTGAGTCCCTCCCTGGCCCAGAACAAGTGCCACAGGAAGGGAGCCCTAGCTCTCCTAAATTCCCGGCTAACTTCAATTTTATTTTATTTTATTTTTTGTGTAGCTTTGGAGTTTGGAGACTGTCCTAGAATTCCAGAACTCACTCTGTAGACCAGGCTGGCCTCTCCGACTTCAATTCTCTAACAGACATTGTAATTTTATACCTGCCAGGTGCCTCATACATCACAGCGACCTAAACAATGGGTTTGCTATTGCTCTCACTTTCAGGAGAGAACGCCAAGGTCCTGAGCCCTGCAGCTGGTGACTTCACCCCCAGGTGGCTCTGACCGTGGAGCCTCCATGCTTTGCCCCACTGCCCTGCACAACCTTTTCTCGTGAACGCACTGACCCGCCAGCACCCATAGGTGGAGCGGCATAAGGAGATGGGAACCAGCAAGCCAGCTTCCCTCACTGGCGTACAGGAGAGAGCTCTCAACAGGCCCAGGCGGCCTACCCCTTTCTGCCATGCGGTACAACCAAACTCAACTCCTGTCCCACACACACAGAGGCCGTGAGGGGTAGCATGTTCTCTCAAGAAGCTCCTTTTCCTGCAACACTGTAGCAAGCATCCAGGCGTCCACTCAAAGAGGAGACAGAGGCAACACTCACCATGAGCCTCCCTAGAGCCGCGGGGACAATTGGAGAGAAAAACGGGGACATTTTCCCCCACTGGGATATCTTGTGTGTTCTGCACTGGCCGCGGCGTTCCCTTCATCTAAAGGCTCTAAAATTTCAAATAAAAGAGGTACAATGAAAGCAGCAGCAGCAGCAGGATAAATAGCCGCAGTGATCCGCCGCGGCCCTGCGAGCTCTATTCATAGCTTTAGAACTCCGAAGGCTTCTAGTAGCAGCTGCAGGCACAAAGCTTCACACTTTAATTCTAAGGCTTCCAGAAATAGGTCTGTCAGGCCCAAAATATCTCCGCATTCCATTACTCTTAACTGTGCCTTACCAACATGCCTTCGTTACCAGCTGGGGGTGAGGGGATCCTCTAGACCCCACCCCAGGAGCAGGCAGGAGCTGTTGCTTGGGAAAGAGGACAGGGGGTAGTGACTGGGATAGCATAGGAGGCCTGGGGAGCAGACTGCTCACAGCAAGGCCGTGAAAGCTGGAGGGTGTTGTCATTCCCAGCGGCGGAAAAGGCTGATGTCACCGAGAGTCGTGCTGAAGGCAAGAGGCATGGGAGGAAGAGACAGCACTGCCGGGGTGGGCCACGAGGGCAGTTGCCACATGAAGAATGAGGCCTAAGGACTCGCGGGGGGGAAAGGGTGCCAAGGCCTAGTGCCTAGCAGCGAGTAGGATTCAATCAAAGGCAAACGAGGCCACAGAACCCCAGGAAAACACAGGGACAACGCTGGAGGAGGTGCCCGCTCCTGGTGTGGAAGTTTGGAACCTGAAGCGATCTGCACCTGCGTGTTTATAACAGAACAACCGACACCGGGTCAGGTCCAGATAATTCAGTGGGCACTGTGTTCTTCCCCTTACACCGCGCGTCCCTCCGGTACAAAGGGAAGGGGCTGGCTCATCCCAGGCCTGAGCCTGCTGCCTGGCTCTATGAAAGGGCGTGACAGATGGGCCGATGCTGGCCACCACCCAGTCACGCTTCGCAAGCTGATTGGTTTTCAAAGGAGGACAGGGTTTGTGAATGGGCCAGCTTGTTGCTTGCTGCCTTCAAATGGATGCTGCTGGTCGTGTGGCCAGCCAGGCTCCCTTGTGAATGGATAGCAACGGTGGGTGGCGTGGGTCGCGAGGAAACCAGAGGTGATTCTCCCTTCTCCACCCCTCCACATCAGGCTGAAGCTAAGGTGAGGCTGGGGCTGGAGTCCTGGTGGCCTTCCTTCTGGCTGGTGGCTGACCCTCCTCCTGGCTGGTGGCTGACCCTTCTCTTGGCTGGTGGCCATCATCAGTCTTCCCTTGCTCTGCCTTGGCTCAGCATCTGCTAGGATTAAGTTCTGATGAGCGTAAATTTTAAAACGTAAAACAAGATGGAAGTTTCTTCTTCTGTCATAAGGTGGCCCGTACACAGCTAGTCCACGAGCTGCTCGCTCCCACTGCTGTGAGCACCTAGGCAGCTTACTGCTCTGCCGTTCCTAGTTCTCAGCATTATCCTATTGATCCAACAAGGCTGCTCCAGCCCTGACATCATATCCACACTTCAGGCATCCACACGAAAAGGACATGGGATGAAAGTGTCCAGGCTACACACCAGCCATTGAGATTTCCCCAAAGCTTCCATGTAAGGCAAGGCTAAAAGATGGTAGCCTGATTCCAGCGCCACACCCCGCTGAAGGAAGGTATGGAAATGCAATGTTGGATCCCTATTGGGGGGGGGGAGACAATTTTCCATGGTTTTCTTCCACTCTTCCATCTCCTCCAAGGGTCTTTTGCTCCGATGATCATTTCCAGGATCTAACAAGCATAGCTAAGGAGTACGCAAGGGGTGGGCACTGCCCCGCTATGAAATAAGCACCTGTCCATCATGAATGTTTTGGGTTCCCCTTATGAGGGTTCCCCTCCTGAAATAAAATCCTTCCTGTGCCCAAGCATCAAAGCCCTGGAGGCCCTGGGGACCTGGACCTCCGACACCATTGCTCCTGCTTCTGCCACCACAATGAGCAGTCTTCATCCCTCGCTCAGCAGGCATGGCTTTTACCAGCAGCCATGATGCGGTGGGCTGGTTTGTTAGCCTGTAAGTAGGGTTCAGTCTCAGGCCCTTTGCAGCCCCCGATGGTACTGAGCAAAGAGCTGGATTTTCTGTGGGGGGGAGTTAGTAGACTTCCGTTCTTGGTCTCCTCCTGGCTCCCAAGCCACCCACACAGGTGTTTGCCAGTACGTGGACCCCTCCCATATCAGAGGACAGCCCCTCCGCGTGAGATTTCAGCCATTTCCAGAGTTCTAGCAGGTCTAAAGATGGCATCCTGGGCCTGCTCACCTCTGCGACCCTCAGAGTTCCCACGGAAATCCCAAGATCTTCGCTGTTTACACCCAGGTGAGAGAAGGGTACTGAATTCTGCTCTGGCTTCTCCTGATTCCCCCAGACCAAACTGTGCCACCTTCATCTTCAACCCCAGTGGCTCTCAGAGGCCCTTCCCTCCATCCCACCCCCACCAGGATCTCAGGAACGACACGCTGGCAGTTCCCAGGCTGCGTCCCCTTCACCACCCTGGCACCAACCCCCATGAGAAGTGAAGGCAGAGAGTCCAGTCACTCCACAGCTCACTTCCACACCCACTCAAGACGCTTTTCTGGGTAGTGGAGAAAGACAATACCACCCATTCCTCTTCTCCTTTGGTCTCTTTTCTCCTCCAGGCAAGCAGAATTTTGGAATCACGAAATTCCTTTCATGGCCCCCACCCCAATCCCTTCTCTGAGCACAGCCCCCTACAGTCCCTGAGGTCTGTCCCCCATGCCCAGCCTGACTGCTCTGGCCCAGGTCACATAGTTTCTCCCTTAGATTTTTATGCAGATGCCCACCAGCTGTCCCCAGTCCCCAGTCACAATCCTCAGGGCTTCCCAAAGGTGCAAGCTAAGAATTCCACGGCTTCTGGAAGCCGCTGACCATTGTTTTCTTGAAGGTATGACTGCCAATCTTCCCCCCATGGTCCTGCTTCCCCCTCGCTGCTCTCAAAGACCCTTTCACCTTGTACCTGCTGCTGATGCTGCCAGGAGTGCCTTTCTCTCCTCTCTCCAGCATCCACCCTTCAAGTCCTAACTTGACTTCATCTGAGAAGCTGTCCCTGTGGTCCCTCACTGTCCCAGCTTCAGGCTTTGTCTGTGAGCTGCCTGCCACACACATGCTTTTACTACACACACGTGTTCACTCCAATAGGGCCTGTCCCCACAAGGCACACAATTATTCATTCTCGTCACTTGTCACTCTATGACAGGAGCCCTGGGGAGCAGGGTCCCTAGCTGCGCCTCTTTGTGACTGACTGAACTGTCTTTCATTCATCCGTATTCTGAAGGCTAAGTCACTTGGGAGGGCCTGGGGTCAGAAGATGCTGGCAGGACTGAGAAGAGGAGGGGTGGGGCTAGGAAGGGGTGCATGGGGGCTTGCCCCTCGTGAAGACCAAGGACTAGGAGTCAAATGATGGTGCGGTATGGATGAGCCGGGTCCAGCGGCCATGCTGATGAACTCGCACAGCGGCTCCGTCCTCCCAGGTGTGTATCTATTTGGAGGGAAGGGACAGGGAGGCCTTGGGAATCTGGATCTGTACCAGGTGCTCTCAGAGCCAGTCACCCTTAATAGCACCGGTAGGAAATCCTGGGCTCAAGGTGTTTCCTAGGCCTCGGGACAGGGAGCTCCGTCAGTGCCAAGGGCTCTGCTTCCTGCTGCATCCCTGGGGACAAGGCCCCCACACAAGGAGAGCGGATTACTTTACACAGTGAAAGGCTTACCTCCCTGAAGCAATGGTATCTCTGAAGGGATCCTGACACACACACAGGCACAGATGGGCAAACGTGAAATCCAAGTAAAATCTGCAGTCTGGCTAGGAGTGTGGGAGCTACGTCAAGTTTCTCCATTTTGACAAATATACCAGGGCTGGGTAGCCATGTTAACTTTGAGGAAACTGGCTTATAAGTTTGCATAAATTCCATATACTACCTTGCTACAAAATCTACATTTTGTTCATTTTAAGGAGAGGTTTGGATATAGTTTTGTTGGCAGAGTTCTTGTTAGCACGTACAGAGCCCCATGTTTGGTTCTTAGCCCAGAGAAGTCCAGCGTGGCCTGTAATCCTAGCGCACAGACTGGAGGTGGTGGAGGTGGAGGATTGCCCTCACCTCCAGAGCAAGTTTGAGACCAAAGCATCTCAAAATAGCAATAACATAATTAATCAATAATCTTATAAAAAAAAGAAAAGACTTCAGAGACTGGAGAGGGCTAAGAGCACTGGCTGTTCTTTCGGAGGACTCAGGTTTGGTTCCCAGCACCCACACGGAGGCTCACAGCTGTGGATTAGCACCAGTTCCGGGGGGGGGGGGGTCTGATGCCCTCTTCGGGTGTCCTGCATCATGTGGTGCGTAGAGATGCACGCAAGCAAAACACTCAGACACATGAAAATAAAAAAGTATCTAAAAGAGTCCTGACAAACCCATCAGTGATAGCGTGTGTCTTTAATCCCAGACTTGGGAGGCAGAGGCAGGAGGATCTATCTCTGTGAGGCCAGCCTGGTCTACAGAGCTAGTTCCAGGGCAGCCAGAGCTCGTACACAGAGAAACCCTGTCTTGAAATAAATAAATAAACAAATAAATAAGCAAATAAAAGGTCACTGGGCAGTGGTGGCTCACACTTTTAACCCCAGCACTCAGGAGACAGAGGCAGGCCAATCTTTAAGTTCAAGGCCAGCCAGGTCTCTAGAGTGAGTTCCAGGACAGCCAGGGCTTCACAGAGAAACCCTGTCTCAAAACACCAAAATAAACAAATAAATACATAAATGAAAGGTCAAGAACAAAAAGATTATAGACCCAATTCTTTTCTTTTTAAAATATTTATTTTTATTTTATATGCCTGCATGTTTGCCTTCGTGTATATATGTATACCACATGCATGCCGGTGCAGAAGGAAGCCAGGAGAGGGTGTCAGATCCTCTGGGACCAGAGTTATCAATGATTGTGAACCACCATGCAGGTGCTGAGAACCAAATCCAGGTCCTCCGTAAGAGCAGCAAGCTCTCTTCTCCTCAGAGCCATCTCTCCAGCCCCATGGATTGAATTCTTAGGAATCTAAAGATCACTTCATAATCCATCATTCATTCTCTCTTTAACTATTAGTTGAACCCCCACCAGGTACCAAGCATTGTTTTAGGAGCCTTGAATACAGTGGTGACCCAGCCAAATGGTACCAACCGTTAGCCATTTATCTAACCCTTCTCCTCCCTGCAGACTCCACAGCCCGGCTGGCTCCTGGAGCTGAAAGAGGGGCGGGAGGCTTGATGCAGCTCCAGAGCTTGCATGGAGTGCACCCCTGAGTTCCCAGGGGTCTGTGCGTCAGAGGGGGCTTGTTTATAAAGAAAGCCAAGCAACTAGAAACGGGCATTCTTCCAGACATAGGCTGATGTTCTGTGAACGTGAGAGCGTGCTCAAAGGACAACAGGGCTGTAGTCATGTGACTGGAGCTAACTTTTAGATTCAGACCAAGGACTGGGCTGGCAGCCCCTTCTGGCGTCCCTACAAACCTTCCTCTGTTGACTGTCAAAGAGGACTGAAGGCAAAAACTGAGACAAATAAACAATCTGAGCTCACCCAGCACCCCAGTATGGGCTGACTTTAGCCTGATCGCCAACTTAGAACAACTCCACGGTCAAGGTCAGGGTCAGACCCACACACCAACTGGTCTGAGCAGCCAGCCACCCTGCCAAAGCCACAGGAAGGAGAGGATGTCGTCATCCGTCCCCACCCCCACCCCTACGGTCCCCCCCAAACACACAGATACTGTGTGTCGCAGCAGGCAGGTTTTGGCTGGGGAGAACTTGGCGCCCAAAACCAAGCATCCTGAGAGAGGCCCAGCACAAGGCTCCCCTGGCCTCCGCTTTGCGCCTTGGGAGGGAAAGTTGCTCAACCGTGAGGAATGCAGAATCAAAGCTGAGACCAGAGGAAGCTGGGGAGGTGACAACTGAGCCTCTGAGGGGACTGCTCTGAGGAGCAGCGGACTAAAGACCTCGTCAGCTAATGGCAGCTCTTTGGGGGGAGGGGAGACAGGGGGCACAAGCAGCAGAAGATGTACACACAGCTTGTTGCTGCCACTAGAGCAGGACTTGGCTCCTGCCTCGACCCTGACCCCAGGCAGGACTCCCTCCCACTGACAAACAAGTCCAGTGCAGCGGAGATTGATTTTACCCATTTCTCTCTAGCACCTGGAGTGAGTGCTCTGAACACAGTAGGTGCACAATAAACCTAATGGTTCTCAGCCTTCCTGTGTTTGGGAAGGGTTTGATCTCCGGGCTCCTAGCAACTCTGAAATTATGGGATGCTGTGATTAAATTCATGTGTAAGGCTGTGGTTTTGCTTTTAGTTTTTCAGGGACATTTTTAGTGCTACCCTTTATGATGTGCCAGGAGTGAATTTGACACCAGATGGCTTTTTTTTTTTTTTTAAATAAGAAAGAAGACAAAGGGAGGAGAAGACTATTTTCCAACTGGCAGTGCTGACAGCATTTTGGAAGAAAATCCAGAGACGCAAAGAGGAGCCGTTCTAGCCCCGTTCTTCCTCTTCCTGCACGCTGCTTCCTTGGCCTCCACTAAGAAAAAGGATGGCTCATGCTGGCACTTTATGGATGAGGCCCAGGGAACTCCACCCCCAGCCATGTCCTCTGTCAGAGGGTGGCCTCTGAGCGCAGGGTCACAGACTGCAGCTACAGGCAGGATTTTGGCTAAAGGCTGACTCTGTCATTCACTGCAACAATTGACACCTGGCAAATTAAAGGCTGGAACTCTCCTTCTGGGGAACATTCAAGAAAACCAGCCAAGGCGGCGTATCTCTCCTGGAATTCCTCCCTCTCGTGGCGGGGAGCAGGGATTGGTCCTTGCTCAATAGGGCCCCAAGCTCAGTTATTCGTGTGTTGAAGCCCGGAGAAGGGAAATTCCTGGAATAAGCAATTTGGCAGTGCTCATGATGGATAGACAGGGGGTGGCAGCCGTCATTCTGCTCTGGTTCCGTCAGATCCTGGCCCCACCACTTGCTAGTTTGTTTGAGGAAGGTAAGAGGTTTTTGGCCTCTATGTGCCTGTGTTAGCTGGGGCTCCTGTCGCTGTGAGGAAGCAGGCTGGGAAGGAAAGGGTTGGTTTTGCTAACACTTCCATATCACTTCGCTGAAGGACGTCAGGGCAGGAACCTGCAAGCAAAGGCTGCGGATCTGCACACTGACTTGTTTGCGGCTTCAGAGGGTTAGTCCATGGCTATCATGGCGGGAGCATGGTGACAGACAGCAGGCAATGGCGCTGGAACAGCAGCTCAGATCGTACATCCTGGCAGCAGAGAGACTGTGACTGGGCCTGGCAGGGGCTTTTGAAACCTCAAAGCCTAACCCCCAGTGAGGTACCTCCTCCAGCAAGGCCACGTTCTTCCTAAACATACAATCCACCAACTGGGCACCAAACATTCAAATACATGAACCTATAGGATCCATCCTCATCCAAGCCACCCAGTTCCTTAGCTGCCTCAACTATAAATGGAAACAACCAAAAGATCCCACCACAGAAAACTGGTGTGTGAATTGAAGGAGGGAGAACAAGTGTTGGCAGTCCACACCTGCAGTGGGCCCAGCGCGAGAGAAGCCTTCTTCCTGTGTGGTCAGCTACAGGAACATCCAAAAATCTGGACCTTGTACTGGGAAGATCTTCAAACTGTTGGACTCTGATGAAGCCCACTATCACCTGTGAGAAAGAGTCCAGCCTAGTTGACTGGTCCCTCCACGTCCCTAGGAGACTGGTGGGAAGATCACCATGCCACCGAAGGGATCTGGCAGAAGAAAGGAGTTGTGGGTGAGGAAGGAAGGGCTGTTGGCAGCTGCCTAGAAGGTTGTAGCAACTCAGTAGACGGCAGACAAACACCAAACGCAGTGTGTGACTGCTACCCACAGTCTACAGCTCTGCATAGGGTTTGTACACCCTCGGACGTGTGTAGCTAGGATAACCTTGGACTGTTGACTCTCCTACCTCCACCTCTTCAATGTTAGGGTTACAGGTGTACCCCACCATACAGGGGTAACAGTTTGCAGTTTGAGATGTGGTATCATAGGATCTTGACTAGAAGGTTCATGTGTGTGTGTGTGTGTGTGTGTGTGTGTGTGTGTGTGTGTGTTAGCATGTGGAAGCCAGAGGTCAACACTTGCAGAGGTCAGTCCTCTGTTTCTACCATGTGGGTCATAGGGCTGGAACTCAGGTCATCTGGCTTTGCAGAAGTCACCTTCACCATAGAGCCATCACATAGACCCTAGAAAGCTCCTTGAACTGACAATTGGCTTTCTGTCATGGTGTCTGCACCACACAAACGCCAGAAGAAACAGCTCTGGAAGAAATGTTTCAGAAACGCTATGTGGCTAGGTAGATGTGAAGGTGGGGAGGACAGGTGGCAGCTGCGTGCTTGGGTCCCAGAGACATAGGTCATTCGCGAATCCCAGGTATCACCCCTTCAACACATAGGCTCCTCCCCCTCAGATTCCATTCAAACTTTTCCAGCCTCTAGAAAGATACTGACACCTAGCTTGACCTGTCTAGGGGAGGCGATGTTTATGTAAGGCCTGGGAGCTGGAGTCACCAATTGCTATCACTCTTGGCCTGCAGGAGCCTCCATGGCAGACTCTGCCCCTGCATCTCTTCCCTTCCTTGAATGACTGACAACTGGATTCCAACTACCCTAGGCAGGCCGGAGGCAGCTGCTCCTTCTTCATAGCCTTTCTGTGGTTCCTCATGGGCTAGCTACTTCCATCTTCTGGGTCTCCTTACAGGGGCTGTCCTGGCAACCATGGATCTAAGTTAACCCTCCAGGGCTGGGGATAATAAATCCGTTGCTAGAGTGTTTGCTTAGCCTTCATGAAGTGTACGAGGAGGGCCCGCTTGTTGGGCCCGGCCACCTAGCTAGCTTAGCCCTGAAATAATCACACAGAAACCATATTCACTAAAACACTGCTTGGCCTATTAGCTCTAGCTTCTTACTGGCTAACTCTTATATTAATTTAACCCATTTCTAGTAATCTGTGTATCGCCACATGGCAGTGGCTTACCGGGCAAAATTCCTAGCCACTGTCTCTGGCGGCTCCATGGCGTTCCTCTCTGACCCTGCCTCCTTTCTCCCAGCATGCCATTTAGTTTTCCCTGCCTATCTAAGTTCTGCCCTATCAACAGGCCAAGGCAGTTTCTTTATTCACCAACCATTGAAAGCAACACATAGACAGAAGGACCTCCCACACCAATGAAGCCCTGGATTTGATCTCAAACACTGAATAAAACTAGATGTGGTGGCGTGTACCCATAATCTCAGCACTCAGCAAGTATAGGCAAAAGGAGCTAAGTCACCCTAAAATACACAGCAGGTTTGAGGCTAGCCAAGGCTATATGAGAACCTGTTTCAAAAACAAGCTAGTGAATCAATTATACTTTTAACATGTGGGAATCTGAATCAGGATGATATGTGTTCAAGACCAGCCTGGGCTACATAGCAAAACTCTATCTGAAATACAACAGAATGAGAAGGGAAGAAAGAAAGGAGAAGGAAGGAATAAACACAAGCCACCTCCTAAAGTGGCCTTCCGTTATCTTACCCTGTTTATTAATGGTGCGCTTACCATTGCACCCAGACCGAGTGTCCCTCCTCCGTCTGTTCATCCTAGCCTGTTTCAGGCTTACTGAGTGACACTGCCTCCTCCCTGGGTTAGTCCCCCTCCTCTCTGACATGTTCAGACCATTCTCTTCCGGATGGGGTGAGGCTCAAACATGGGGACTTCCTGAAGATCTGTCTAGAGAGTAGTTAGAGCTTCAGGAAAACCAGTCACAGCCAGAATAATCAGGGGACCTCCTGTGTCCCTGTTCCCAGTCAATAATCATATAGGAGACAGGACTATCTGTTGGAGATGTGGAACCAGAGAAAAAGGAGTGGAACCAAAAACTGAAAGCAAGCATCCTGAACCAGATCACGTCCTAGGCACACACACAAGCCTGTTGTTCACATCCCAACTCTAGGACTCTGAGCAAGGGTGTGTGTGTGTGTGTGTGTGTGTGTGTGTGTGTGTGTGTTAGGATGAAACCCAGGGCCTTGAGCATGTTGGGTAGGGCTTTACCATCGATCCCTGAGCAGGTGGATGGCTTATAACTTGTAAGGAGGGGGAGGATACTGACAAATCTTCTGGGAAAAGCAAACTGTGCCAGAGAAAAATGGCTACTGACATGCTAATGGGGCTTCCCAGGGAGAGTCCCCAAGCATTGGGCTGCTGGGCCACGAACCTGCATTGGTAGCTTCCACCTGGCTGGAGGTCTCCTCTCGGAGGTTAATGGGCAGCAAAGAGGTAGCAGACTGCAGAGGAAAAGTCATTTATGTGATAGAAATCAGAGAAACAGGAAACATGAAATCAAAGGAATGAGGGACAATGACCAAGGGGGGAAATTTCAAAGTCATAGCCAGAAAGAGAGAGAGAGAAGGAGAGAGAGAGAGAGAGAGAGAGAGAGAGAGAGAGAGAGAGAGAGAGATATGAATGCATCCAAAGAACATGAAACCGTTTTTAAAAAAGAAGAAAGAAAAATCTAGCCAGTCTGAAAACACTCAATAAGATTTAAAAGAAAAGAAAAATGGTTCTAACAATATACTGAGTCAACAGATTGGGGCAGTACATAGAAAATGTGTCCCAGGGAGGAACAGGACAAAGACACGGTTAACAAAAGAGAAAAAGAAAATTAGAGAATCCATTTAAGAAAGCAGGATCCAAATAATAGAAGTTACAGAAAGAATGGGCAAAGCAGGGTAAGGGGTCCCTGTTCTCCAGCACTGAGGAGGTGGAGGCAGGAGGCAGTGTTGTCTGTGATGCATGGAGCGCTCAGGAGACTCTCTCTCTCTCTCTCTCTCTCTCTCTCTCTCTCTCTCTCTCTCAAGGTCTCTGTACATAGCTCTGGCTGTCCTAGAACTTGAAGAGATCCACCTGCCTCTGCCTTCTCAGTGCTGGCATTAAAGGTGTGTGCCACCATGTCCAACCTGAGACCCTGTTTCGAAAAAGAAAAGAACAGAGTGCCAGTAAGACAGCTCCAAGAGAACGGGTATATGTTGTCAAAATGTAATTTAAAAGTAAAGGTATGAACAGAGAAAAACAGTAATGGAAGACATTTAAATAAATAAGAAGTTCTTGGAATTGAGGAGCACACACTGCAGCCTAAAGGGTCTTCCATGTCAGCGTGGGCCAGGAGGGAGTTGCTGTTCGGTAGGTGTAGGCTTTGGGCCAGAGTTGTTTTAATAAGCTGCACCGGGGGACGGGTTTGGAGAAGGAATACCGCAGGTCACATGTGAGGATCAGCGAATCTCCTGTGGCCATGTGGGTCCTGGGGATCAAAATAGGTCATCAGACTTGGTAGTGAGTACTTCTACCTGCTGAGCTGTCTCCGGGCCTAGAATCTGCATTTCTGGCATGTTCCCACAGGCCATCTTGATGCAGTGAGCCTGAAGAGCACGGTTTGAGCATGGTGTTAGATGGACAAGAGCCTCCAAATGTCAAGAGAGGTAAATGAAAAACTGGGCTGTGTCAGCAGCACTCAGGAGGCAGAGGCAGGTGGAGCTCTGTGAGTTCGAGGCCAGCCTGGTCTACAGAGCTAGTTCCAAAACAGTCAGGGTTACATAGAGAAACTCTGTCTCAATAAATAAATAAATAAATAAGTAAAAGGAGGGGAATTGATGAATTCAAAGTCTCAAAACTAAGGAAATAACAAGAACTTCTCAACTGCTAGAAACTGAAACATAAAGGAACAATGTCTTCAAAATTCTGAAGGAAAGTAATTTTCACCTTAAAATTCTGTACCCAGCCAAAACTATCAATCAAGCACAAGAATGGAATTTTAAATATGCAAAAATAATATTTAAAATATGCAGCAGTCTTATTAAAAAATGTTACCTCTTAGGCGGTCTTTCTCAGGGAGCTACTGGAGGATATGCTTCATTAAGACAAGAGAGTAAAACAAGCAAGAAGAAAGCACTGAGTTCGAGAAGGAGAGGAAAAGAGAGTTGGGGAGAGAGCTCATGCAGAGAGCACCTGCCTAGTATGTGTGAGGCCTATGTTCCATTCACAGCAAGAGGGAAAGAGAGTCGGGCGTTGTAGGAGGCTGCTTGTTTGTTCCCAGCTGCTCAGCCCCGAAATAACCACACAAAAACCATATTTGCAATAGTAGCTCATGCTTTTAATCCCAGCACTTGGGAGGCAGAGGTTGGCAGATCTCAGTGAGTTCCAGGCCAGCCTGGTCTACAAAGCTAGGACTACACAGGGAAACCCTGTCTCTAAAAGCCTACAAGTGTACCATAGGCCTACTAAGCATGTCTAGAATGAAATTGCCAGGATGGAGTATCCCAGGACACATGTCTGTGAGGGGAGGAAAACATGACAGAATTCTGACAGCTTTGACCATATGTGAAACTGACTGAGGGGGTTCTTTGCGGAGCTGTTGAAGGGTGTGGGAAGACAGGACCAGAGAGTCAAAGAAACCAAGCAAGTACAAAATGAGACAGCTGACAAAAAAGAAAAAAATATTAAAATTAAAACAGTTGTAATAAAAAGGAGATGTAAACACAGCAGACAACAAAAAGTCACAATAGAAAAGGAAATGTAACCAGAAAACTTGCACGGGGAACCAGCAATATTTACAAAGTTGATGAAGCAGTTACACAGCCAAAAAGCCAGCAGAGAAGCAAAGCCCCTCTACCAAAACAAGGAGGGAGCAGAAACAAGGAGGAGACAGCAGAAGAAAGGGCCAGGAAACGAAAGGGGTGGTCCCCAGGGTTTCTCAGCGTTAGGAGAAAAGCCAGGGGGATTTCAGATCCTGTCGGAAGCCTTTTGGCACTGTTTGATTTTTAAGCCGTGAGCACGCTATTTTGATAAGATAAATATTAATTTTGTAAAGCCGCTACAGCGCTGAAATCACAGCCTCCCTGCCACATGCCTGCAGAACTCAGTGGAGCTGGGATGGCAGGGGTGTCCCTACATCCTCGGAGTGGGCACAACTCGTCAGCTTAACTCCTCTTTCTCCAGTGTAATTTCCCCATCTCCTCCTGTTCCGGTGGTGGCCATCAGCTGGCGGCAGAACTGTTTAAGTTCCCATGACCCTGAGCTTCTAAACCTGTTTCTCTTATCTTCCCCAATCCACTCTCTCTCCAGCTGACAGATTCTGGCTTCTCTTTCACGCCTCAGGTAAAGTTCCTTCCTAACCATCGCCTTTTCCCCAGGCTCCTCGTCCTTCCCAGCCTCCCAGCTGTAGCCTTTACCACACAACACAGTAACCGATTTACACCTACCACAGGACTCTTAAGTAGGAAAGGGCCAAGTGCACGGTGGAGTCCCGGAGGAACGCGGAGGGCTCAATAAACATTCGAATGAGTGAATTAATGACTCACGAAGAAGTCACGCCCCTCTCATCATGAGAATCCTGCTCTCCTCTCTGCGTTCCTCCGTGTCCGTCCCTCCTTCCCACAAGATAACACTTCTGAGGCAGGATGGAAGTAGGGTATGGTCAACTCCCCAAGTCATTCCTGTCTAGTCTCAACCCTGAGAGGAAGCCAGGATCCCTTCCTGTGATCAGGGTCAATTCCAGGGCCGGGTTTTTCTACGTTTACACTACATTTGAGTTACTTGCTTGGAAGTCTCTGCCCATTTTGGAAGGAAACCGATCAATCCTCTCAGAGTCCGTTGTCCCAAACGACAGCTTCCAGAAACTTCAACCAGACTTAACAGAGGGTACCCATTTAGACTTTGCTTGACAAGGATAGATCGTGGCCTTTGCCACGCGGCTGGTTTTATCCAATTTTCTCTCTTCCCTGTCCATTTTTCAGGCTGGGGGCCTAGATTCCAGTCCCTCCGGTAGGTGACCCTCCTGACTCCCACCATGGTCCTGGATTGGGAAAGGTAGGCAGACCCCGAAAACAGACAGCAGGCTCAAGGAAGGTAAAAACTCAGTTTACTCCTTTAACGCGCCAGAGGCCACCAAAGCTGACCCTGGGAGGTCGGGAGGTCGGGGGGGGGGGGGGTTGGACGAGACCAGAAACTGCTACGCCGCGTGGCGTCAAGGCCTCCTGCCAGGTCAGGGGCGTCCTGCCTTCCCACCCCCATTGCACCACGTGACCTGAAAGAGCCGCTGGGGCTTTGGAATGCAGCGACCAGAGCTGTGTTCCCAGAGAGGCCAGTGAGCAGCAGGGAGGGAGAGAGGGAGGGAGAGGCGCGCCTGTTTGGAAGGGAGGGGGATGGGGCGCAGAAGGGGCCCCTTCTATTCTTTCCCCCACTGGGCTATCCGAGAGCAGCTAAGGAGAGAGAGGTTTGGTCTGGTCCAGGGAACCTGTAAATACTGGACTCCGGGAAACTTGATATGCATCTGTGGCTTCCTTATTTAGGACCAGGCTGGGTCCCCATTGCTGGGCGCCCAGCTCACGTGGGTCTCCCAGGACCTGGGAGGGGAAAACGAGCCTTTGCTTCCAGTTGGGTGCAGATCAGCGGAGGGGAGTTGGATTCAGACCCCCAAATAGTTCAGCATTTAGTTCACACTTACTCCCTCCGCCCCCAGACTGAATGAGGTGTCAGGGTGGCCGGTCGGCCCTGCCCTGGCTTTCGCGGCCTTTCTGAAAGCTTGGGCGAAGCCTCAGTAGGCTTGAGTCTAGATACAGAAATTCGATGTAGACCTGATTCTGGGGCTACTGGCATCTGCCTAGGTGGCCGGCAGGGTATTGGCATGCTCAGCTCTGAGGCGCTGAGTTTTTCTTGTCCTGAGTGGTGGGAAAGCGGCCTCCCTGCCAGTCTGAGAGGGAAGCATAGAAAACAAGATAGCCTTTGATCTTAGGCCGCTGCAGGCCAGTGCCTGGGAGGATTTGAAGAGTAGGCACCTGAACCTCATCTACCGTAAAACGGTACCACGAAGAGAGGAAGGCTTCCAGGCAGGCAGAAATTCCCGAGCTAAAATATGGAGGCACAAGGTGTCCCAGATCCCGGATGCTTCCTCACAGCAGCAGAGAATGTAAGAAAGGGAAGGGGTGAGGTAGGGAAGCCACATTGGGGCGGGGGGGAGGGGGGGCTTGTGTGCCCAGCCCAGCCTTTTGGGCTTCATCCCGGAAGCCTCGGTTGAACTGCTGCGTCATTCCATGTAGACTGGACTCGCATCTGGGAGAGCAGGATGGATTTGGATTCTGGGCTTGAGAGTGAAAACAACCCGATGAGGCACCTGCTGCCAGCCTCCCCTGACAGAACAGCAGTGTGAATAGAAAGGGAGGAGCCATCAGTGTTCAGGACTCACTGGAGGTGAGGTGGATGAGAGAGGGGAGGGCTTGCTGGGAACGGTGACGTAGGCTCTCTGGGCTGATAAACAAGTCGATGAAGGGGTTTTATTAGTGGTGTTTCAGGCCCCCACACCTCACCTTCCTTCCTTCCTAACTTTTCTTTTTTGGTTTTTCGAGACAGGGTTTCTCTGTGGCTTTGGAGCCTGTCCTGGAACTCACTCTGTAGGCCACGCTGGCCTCGAACTCACAGAGATCGGCCTGCCTCTGCCTCCCGAGTGCTGGAATTAAAGGCATGCACCACCACGGCTCAGCTTTCCCTGTTTTCTTTTTGAATCTTCACAACCAGCCATGAGGGAGTCTGTTATCTTTCCTGAAAGAGGAAGGAGTGGGAAGACCTGGTGTAGCTGGGTAACGTGCCTCCAGCACTGTGCAGACTTATCCTTCAGAATCAGAAGGCCCTGGGCACTTCCCAGTCTGCACTGTAGGGAAGCTATGCTCCCTGCACCAGCTCCCCCTGCCCCAGCTCAGTCACTGTCTCTGGTCTCCCTCCCACAGGATCACAGGGTGCTGTGCACCCCTGGTGTTGGGAACAATCAGAGGACAACCAAAGCAAAAACAACAGCAAACTCCAGACTGTGGACTGTTTCTGTTGCTAAAATAATAACAATGGCCAGTCCTAGTGAGGCACCAGGAGGCAGAAGCAGGTAAATCTTTGTGAATCTGAGGTTGGCCAGGGCTACACAGAGAGACCCTGTCTCCAAAAAGAACCAATCAATAAATAAGCAAAATAATAATAAAAAAACGGGACTAAGGCATAGGTTAGTGGGTAAAGTGCCCGTCCTGGCCCCAGCAACAGAAACTGCATGCTTGCACGCAAGCATCTGGAACCCCAGGATCTGGAAGACGGAGATAAAGGATCAGGGTCATCCATGGCCGGAGAGCTGGTAAAGGACCTACTGTGTGCGTGTGAAGCCCTGAGCTCCTAGTTCCAGCATTTGTGTAGGCGTTAGATGAGGTGGTACGCTGGCAGGGAGAGGGGGAGCAGAAGCAGAGGGGTCCACCCTGGATCTCACTGGCTGCTACCTAGCCCAACTGATTTGCTCTATATTCAATACAAGACCCCCCGTCTCAAAAAAATATGAATGAGTGATTGAGAAAGACACCTGGGATTGGCTTTCTGGCCTCCACATGCACACAAACAATGTGCACACGCTCACGGGAACACACATGCGCACACATACACACACCTGCGCGCACGCAGGAAGTTCAAGGTCTTGAGCTACCCTTGTGAGTTTGAGGACAACCTGGGATATATAAGATCCTGTCTCGAGAAAAAAAAATGTAATAAATGTTTAATATAACATTTCTGGGCTGGGCTGGACTCAGTGGTTAAGGGCACTTGGCTGCTCTTCCAGAGGTCCTGAGTTCAATTTCCAGCAACCACGTGGCAGCTCACCACCCAGTGCCCTCTTATGGTGTTCAGGCAACGTACAAAGCACTTGTATACATAAATAAGTCTTTAAAATAAATAAGTAAAACATAAGTGACTTCAGAGAGGGCTATGGAAGGTCTCTCTTGGCCTTCCCGCTTGCTTTTTATAAGCCTGCAGGTCCAGAGGAAGCTCTTCCAGACCCTTGAAGTTCTGCTTCCTTTGCTCCAGGCTTGGCCCAGGAGCACCCATAGGAGCTCAATCACCGGAGGAGACAAGGCAGCTGCTCCACTTGAGTCCTGTACGTCCTGTGTGTCGTCCCCCCCTTCCCCTCATGCACACCCACCCACCCACCCCTCTGTCCCAGTACTGGGGGAAGTGCTGCAGTTTCCAATCAGCTTCTCAACAACTGCTGGTAACAGGGTCAGAGACAGCGACTGGAGCCGGCAGGTGAGAGGGAAGAGTCAACAGGCCCCCTCTTGAGAGGGTACTGGGGCCTACAGAGCCCAGGTTTCACTTGTTACTCTGTGTTGGGGGTGTAGGGGGTTTTGCCTGCATGTATGCTTGTACACCACTTGCATGCAGTGCCCTAAAGACCAGAGGAGGCCATTGGAGGCCCTGGAACTGGAGTTACGGATGGTTATGAACCCTCATGTGTGCTAGGAATCAAACCCGTCCTCTACAAGAGCAAGTGCTCTTATCGCCAAGCTATCTCTCCAGCCCCCACTCGAAGTTAAAGTTACATCCTGGGTATCTGGTCCAGGATTTGTAGGCAGGAGATGGTTTGTAAAGCTGCTAGACCAAAGTTAGAAGAGCCACTTGCCTCCCGGCTCCCCGACCACGTTAACTGAGAAAAGGACCTATTACCGAAACCCCGAGGGATTTCTGGAATGGAAATCTATGAATAGAAGGGTGCCCCAAGTTTTTCTGTCCAGGTCTGGGGGTTCTAGTGACGCTAGCACAACCTTTCTAGACTCCATGGGCAGGAGTTCCAACAGGCCTCTCAGGGACCCGCCCCATCCACCTCCTCCCTTCCTGCTGTGTTCACACTGTCCCGGCCTTTCTTTTCACTAGTTACACATGAACTTTCCTTGACTTCAGAGCAAGGAAAGCTTGGGGCCCCCTCCTCTGCATCTTTCCGAGAAGCCCAGAGCTCAATACATAGAGGACATGGATTGTGGTCTTAAAGACGCCACCTTTGGTTCATCACCTTCAAAGTGGAAACAGAAGACACGGATGGAGAGGTACTTGTTATCCCTTGACTCAGGGGCCTGAGGCAGGATGATCAATGTAGGTTCAAGGCTAACATGGGCTAACATGGCGACACCCTCCTTTAAGAAACAAAACCCAAAGCAATGGAAGACAGACATGCAATGGAAATATCAGACTGTACACATTCCAAGGATGAGGAGTCTCATGAAGCACTGATCACCATTGTCTCACAATATGACATGTACTTCCAGCTGTGAGCCGCTGTGCCCCTCGACACGCGTGGGACAAACGTGCCTCTTGTTCTATCAGGTTATACACAAGACACAAGAGAGCATCAGAAACCGACAGCTCCCGGTCTCAAGGGAGGCAGTTCCTACTTAAGGTGTGTGGAAGGACTTGAACTCGTGACACCCGGTGTACGCCACCCCACCCCCACTGCTGCTGCTGAATCAATTAACCTTCCAGACCATGTTTCTTCTTCTGTATGATGAACATACCCATTCTGCTAACCTCGAAATGAAAGATCAAAGGAGCCAGACAATACCTATGGAAGTACTTTGTAAATATAAGAGAGGAGAGACTGTATCTATGGGTGAGGAAATGAACCCAGCAGAAGAGGAAAGCAGGTCTCCTCAGTACTCAGCCCTGCCTGTACTGTTCGCTGCACTGAACTACCTCGTAAGAGGGCCTGGGCCAAAGTCTACCAAGGCCCCTTAGCAGCCCATTACGATGAGCTTTACTGACCCTATTGTTTTCATGGTGGGAGGCAAATCTGTCAGAACTCCTCCGCCAGCTTCTTTCCCGTTATGAATTAGGATCTACCCGAACCCAGACGTTTAGAGTTACATAAGCATCATTCAGAGCTTCTCTAACAGTTGCTTTCATTTTGGAAAAAACAGCATTTTCATTAAAATCGTGTTATGTAAAAAAGAATTGTGTGTGTGTGTGTAGGAACAGGCAAGCATGCGCACTCTTAAGGAACATGGGTATATACATATCATGACGATATCACCTTGTAGGTTTTGACCTACTTGGACGAGATTAGGAGAGACAAATGTCAGCCTATGAGAAGTAGAGTGGGGAGCCACACCCGCTGCCCCCATCTCCTGTGTAATAAGGTCTTGGCCTTCCTTAGCAAGGTGAGTTCCACACAACTTCACTTTGAAGTCATCACTACAGTTTGACTGCTTTAACAGTCTCATCAGCACCGACCTGGGCAACTCCCTTTCTCCCAAGGCAACTTATGGAGGACAGATCACCAAAAAACACTTGAAATGGGGCAACGAGACGGCTCGAGCGTTTCCCCATGAAAGTGCTCATGACCTGAGTTTGATCCCCAGAGTTTCGATCCTTCCAGAGAGGAAGGACAGAATAGACTCTAGAAAAAATGTCCCCACATCCCCTCCAGTGCAGTGGGGTGCGCACACACAACACACAATAATTTTTTAAATAACCTGACATGGAGTTGGAACTGCTCCTTTGGAGCTGCTGCTCCTAGAAGAGGAATGGAACCCCTTCCCGTGAAACCTTGAGCAGTTGGAGAGTTCAAGCCCGGGCCTGGAGGCTTAAAGAATGAGGAAGGGCTGTCTGCGTCCACTAGGCAGGATGGAACTATGGGATGGTGGTGGGCTAGAAGAATGGGATGCCTGATTTGGGAGTGACTAGCACCTAAGGTGTCTTGGCACATAAGGAGTCATTTTAGCGTGGAGGTCACCCAGTCCAGAGGTCAATTCCATTTCCTACACGCTGGAGTCCTGGTTCCATCCCCTTCACACTCCTTTCCAGATTTATTGGCGATAGTCTTATATAAGGCGCTGGGTTCTAAGCAGGAAACGCCGTAATTGACTCGAACCCAGGTTTGGCTTCTCCATCTGCCCAGGTCTCGCAGGGCAGAACCATTGAGCCTTGGCGAGGAAGGTACAGAAACACAAACACCTGGGCCCGGAACAGGGACACGGAATCTTTGGAGTGGCATTTTAAGTTGTTGGGAAGGGGGTGTGGCCGAGAGGACTAGGAGGCGGCAGCCCAGCAAGCGGGGAGTGGCTCGGGGGCGTGGCCGTGGCGACTGGAATGTTGTTGGGTCCTTGCACCGCATAGTAAGGAGGCGCCACGCCCCCTTTCTGCGAGAGGACCAATCGGAGTACCGGAGCGGTTTCAAGTCTCCCCCGCCAGCCTTGCCCGCCCGCCACCCCACCCCCCTCGGGGATTCGCTTTTTCCCTAACAAAATAGCAAACCTCTGCCAGGTCCGCAGCCCCTGTCGCTCGCTGGTGGAGGGTCCCGGGGCCTAGGACGCTGACCCGGAGCGGGACGCGCCGGCAGGCCGTGGAGACGCCGGTTCAAGAGCAGGGAGGAGCGCGGGGGTGGGCGCTGCAGCCGCGGGTTGTTTATCTGGAGTACGGAGGGGAGGGGGGAGCCTGGAAACCGCCCCGTGTCCCATTTCCTCCTCTTGTTTTCGCTCCGGATTCTCCATGTTGGACCCAAACTGAGGAGCCCGGAGCTGCCACCGGGGGATCGGGGCTGGGGACACCGGGGACCCGCTGCCTGGGCCGTCCGTCCTCTGTGCAGGCCTCCTCCCTTCCCGACCCGGGGAGGAAACGCGGGAGGGGGGGGATGTGAGCAGCTGTGGGAGTCGGAGTCTCGGGAGCCGGAGCCCGACGGGCCCCCGCCCAGGCCCCCCAACCCGCCCGCGCGCCCGGCCGCCCGCCCGCGCGTCCTCCCGCCCAGCCAGCCCGGGCCCGCGGGATTGTTAGATGGAACACGGCTCCATCATCACCCAGGCGCGGAGGGAAGACGCCCTGGTGCTCACCAAGCAAGGTAGGGGCGCAACTTCCCAAAACTTTGCGTCGCCCCCCGGGCGAGGAGGGGCGGGAGAATCCGGCGGGACCCGGGGGTCGGTCAGCCCCGGCGCACCCGTCGGCACCCCGACCCCCGTGGGGGGGCTCGAGCGAGGCCCGGGCTGCCAGCGCCCAGCGGGAGGGTGTCATCCGCGCAGCTGTCACCCGTCGGGCCACCCCTCCCCCCCGGGGGCAGAGACTCAGGGGGCGCGCGGCGCGCCAGGCCACCCGCGCCGCCCCCACCCGGGCCGCGGCTCTGGAGTGGTCACTTTTCTCCCCCTCCCCACCGCGGCGCGCCCGTCCGTCGGGGGAACCGCGGGGAGGGAATGGGGGGGGGGGTCCCGAGCTGGAACGCCGCCGCCAGCCGAGTTCTCACGCAGGCCCGCGAGCCCAGGCTGCCGGGGCGGTCGGCTGTGGCGGCGCGCGGGGACTCGGGGCGAAGTTCACCGGCCCGAGGCGGGGGCGACGGTGGGGGGAGGGGTCGGGCCGCGGTCACCGTTGGGCGCGGGACTCGGGCGGTTCGGCGGAACCCACGAGCCCGACCCGAGGCCCGGCCGGAGCCCCTCCCTGCCCGGTGCGCTCCCCCGGGGCCGCTGCTGCTCGCACACACAGAGCCGCGTTTGTTTAGCCCGGGAGCGGTGTCCCTGGTTACATAATTCGCCGGATGGCATCGGACCCGGCGTGTTTCTGAATCGCGCAGCAAAAAAGTGCGAGTTGTCTGTGGGCAGGGGCTCGCGACCCCCGCCTTTTGGGGGGCTGGAGGGTGGGAGGGTCGGATTGGAGAAGACAGGGGTGTCGCAGGCCCTCTCTGGGGTGCGCTTGGGGATTGGAGCGAAGGCCTCGGCCTCCCGCGAGGGCGGGGAGGAGGTTGGGGCCGGGAAGAAGGAATCGCTGGGTTTGATCACAGTGGGGTCCCCTGAAACTCTTCCCCTTCCCTCTCTGGCTCTGAGAATTGTGTCCAAAATAGCTAGCTGGTAGAAATTTCCGCCGAGTGTAAGGACTAGCGTTGTTGCCTTTTTTTTTTTTTTTTTTTTTTTATCCTAGTGAACTCCTAGGACTGCGGTCACTTGGCTCCTTGGCTGAGTGAAGAGCACGCTCTTGGGACCAAATCCCAAGCGCTGCTACCCTTTCTCTCTACTCTAATGGGGGCATAAAAGGCCCGTGCCACAGTTCAGTAGACTGAGGCCTAGACCCTGGAAGGCTGCCAGGTGTGGGGCCTGGGTGTAGGACCTCATCCCCCTATTGATTAATATTAATCAGCAGGTCACTTTTCCTTGGGGTTCACTTTTCCAAGGAGTCTACCTAACTTGCCTAGCCTAGGGGCAGAGCCGCTGCGATGGTATCCCAGCCTCTCTGGAATTCCTCAGTAGGATGGGGGAAGGGGAGCAGTTCATCTTTCTCGGCATCTAAAGCAGCGACGAGTGCTGGGGAGAGGTGAAGCCCTGCTTGCTCAGATCTTAGCCCCAGGAAGGCCCCCTTCTCCTTGCCAGGGTCCCTGTTCTTGACTGCATCGCTGACCCAGCTGTGTGATTCAGGCAGCAACTTTACCGCCTCTGCTGGCCTGTGTGTGGTGCTAAGGACTGCAAAGGGAGGCTGCCTGTGTTTATTTATAATTTACTGCCAGTCTTCCAGTCCCTTTCACAACCTCGTCCCAGGAAAAGGACCCAGGCTTCAGGCAGAGGTGAAGAAATCAGGAAGGACAAGGACATAAGAGGAGGGGGCGTAGTGGGAAACCAGGACCGCATGAGTGTGCTTCCTTCCCACCCACCACCCTCATCCCACCCGCAGGGTCTCCTGGCGGTGTCCTGAGGCTGGCAGGACCACAGCAGGGTAGATGGGGAATCTGTACCGTGCCACGGCAGCAGAGCCGAGCAGCTGAGTTCCTGACAGTGTCGGGTTGCTGGCTTGGTTGATTTTCTTGGAGTTGTGTTTTTGTTTTCTTTCTGTTTTTTCCTTTTTTTGTGTATGTGGTTTGCCCTTCAAACTTCTTCCTGGAGGAGGCTTGCTTCTTGGTCGTGCCCCCCCTTGTAAATTTGATTGCATGGGGGGGGGCATGCTTTCTTTTGGACTGCTTGGGCACCGACAACCAAGCCAACTAGCTCAGTTGCACATCGTTTACAAACAGAACCTGCATCTTAAAACACACAGCCGTGGGAGGGAGCAAATGCTCTCCTCTCCTTTAGGAGTTCCTGCCCCTCCCTTCTCTCATCACCTCCCCTCCCCAACCAGCCCTCATCTACCTTTGGAAGAAGAAGGGAGCACTGTGGAACAGTTTATTAATGAGTTGATTTCGGAAAGGAGCAAGCTGCCTCTGGCTCGAGTGGCCTCTCAGTGAAGTTGTTTACCACTGTCGGTTTTTTCCTTTTTCTCATTCTGTTCTCCGAGCTTAAAGACTGCCTGGTGTGCGCTGATGATTCAAAAGTAATTACAGTAGGGGAAGTGGAACAAAGTTGCTGAAGTCATTGATGATAAAAGCATCAAAATTGGATCATCTTTCCAAGCAGATGGGAGAAATGTCTCCCTGATACAGCAAGGAGCTGGTTGTGTATGACATCAAAAATATAAGTATCCGTTTGGGAAGAATGGGCACTTACTACAGCGTCATGTGAGGATGTCACCCAGATGCTGGGAGATTGTGCCCAGCTTTGGGCTTAGATGGGTGAAAGCAAAGGAAACAAGGCTCCACCCCGTGATAGGCCAATGTGAGACAGGGGTGAGGCCTCCTCAGTTCAGCAGCATATTGGGAGGGGGTCCAGAAACGACTTGTTAAGGGATGATCCTGTGCCCACTCTCAGAAGAGTGACCTAAGCTTTGGATTGCTCTGCTCACATCTGGAACTGGGCGGGGTCTGGAAGCTAGTTACACTGAGGGTTCTTCTCCAAGACTGCTATCCCTAAAAAGCAGAATGATGGCAAGTTTTTCTTAAATTTATTTTACATATATGAGTGTTTGGCCTGCGTGTATGTCTGTGTACCACGTGGGTGCCTAGTGCCCACAAAGGTCAGAAGATGGCTAGAAGTTAGGTGGTTGTGAGCAACCCGTGTGTGTGTGTGTGTGTGTGTGTGTGTGTGTGTGTGTGTACGCGTGCGCGCATGCGTTCTGGGAATTGAACCCAGGTCCTCTGAAAGAGCAGCCAGTGCTTTAAACCTCTGAGCCATCTCTCCAGCCCCATGGTGACAAGTTTTTCTTGGTGCTCTCCACAGAAGGGGGAAAGTCTTCCTTTTCCCATAAGAGCCTGCAGATGCAGCTAAGCCTTTACCAGGAAAAGCTTTGAAAGGAGTTTTGTCAGCGTCTGTGTTGGGTATTTTGTCAGCGTCTGTGTTGGGTAAGGCCTTCCTCAGCCAGCCTACAAGGGTGGGAGGTTACAGCGTCAGTCTCACTCCCTCCCAGGCGTGGGGATGCTCCTCCATCTTTGGATTTCTACCGTCCTGGAATCTGGTTGAGGCCTTTTAAGCTAGTGTTTGTTTGCATGGTAAGAGCCCAGGGTAGTGCTTCTCCTACACAACAGCGTTTGTAAATGTACCGGGCCTGCGGTTTGCCAGCTGACTTAGTTAAGTTTAAACTAAGTAAGACTTCAGAGTCTGAGTGAGAAGTCCCTGGGGGAGCTGGAGAGATGGCTGAGAGGTTAAGAGCATGGGCTTCACTTTGAGAGGATCTGAGTTCAATTCCCAGCAACCACAGGGTGGCTCACAACTGTCTGTAATGAGATCTGGTGCCCTCTGCTGGTATGCAAACAGAACACTATACATAGTAAATGACTCTTAGAAAAGAAAAGGGCAATGTGTGGGTGGGCCTGTGTCCTTCCTCCCTGCTAGAGAAGGTTGGGCAGTTAAAGGAGGTGGCAGCTAACTCTGGGAGGCCTTCCTAGTCAGTCCTTAGTGAATTTTATTGAAGGAAATAGTAGCTGGGTAGTGGGTGGCGCACGCCTTTAATCCCAGCACTTGGGAGGCAGAGACAGGGGGCCTCTGTGAGTTTGAGGACAGCCAGGATTGTTACAAGGAGAAACCCTATCTTGAAAAAAAAAAGTGTTGGGGGGGACTAACTAGACAGACAAATTTCTAACAAGATTTGATGCTCCCAACCTTTCTGTGAAGACGTAATAGAAATATTTGTACGAGAAAGAGAGACAGCGTGTGAAATGGCTGCGTGTGCATCTGACAGCTTCTCCTTCACTCTTTTCCGATATTTCTGTCTTGGGATGTTTGATTCTTGGATTGGTGAGGCAGTGAGACCAAGGGTTGTGTAGGGAAGTTAGTGCTGGTTGTTATTGTTTCCTAAGCGCAGCTTGGCTGCTGTCTGCCCTCCTGCTTCACCCCCAAAGACGCACTGTATAAACAGTACCCAGTGGTGTGGGTTTTCTGCCCAAGACAGTGCCCCAGGGTCTGAGAGGACACTGATGTAGAGGGCATTGGCCTCTTGGAAGGGTTAGCCTCTGAGCCTTCCACAGACTTCTTGTAGACTGCTTCTTTGCCTGTGTGACTTGGTGGGGTGGGAGCTGGAATCTTGTGCCTCCTAAAGAGTCTCTAAACCTTCTTAGAGATGGAACTACCAATAGCTGCCACTGTCTTCACTTGCCTTAGAGTTAATGAGCTCAGCGGGATTCAGATTTCTTGTAGATACACTCATATAAATACACACACATAAATACATATATATATATATTTGTTTTATGTGCATTGGTGTGAGAGAGTCAGATCTATTGGAACTTAAATTACAGACAGTTGTGGGCTGCCATGTGCTTGCCGGGAATTGAACCTGGTCCTCTGAAAGAGCAGCCAGTGCTCTTAACCGCTGAGCCATCTTTTACGTAGTTTTAATAACAATGAGAAAGATAAGTTTTGTCGAGAAATAGATACAGGGTCTCTCTCACTCTGTAGCTGTGACTGTATTGGAACTTGCTTTGTAGGCCATGCTGGCCTTGACTCAGAGATCCACCTACCTCTGCCTCCTGAGTGTTGGGATTAAAGGCATAAGATAACACTGCCAGACAAGTAGATATTCTTTTTTTTTAATATTTATTTATTTATTTTGTATACAATATTCTGTGTGTATGCTTGCATGCCAGAAGAGGGCACCAGACCTCAATACAGATGGTTGTGAGCCACCATGTGGTTGCTGGGAATTGAACTCAGGACCTTTGGAAGAGCAGGCAATGCTCTTAACCACTGAGCCATCTCTCCAGCCCCCCAAGTAGATATTCTTAATCTTGGCCTTTATGACTTTGGTCTGAGCGTAGAACACATTGAGAGAGCATTAAACTGCTTTTATCGTGTCTAAAGCTGGCCGGCTCTGGGGTGCCTAGACATGACTGAGAAAAGGTGTGGTTGGGTCTCTGATTATGTTTCTCTCACATGTTCAGCACTGAAAGCTAGTTCCCAGCTGTGATGTAGATGAATTTGCTACAGGCAGATATTAGGAAGAAACCAGTAGACATCAAGGGGGAGACAGAGACTGGGAATCAGAGACTCAATGGAACAGTTTCCTGTCTGAGTATCCAGCCCTTCAAGCCAGAGTGAGCCTTCATGAGACCTTCTCCTGCAGCATGGCTCCTGTGGACACGACAGCCTCCCTCTGGGCAGGAGTGGGTGTTCTCTTTTTATTGGTTAGTTTTCCTACCAATTAGCCTTGAACCTGATCTGAGTGGACTTGACATTTCCTTTCCCTTCCAATGGTTCTTCTCATACACACACACCACTTTTGTTTTGTTGTAGTGTTGAGACTGAGCCCATGAGCTCTCCTGCCTCCTGCCTGTGCTGGGATCCACCTTGTCCCCGCCTCTTAGAGACAGACTCTCCATCCTGTTGAATTTGCTCTTACCCACCTGCACTGTTGCCAGGGAGCAAACATGGCTCCAGCTCAGTGAGAAAAAGGCTGTGTGCCACAGGGACGGGACTGTGCATCCACCTCTTATTTGCTCAGCGGTGGAAGGAGTGACTGTGAGGGGACGAGGGGTACTGCAAACTCAGATCTCTTGACTGGGGTTTGGTTCCGTTTTGGAATAAAACAAGTGGCCCTTGAGGCAAACCAGACTCAAGTCCAACTCCTCCCGGGCCTGAGGGTCTGAACCCATTGGATCTGATGTGGAGAGGGCTGCTGGGGTTTTGGCTGAACTACCTTCTAATCCTAGAAGGGGTTTAGAATTCTCTGGCGCTAAGCCAGGGACCTGCACGTCAGAATCTCCTATGACACTTACTAAAAATACAGCCCCACCCCCAACACACACACACACCTGGGACCCACTGACTCAGAGCACAGCAGGTGGGCCAGGCATGTGTGTTCCAAATGCTCCCCCTGATCTTGACAGGTGTCCTGGGAGAAGAGCCAGGAAGCTCAGCGAAGCCAAGTGCCTGCTCAGCCCCAAGCAGATTCCCCTCAGGGTCCAGATTCACTCAGGAAGCCTGCGGTTCTTCTGGGAACTGGGTTCTTCTGGGAACTGGAGGAGTTTTCTGTGTGAATGGGCAGAGCGATTGTCCTTGCTTACTCAGGAATAGCCACAGCCAGTATTTACAGAGCATTCACCGTGGGCCTGGTGCTCTGACTAGGGCTTTGTCTCAGCAACCTTAGGAGATAGGAGGAATTCCCACTTGCCAGATGGAGGAGGAGTCTGCTGAGGGCTGAACAGTCTTGCTTGGACTGGCCTGTGGAAGCCACCCTTGCCCAGGCCCTGCAAGGGCCCTCTTGCTTGTGCTGCCATTACACCGAGCTCTGAAGTCACTTCCCAGAGTGCTCTACAGGGAGACTTTCCCTGTGGCCTGCAGATGAACCCAGAGCTACAGAGAACTGCTCAGGAATACAAGAGTGTAGGGGAAGCAGGGGCGAGTGGGGAAGAACAGGAGTCCTGAAAGTGGGCAGAAAGCCACTGTGGAGGCCCGAACCTGAAGGAGGAACAGGTTGGCCAGCCTCTGAGGCAGAGACACACAGACAAATTAGTTTTGTGCAGTTCCAGGAAAGGCCATTTCCCAGGCCTCTCCCTGTCCCACTGGTTTCTGCTGTGCAGCCTCTGAAATAAATCTCAGTGGTGTCATACTGTGAACCTTCTGAGACCGAGGCCCAAGAGTGGAAGTGCTCTGATCTTAATGCCTGGGGTTTTATGCCAGCACCTTCAGAAGCCCTTAAAATCCTCACTCTTTGTTTTAGTCCTCTTGCCATTTTACAGATGGAAAAAACTGAGGCTCCTGGCCACATGCAGTACTTGTGCCAAAGTCAGAATTAACTTATTTTAATTTTTGCTGGTGGAGATTTAACCCATTGAGCTTCACCCCTGCCCTCAGAGCCAGTAGCACCTTAGGTAGCCATTCTCCTGCTCACTCCATCCTGTGCCTCCTTGCCCTGGTTCTGCTTGCTCTCCTGCTGTGTCTGACAACCTAAGGCAACAAAGGAAGCCTAGGAAGAAACTGGTTCTTCTTGGTTCTCCACAAAGACAGCACTGAACTGCCACCAAGGTAGTGTTTGTGTCCTGCTTGTCAGGTTTCTCTTAGCACACCCATGAGCCTGCTCTGTCCTCCTCAGGAGTGGGAGAGCTAATGCGGCTGCCTGCTGTCCAGTACCCAGCAGTGTCCCCCTGCTAGAGCTGGCACTGTGTGGCAAGGTAGGCGCTAGCCCTTGACAATTTTTTGAATGTCATTTCAGGTTTGTCCCTGCTGGCCCAGAACCTGCTATTTTGCCCCCCCCCCCCAAAAAACACACCTTTAAACTTTTTTTTTTAAATATTGAAATTTGCCTATATTTCTTGCCAATAATCCAATTAGAGGCACCTTCTGAAATCAAGGTGCCTGGGAATCCTTGTTTCCAAAACTAAGATCTTCGTAAGGGAAGAAGGTCCCTGAAATTGAGACCAGAGACCCCAGCGGTCTGAGGGTGACCGCCCCGCCCTGAGACCGCTAGGCCCAGGCAGGCATTTGAAGATAACTTGAACTACCTGGGCTGCCTCAGATACATACACAGGAAAGAAAGAGGAGATGAGGAACCAAGATGCTGTTGAATCGGGGACTACCAGTGCCCAGCATAGGTCACACTGGCTGGTGTGAGCCGAGTCCTGTGGCGCAAACTCCATGCAGTGAGACTCATATCTACTTTTTTGCCCTGTCTGCCTTGTTAGCAGAACACATCTGTGGTTGGGCATTGTGGATCGGGAGTGTATCTTCCCGTTGTTTGCAGTCTTCTGGGCTCATGGAGCTGTCTCGGCATCTCTTACCCTCTTTTGTCTCCTTGCCCACTTACCTGATGGTCCAAGGGACCCTTCCATATATCTGGCACTTCAGAGCAAGTCCTTAGCCAAGACACAGATGCCTCTTGCTGACAACCTGGGAGGACTCCTCTCCACAGGGATCCCCAATCAGAAGTGTCTTGGCTGCAGGACCCAGGCAGCAGGCCAAGAAGGGCCGGAAATGCTCCAAATACTCTCCTTCCTCCAATAGCAAAGGGGAGGGAGGTCATTCAGAGAGGCCATTTTATAGTAGGAGCCAGCCCTGCCCTTTGCTGTGGGGGATGGGGGCTGGGGGATCCTTAGGGGTGTTGGGGGGAGTGAACCGTTCTTGTATGGGAATGGTCTTGTTAAAGTCCCATAGCTCAAGGAGTTGCCTTCTGCCCCGTCCAAGGCTGCGTGGATTTCCTGTGAGAAACTCCTAGAATCCAAAGCTGTGTTGTTGGCAACCGTGGTAGCTGGACCTGACCTTCAGAAGGTTAAAAATAATGTTATCCTGGTAAGGCCAGGGTTCATTTGTTCATGTGCACACACACATGTGCAAACACATGCTTCCTACAGGCAGAGATTCTTACTGAGGCTGTGGGGGTGCACGGGGAGAGGGCAATGTTCACGGCAAGTGATGCTTGTCAGGGTACCATCTACAGTTTACGAGTTCTTTGCTGGATTGGGGAATAGGTAGAGGGATTTCTCCCAGGCACTCTTCCCTCATCTGACCTTGAACTTCAACCATATGATGTGGGTAGGAGACCCTTAATCCCTTGTTGCTGGGCTTCTGGAATGAGACCCATGTCAACTCCGATTCATGTTGATGCCTGCAGTTGAGGCCCAGGCTGTTGCCAGTTAGTAGTGTTGCTTTCATTCAGTTTTAGAGGCTGTCCAGGACCTTACTCGTATGTTTAGGCTGTCCTGAATGAGGTCTTGCTACTAACCCCGTTTATAGACAAGGAAACTAAGGTTGCATGGTTGAATCAGTAGCTGGCAGAGCCTGAACCCCAACCAGACAGCCCCATAGAGAGGCACCTCCCTAGCGGCCTCTCTCTATAGGCTGCCTCGGTAGGAAGCCAGCAGTCTTGAGTTGGAGGGCTGGTGAGCAGGTGCTGACCTAGCAGAAGTTCAGGGCTGGCTTCCCCATTGTGCCTTTGCCCGCCTTTTCAGGCATCCCAAGGTTTAGGGCAAGAAGAGCAGGTACTTATCAGGAGGCAGGATCATACGGAGGATGGGGTGTGGAGGAGGCTGAGCAGCTTTCTGGGGGGACCCTGTCTCCTTGTTGGGGACACTGTGCACTGTAAAATCCCTTCATACCTGATCACTCTTGTGCCTACCCCTGTTCCTCTCCAGGGGAGGTGGACTGGTTTTCCCCATGACACACTGTTCGGGGAACTGGCCCACTCCTGGCTCTCAGGGACACAGTGAGCCGTTGGAAGGCTCTGCCCAAGCCTGGCAATAGTGCATGGACATGCACCAGTGTCCCTTTCAGAGGCACTGATGGGAAATGCCTGAGAGTCGTGGCTCTGGGTTCAAATTCTGATTCTGCTGTCATACCTCCATGTGGCACCCCCACCCCCACAGACTGATGAACTAACTGTCTCAGTTTCCTCCTGCAAATCGGGGGCTGTGATGGCAGGGGTCTTAACACAGGTCTGTAAACTTGGCTGTGGCCCAGAAAGCCTCCTGGCTTGGTTCAGTCACCCAGCTGCTTCAGTACCTCCTTCCTCTCATGAGGCTTTTCTGTTCTCAGTTCTGGGAAATGACAGAAGAATGCAGGCTTCTCCAGGGCTTAGCTGGAGGCCCTGTAGTCAGACAGTTGGTGAAATTATTAAACACCTGCTGGCCATGGGCCAAAGGCTGTGGAATATAACAGGCAAAGCCTTTGTTAGCCCTGAGGGGAAGCAGCCATGTGGGGGGAAGCTGAGTTCAGCCTTGATGACCCTCAAGAGTAGTGTTTGTAACATAAGGATGCTGTGCTGCGGGGCCGGTGAGAGACAGTGTAGGTAGACTAGCCTTCCGACACAGTTGTGGGGGTGGGGTGTTTGCTCTGAGAGCCTGCCCTTAAGGTCAGTGTGTGTGTTTGTGACTCTTGAAATGCAGAGTTCAAGGTCCCCCTTAGGCCTGGGAAGCTCGTGCCTATTGGGCCTCTCTGTGGCCCCAGCCAGCTGCCTGTTACTAAGGTAGTGAACACATTCCTGATGTGGCGTCTTCAGGAAAGGCCTGGGTTGTGTGCCCTTTTAAGAAAGACTGTGCCTGGGTTAAGCCTTCCGTTGTGGTTGTGCCTGAAGAAACCACAGAGCCAGGGGAAAGGCTCAGACTCGCTCTTGGAGCTCTGTGTTGGTTTCTGCAGAGATGACTAGGAAGTGTCCGGAGGATGCTCCAAGGGATAGATAGCTTCCTATCCTTCTGCTGTTAAGTACGGGGCCTCGCTTTGAATTTGGTCTTTGAGACTGCTTTGGCAAAAACACTTCATGACAAAATGCCCAAAGAAGCCGGGCGATGGTGGCGCACGCCTTTAATCCCAGCACTTGGGAGGCAGAGGCAGGCGGATCTCTGTGAGTTCGAGACCAGCCTGGTCTACAGAGCTAGTTCCAGGACAGGCTCCAAAGCCACAGAGAAACCCTGTCTCGAAAAACCAAAAAAAAAAAAAAAAAAATGCCCAAAGAAGTCTTAGTTCCTCATATGTAGCCAAGAGGTTAAAGTGATGCCAAAGCGGCCAGCAAAATGGTTCCAGGGGTAAAAGTGCTTACTGTCCTGCAGGCCTGACAGCCTGGAACCCCCATACAGGTGGGAGGAAGTCATAAAAATTTGTCCTCTAACTTCATGGTTTTTAAAGTGACGCCCAGATTTCCAGGCAGTTTCCTGGGAAGGCTCAGTTGCTTTTGGAGAGATTCCCAGTGGCCATAACCCAGGGGGGGAGAGCTCTGCATCTCCCATTGGGGGTTGGCTCTTCTGATGTTGAGGGATCAAAAGATGTCCATGGGTGGCCTCCCCTAAGATAATAGGGAAGCTCTAGGGGTTCATTCTGTTTTGCTTTCCCTCACAGAGGCATTTCTGGCACTTACTTGCCTGCACAGTTGGCTCTGCCTCACAGTGGACCAGCTTGTCTCACTTAGGCTCTGGGACACTCAGCCGCCCAGGAGGAACCATTCCATAATTGGATGTACAGCGACACCTCCTGGCCACTATACTCTTTGCAGCGGCTCCTTTGTGTGACAGTTACCAGAGCAGTTTCTAGAGTCCAGCAACTTGAAAAGGACAATTTGAAGCCCATTGCTGCTGGGCCTGTAATGCCCTTTGCTTTGTATCAGTTTGGTCTTTCTGGAGCTGCATTGGAAAACTTCTTGTTAAAGTGTATTTATATTTCCAAAGCTCAGGTGGCCAAGGTAGGGCAGAGCAGCTTTAGTCTGAGAAGCAGACTGAAGGCTGCAGGATGTGCACGACCTGGGGCCGTAACCATCTGTTTTCCAACAGACTCCCTGGAACAGGAGAGGAGAGTGGGTGGGCATTGAAGTATTAGGGAAAAATTAGAAATCGTGAGAAGAAAATTAACATGCCTCCTGTCTTGGAGCTGAGGCTTGGGGAGGGGATTGTTTTGTTTGTTCAATTTGTGCATGTGCGCACAGGCAAGCAGCATTAGAACAACCTGCAGGCGTTGTTGTTCTCTCCCACCATATGGTGGCGCTCAGGTGGCAAGTATCTTTCCCCACGGACATCTCAGCCAGCCAGTCCATTGTGAGGAACTTCTGAGATTTTAGGCAACTCAACCCTCAGTTCTGTTGCCACTGATCCAGGATTTAGGGAAGCCGTCGTGGAGCTGAATCATGGTTGATCCCTTTCCTAGAACTGGGAGTCTTCCAAGAGACTGGGTAAAGAGAACTTGGGTCCTTACAGGTTTGTTTGGATGGTAGTGTACTGCCATAGAGCACGGAATACCCAGCCCATTGTGATACCCTCTCAAGACGCACCAGAGTATGAAAACCAGCCCTGTGCAGCCCAGGTCTCCCATTCTCAGACCAGAGAGTGGAGATCACTACTGTTTCCTCACTGAAGGGAGCATGCTAGGAGATGCACATAGATTTTTTTTTAATTAATTAATTTATTTATTAGGTATGCAGGGTTCTTCCTGAACATATCCCTGCAGGCCAGAAGAGGGCACCAGATCTCATTACAGATGGTTGTGAGCCACCATGTGGTTGCTGGGAATTGAACTCAGAACCTCTGGAAGAACAGTCTCTTAACCTCTGAGCCATCTCTCCAGCCCTGCACATAGATTTTGTTGTTAGTGTGTGGCATTTCAGTGAGCAGTGTCCACGACTCCAGCAGAACCCAGACTGGAGGGTGTATGTGCGTTTGGTAGCTGCTACAGAAACTAATATCCCTGTAGCTAATGGCCTTTGTCATTCCTTGTTCTCTCAGGCCTCGTCTCCAAGTCTTCGCCTAAGAAGCCCCGTGGCCGGAACATCTTCAAGGCCCTCTTCTGCTGTTTCCATACCCAGCATGTTGGCCAGTCAAGCTCTTCAACCGAGCTCACATACAAGGAGGAGACAAACACCATCGCTAAGGTAGCAGGCTGGGGCGGGCATTCTGACCTGGTCTGGGGCCATGAGGATCTCTGGTCTAAAGGCTCTTCCTCTCTTCCCTTAGCCTGTCTTCTTTCTGATACTTCCCATCTGTGAGGTGGGCAATTGAGATGGTGCAGATTCCAGGACCCTGAAAGATCCCTTGCAGATATGAAAGCTCAGGTCCAGGGATGTAATAAGTGTACCCCAAATTAGCCGCTGATAGTGGTGGGATTGGAACTCAAATCTCTGGCTCTGAAGCCTGTGTTTATTACTGTCTAGTACTCAAAACTGCCTTCCAAGTGGATTTTTTGTAGGAACCAAGGATTTAAAAAGGCCCATGCTCTTAATAACCTTGATAGCACTCAGGAGGCAGAGGTAGGTGGATCTGAGTTCAAAGCCAGCTTGATCTACATAGCAAGTTTCAGGCTAGCTTGAGCTATATAGTGAGTTTTTTTTTTTTTTTTTAAAAACAAAAGCAGCAACCAACAAGCAAACCCTGCCGCAGATTGCAGCTATGCCACCATGAGTCACTTGGAAATGTGTGGCTGTTTGTACCTCGGTGATAAAACACCTCCTCTAAACCTAGTGTGGCTCTGTGTTCACACAGCCAGGCTGTGCACAGGAACAGTCTACGAAAGAGCCCTTTTGTCCAGTGGGGGAACGGTTGAGTAAATACAACCCCACAGTATTACTAAGCAGTTAATTTTTATGGAGCATTCTTAGTAAAATTAAGAAATACTTATCTGGGGCTGGAGAGATGGCTCAGAGGTTAAGAGCACTGGCTGTTCTTCCAGAGATCAGTTCCCAGCAACCACATGGTGGCTCACAACCATCTGTAATGAGATTGGGTGCCCTCTGCTGGCATAAAGGCTAAATGCAGTCAGAGTGCTCATACCTAAAAAAATAAAAATACATAAATAAATAAAGAAGTACTTATTTGCACAGTTAAATCAAAATGTAAAATCATATATTACCATAGGGAAATGCTAGGCTGTCCTTGAAAGAAACATGCCCAAATGACAATCTTAGGTTTTTCTAAGTTCAGAATTTAGCTTTTTTTTTTTCCCCCAAGATTTACTAGGTACACTGTGTAACATTTGCAGTGCTGTCTTTGTGCTCTCTGTATTCAGTCTCCCTGCATATTCTCGGGCACCCCAGTAGTGTTTTATGCTGGTGTGCTCAGTATTTCAGTACCTACACACAGGATGCCTGTCCCAAGGAGGCAAGAGGAAACATACATTATCAGCAAGAAGCTAGGTTTAAGGGGCTAAGCAGAGGTTAACCACAGAGGGCAGTAAAGATTTGAGTCCCTAAGTCCTGCCTGCTCACTTTATGGAGAGGAGGCCTTCCTTGTTTCTGCCCAGCTGCCCAGAAAACGGTCACTTTTGTCACTCTGAGGAGCTGCTAGGTGACTGGGTCTTGGAGAGGCAGAAGCAGTGGCTTGGTTAGGGCAGGCGGAGCTGACGGGTTGGCACTCAGCACCTCCTTTCTCTCCCGCAGTCGGATCTCTTGCAATGTCTCCAGTACCAGTTTTATCAGGTATGTCCATCTGGCCGACCCTCCGGGCACTAGCTGACCTGGCAGGTGGGGTGATCACCTGTACCCTGGGAAGCCATTTATGCTGAGTATTTGCCAAGGACCCCTCTTGTCTCTGCTATCTCTCCCACACCAGCCCTGACCAACACCCAAAGGTCCCACTGTTTTCAGCCTTCTATGGCTAACACCGACCTGCTGCCTCTTCCTCTGCCTTTAAGCAGGGTCTTCCTGGGTTGGTGACTCTCCATACAGCCTGACTCTTGTAGCCTTCTGTTGAGGTGGGAGTGGGTGTGCTTCTTGGTGGGCACATCTCAGCATCCTGGCTCTGATTTTAGATACCTGGGACCTGCCTGCTCCCAGAGGTGACAGAGCAAGACCAAGGACGGATCTGTGTGGTCATCGACCTGGATGAGACCCTTGTGCACAGTTCCTTTAAGGTAAGGCAGCACATGGCCCCTCCTTCTTCAGGACCTGTCTGAGCTCTACAGCAGGTGCTGGGACGTGCTCTGCAGGTGAAGACAGAAGTGATGGAGGGAAGGAGTCAGGCCATACCGAAGAGTGTTAGGAACCTTCACACGCACATGCACACACGTACCTATCATAAATCACTGCCTACATGCTGTGTCTGTCTCCACTTAGCATGGAAATAGTAGTTAAATCTGCTTGGCACTTGGGTTTTCTTACCAGCATATTTCTTAATACAAGAAAGCCTTAAATTGGGTGCGGAGCCCCTTCCACAATCCCAGCACTTGGGAAACTGAGGCAGGAAGATCATAAGTTCTAGGATGCCCTGAGCTGCACAGTAAGAGCCTGTCTTGAAAAAGCTAGACATCAAATGGTGCGAGTCTTTGACTAATGGGACCATGAATTAGAGGATTATGTAGCAAGACCCTATCAAAGCCCTGAATTCATCTCTGGTAGAATTCCTCAGGTAGGATAGAGGAGGAGGAGGGAAAACCAGAATGACATGAGGCTATTACCCTGTGTTGTCCAAGAACTGCTTAGTGGGCTGCCTCCAGGAGGATGGTGGGAGTTTCCTGTCCACTGCCATGCTGACGCCATTAACTTCTGCTTTCCAGCCAATCAACAATGCTGACTTCATAGTGCCTGTAGAGATTGAGGGGACCACTCACCAGGTGAGCTGTCTGCCAGGCCACACCAGCCTCAAATGGGAAATAGGTCATTGTGACCTATTAACCATTCCTTTTCTTCAGCTTCTCCTATTTTATTAGTGATTCAACACTCCAACTCTCATCCATATCTCCTCCTAGCCTGCCTACATTCACAGTCTGACTGTGAGAACTCTCTCTCTTTCTCTCTCTCTCTCTCTCTCTCTCTCTCTCTCTCTCTCTCTCCTCTTTTTTTATTTTTTTTTTATTTTTTATTTATTTTTATTTTATTTTTTTTTTTGGAGGCAGAGTTTCTTTATTTAATTCTGGCTGTGTCCTGGAACTTGCTGCAAAGACCAGGCTGGTTTTAAATAATAGTCATAGCCATCATTTCTTTTCTTAATGATTTTTTTTTTGTAATATGCATTGGTGTTTTACCTTCTCATGTGTCTGTGTGAGGGAGTCAGATCCCCTAGAACTGTTGTGTGGGTGCTAGGAACTGAGCCCCGACCTGTGGAAGAGCAGCTGATGCTCTTAACTACTGAGCCATCTCTGCAGCCCCTGTAACTGTCATTTCTTAATCACCATCCCTGCCAAGTGAACAGGAGCCTCATTTTTTTACAGCACTGTTAAGATTTACTTCCTTTTCCCCCTTGGTAACAGTGTCTCTGCCTGTAAGAGGCAGGAAACAAAGAGCCTCTGTTCCCTGCCTGGAGGGCTCCTCCCCATGCCCACAGCCCAGACCTCTCCTATGCCCCCTTCCCTGACGTCCTGTCTTCTGGGTTTTTACACTGGGTTCTTTAAGTGCTCAGTAGACATTGGCCATGCATACCCAGCTCTGTCTGGAACTGAAGGTCAGGGACCATTGCTGCAGATGTCATAGCAGGAGCAGGCTTGAGACCTGTTTTCCTGGGCTGGTCGGAGAGATATTCATGGGGAAAGTCTGGCTCGAGGTGTTGATGGGTTTGTCACAGTCCATCCCTTCACAGGCTCTCTACACCACAGCTTCCCTCAGTCTAGTCAGCCATGGGCAAATCTGTGCAGGGACTTCTGGTTACTAGAGGCTTGAATTAAAGACTAGTGGAATTGAAGAGGAGGAGGGCTGCCTGTGCAGGGTGGGTCTGAGAAGAGAATCGATAGAGAGGTCATGTTGGATGTAATGGTTGAGGAGGGGGCTTGTGTCTGACGTGGAGGAATAGCCTGAAGGGGTGCTGCTGCTAAACTGCGAGGGCTCTCCTGAGGAATTGGCGGCTAACTCAGGCTAGGAGGACATTGTAGCAGGCACACACTGTGGTAGGATGTAGTGTAGACAGAACTTTAAGAAATGGACGCAAGGTTGGAGAGATGGCTCAGCGGTTAAGAGCACTGGCAGTTCTTCCAGAGGTCCTGGGTTCCCAGCACCCACATGGCAGCTCACAACTGCCTGTAACTCTACCTTCAGGGGATCTGACACCCTCACAAAATACCAATGCACATAAAGTACAAATAAATAAATCATTAAAAAAATGGACGGGAGGAGCACTTGTGCAGGCTGAAGGTGGAAAGCAGTAGATTGTAGACTGGGGGAGGGCACGAGCAACTGAAGAACCTGTAAGCAATGCAAGCAGAGTCCTCACAGGTGGTGTGCCCTGCTCTAGTGTTCACAGAGACCCTGTAGGGCATGGGTCTGACGAGGTATTGAGGTCCTTGCCAGATGGGGACCTACACAGGCTCTCCCGCTGGGATCCAGCACAGAAGCTGCTGTGGAGGCTGTGGCTGGATTCAAGTAATCCAGGATAGGCTATTTCCATCTGTGAGGCCTATTCTTGATTACTTGTTTCTGGAGGCAGCTAATGGTCCACCCCGGAATGAAGATGGCTTCTGGGACATGGTGTGCCTTCCTTCCTCACAGTTTAGGGTTGGGCCTGTGGAGCCAGCAGAAGCCTGGTTGGAGTCATCCTTGGTGGGGCAGAGGTTCCTAGGTCTTGGCATGGATACCTAGGCCTGATGGCTTCTCTATGCATGTGGAAAGGTGGACAGTGCTACCTCCTCTTGGAGTATCTCCAACAGCCCTCTCTGCCTCTCCAGGTATATGTGCTCAAGAGGCCTTACGTTGATGAGTTCCTGAGACGAATGGGGGAGCTCTTTGAATGTGTTCTCTTCACTGCCAGCCTAGCCAAGGTACCCAAGAGAGGATGGGAGGAAAGAAGAGGAGATGATGCAGCAGCCACAGGGGACCCAACACAGCACCCAAGCTAAGACCTCTCTTCTTCTTCCAGTATGCTGACCCTGTGACAGACCTCCTGGACCGGTGTGGGGTGTTCCGGGCCCGCCTGTTTCGGGAATCGTGTGTGTTCCACCAGGGCTGCTACGTCAAGGACCTCAGCCGCCTGGGAAGGGACCTGAGAAAAACCCTCATCCTGGACAACTCGCCTGCATCTTACATCTTCCACCCAGAGAATGCAGTGAGTAGTCACACAGGCCCCACAGCCTCAGGCTGGGATGAGGGGCTTCACCAGAGTGCACCACCCCAGTGTGGCCCAGCAGCCTCCAGGGTAGTACTAGCAAGGAAAGGAAAAATCAGGTTAACATCACCTTTTCCCACCCCAGGTGCCTGTGCAGTCCTGGTTTGATGACATGGCAGACACAGAGTTGCTGAACCTAATCCCAGTCTTTGAGGAGCTGAGTGGAGCGGATGATGTCTACACCAGCCTTGGGCAGCTGCGGGCCCCTTAGCCTTCTTGCTTCCAAGAAACGGCCATCCCAGTAGGGGACTTTGCTACACTGTGCCTTTCTGGTCAGCCTGACTGACTCAGCCGAGCAGAAGCTGGAGCACTTGCCCAGAGGGTCTGGAAGGAGCTGGAAAGTGGTTGACTTTAGGGCAGGTTAGATGCAGAGCAGGCAATCAGAGCTGTTTGCACCCTATATTTGGTTTCCAGGGGAGAGAAAGAGAGCGTGTGGGGTGTGTGTGTGTGTGTGTGTGTGTGTGTGTGTGTGTGTGTGTATACGTGTCCATAAGTAAACTATGGCCTAGGGTGTCCAGTGTTCCAGTAGGGGAGAAGCTGAAAGATCCAAGACTCAGTCTGAGTCATGTGTCTCCCTGCTGACCTGTGAGCTGTTGAGCTTTACAGTGATAGAAACTATTGCAGGCTCCCTTGCCAAACCGTGGCTTTTCTCAGCTTCACAAGGCCTGTGCCAAGGAGAAAGGAGAGGCCAGAGGCTGCCTTGATGCCCCAGGCACACACCTTTCTGAAAACATGAAATACTAGCCAGCAGCAGCAGACATACCAGGGAAGATGAGAGCATGCAGAGCCAGTACTCAAAGACATCTGGTCCTGTGGTCCCCAGGCTGCATCCGGCTCCAGCAGAGGGCCTGTCATGGGTCCTGCTGTGTCTCTGCAGGCTCCAGCACCAAGCCAGCCTTCTCGATCCCTAGCCATCGTCTTACTCCCATGGGGAAAGAGGTCTTCTACCTGCCCTGGAAGAGGACAGAGAACCGATTTCTGTTCTTTTAACTCCTTAAAAATTCTTTCTAAACATGGAGTGGTGGACCTGGTTTGTATCTGGCCGAGCTGCAGTCCTGGGTTTGAGATGCATATGGAGGTGCTAGGGTACAGGGGAAACAAATGTCCAAAGCAAAATGTGTGTCTCCTTGCTTGTAGATCCTGAAAGTGCTCTTCAGGGATTCTGTGCTGGTGCTGATGCAAGGACATTAGCTCCAAAGGACGGGAAGGGTTGCTAGGCTGCTGCAGCCCTCCTGTTGCCCAGGCAGGCTCTGTGTTGTGTCTCCCTTGGTGTCCTGTCCTAGTTGTCTCGTCTGATCTAGCCTCTGTCCTTCCTGGCTGTTCTCTTCCTCTCCAGGGCCTTGGGAGAACTACTTTCCCAGGACTGAGGGGTTGCAGGGCTCACTGTCATTTGTTTGCCAAATGGGCAAATGCCTCCTGCCTCTGGTGTAATAGGACCAAGCAAGGTCCTCACAGACCTGCACTCTGGGCTCTCTAGGTTCTCCATCTTAAATGCTTTAGATGAGTCGCAGAAAGGACGCTTCCGAGAGTTGAAAACGGAAGGGAGGTGCTGCTCTGTTCCAGCACAGGGGGCCCCTGAGGTGCCTGCCCCACCTCAGCATCACTGCCTTAATTGAGTCCTGCCCCTCTTCTCTGAGCTGGGTGGAGTTCCTAGCTGCATCTCTGCTTTCCCTGGAGGCAGGTGCCAGCATTGTGAATTGTTCAGGTGTGGTCACCGCCCACTCAGGAGCCGTACAATATTATTTTAGTTTCCACCCTCTAGGTCCTGCCTCAGGAACTAACCATTTTGAGAAATCCTGGTGGTGGAGCTTGGTGGTGTGAGTGGAAACTGTCTGGCACCTTCTAGCATTATGCAGTCTTCCTTCCTTAGTCCAAGACTGTGGCGCCTTCTCTTTTGCTTTGGTGATGCAGCGGAACAGACTCTCCAAGCTCAATGCCCAGCATCATTTGCTGGTGCCTGTGGGATCCTGCCAAGGTGATGGGGAGGACTCCAGGTGCTAGCCAGGAGCACAGGAGCTTGGTTGTGGCTTCAGATCCAGGTCCTGGTCTCACTGCCACCCTAACGCTACAGGAGGGGGTTCTCTCACAAGGCCTGCTCTGAGGGCTAGTCCTGATTAAGCAATAAGAGCTTCAGAGTTGAATATCAAGGTCCCTTTCTGCCCACTTCTGTGTCTCCATGTTTTACCTTGGAGAGGAAGAAGAGCCTGCACTCCACCATCTCTGGTAGGCATATGCAAGGACTAGAGTCTTGAGTCTTGACCAAAACCCAGTGCGGCTTCACGGAAGAGCCCTGCTGCTTCTACAAGGAGCCCCAGCTTTCTGGGCCTGTCTGTCGTCAGAGCCCCTCCCACCTGTAGTCCGCTACCACGAGGCCATCCTCTCTTTCCAAACCTAAAGACCTGTCCTGTTTGCTAGTTCCATGTCTTAGGGGCAGGCGATGGTTGGGAGGTGCTGCTCAGAGAACTCAGGCAGGCACACAGCAGGGCAAGGCTGGGGGGAGCCAGCTCATCCTGAAGTCTGTCGCCAGGCTTGCCACAGGCCTTCCCATTGCAAACTAGTCTTCAGGAGTCAGTAGACCACCCACTCGAGCCATGCCAGGAGTCCGCCCAGCTGTCAGGTTCAGCTCTTTAAGGTGCCTCTTCAGGGACACAGTGTGTCTCTCTGATTGGGCTTCTAAATCAAAAGCCTGATGTTCGTGTCCCTCTTATAGGGGGAGCTTTGGACACAGGACCAGTTTGTTAAAGGGCCAGGTAAGGGTTTCCACTCTGCACATTGTAGAGGGGACGCTGTAGGCCCGTGGGTCCCTAATTAAAGAAGTTGAGTGAATTTGCCTTCATTTAACCAGGGACCTGTTTCACTCCCTCCTGCCTCCCAAAGATTTCTGTGTAAATGTGTAGCCCCTCTGTTAACAGTGGCTCAGAAAAGCTTCGTACTAAAAGCATGGGGCTTTCAAGACAGCTGTTCTCTGGGAAATGGATCCTCAGCGATTCCATGCCCTGCCCTGTTCCAGAGGCCTCTTGGCAGTGCAGCCCGAGTGTGTCAGCCTGGCTAAGTGTGAAAACGGTTAGCCTGTTTTCTCTTTGGGCTACTTAACTATGGCTACTTCTCAGTTCCTTTTTTTATATACCTTAGCTTTATTGTTTTTTGTTTTTCAGACAGGGTTTTATGAATCCAGGCAGGTGTTTGAACTCACTGTTTAGCCAGGGATGATCTTGAACTTCTGAGTGCTGGGATTCTAGGTGTGGCCACATACTGGCTCATGTGGTGCTGGCTCAACCCAGGGCTGCATGCATGCTAGGCAGGTGCCACCAACTGAGCTACACCCTAGCTCCCCTTTTGTCTCTTTAGAAAATAGAGGTGACAGGTCTGGCCAGCTGTCCCACCCCACACCTTCAGTGCAGGGTCAGTTCCTGGGACAGCCCCTCTCAGACTGGTGATGTTCTTTGTCTGTAATTACCCCAGATTTGCCTATTTCTCCTTTCAGGATGCCATTTGGAGGGGAGGGGTCTGCTTCCCACTGTGACTGGGCTATGGGATCCTTGACCACCCTGCTTCATGATTTGATACATTTGTTGTATTCAAAAACTTGAAATGTAGGATGCCATTAAGAGTCTGTTTATATTTTTGGAATATTTGTATTACTTACAATTAATTAATAAAGGCTGGTTTTAAAACCTGTACAAGAATGGGAGCTGCCTTCCTTGCCACCGCTGCTTCTGTCACTCTGTGGGCACTGTTCTTCCCATATGACCTCTTTGGTCATGAAGCTGTAGCCCCCAGCAGAACACGCACTGGGTTTCTGATCAAGGTTATAGGGGTTGGACTACATTAACTCTTCTTCAGCCTGATTTAGGGCCAACTCCTTCATCTCCGGGTGCTTAACAAGCATATGCTTGGTGTCCTATTGACTGCAGGGTTTAAACTGGAACCCTAGGGGATTTAATGCTCCATGCTCCTCTGTTCATTCTTGATGGTGCCAAACCAGGAGCCCTGGAGTTTCCTGGAGCATAGTAGGATGGGAAGTAAAGACGCCAAGAGATAAAGCCTTGCTGGCACCACAGAATCCCTGAAACACGGCCAGCACCATCTCGCAGAGCCCCAAGCATGCAGTGTGACACTGAAGAATCCCTGAAAAACACCCAGAACCGTTTCTGACAGGGCAGCCCGCCATCTGAATGTCCAGGCACACAGTGGGCAGCTCTAGCTGTCTTCTGTCATCAGCATAATGCATTCATATCTACAATATGGCAGATTTCATATCCTCCCTTTCGCTGAATTATTGATGGGCTGTGCACTTAAAAAAAATCAATAGACCAGGGCGTGGAGCTTGAAGGTCTGCTCCTCTTGTTTTCTCTGTTTTGAATAGGAGCAGAGAGATAAAGCTTTCCCTCTGGTTTGAATAAGTCAAGCCCAGGGCTAGCTTGGCTATGATTGGCCAGAGCTAGGAAAATGTGGTTATGATGCAAACACAAGCAAATATATCCCGGCGTCTGTGCAGCCATTGCTGAACTGAGGCAGCAGGACCTGAAGCCGCCTGTTTTTGCGGAGTAGCTCATCAGTACTTCACCCGCTGCTTTGCCAGCAAACGGAGAGGGTGAGGTAAGTCTGTTGACTGTATACTTTCTGTACTCAGATGCTGAGTAGATACGGCAGAAAGTGGAGGATTGGTGGGCCTTGCTTTGCTTTTGTCCTCTGGAATGAAGCTGTTGAAAAGATTGAGCCAGGAGTTTGTGGCCAGAGCTTTGTAAACTTACTAGAGGAAGTACCTGTAGAGCCCACTGAGGAAGTTGAGCACGTTGGGGGAGGGGGGGAAGGACCCCCCCAATCTGTTCCTCTGTGGAGCAAGAAAAGTTTAAACCCCAGCAGATTACAAACCACTAGCTTTTAATTTGGGATCCCCAAACCACACCCTGTGCCCCTGATCTTCGCAGCCCCCTGAGGATCCTAAAGGGCTGATGACTGGGACTTGAGAAGAAAGGGATCCAGCTTTGGGGCACTTTGCTGTGGAGGGTGGATTTGCTTGGCCTTCTGGGTGTGGACAGCTCCTGGATTTTGAAGTCGGTGGGGGACATGGTGCTGTATTGGGGGTTCTGAGACTCCGTGCTAATGCCAGTTGGTTAGGCTTTACTGGATTAATCGGGAATATATTGGCTCTGGTTCCCTTTGCTGAGTGGATCAAGCAAAATTTAGAGCCTGAAGAAAACCAGTGTTTCCTGGTGATTCTGAGCCGCGAAGGGTGGGGCAGCACAATTTATCAAATTAAATCCTCAAACACTGGCAGTTCCGCATCATGGCTCTGCCTTAGTCTGCTGCCAGCTGCGCACAAAGGGACCTGGCTCTTTGGTGGTCATGGCACAATCCTCCCCAAACCCGGTTTTGTCCACGAAAAGAATGGTCACTTTCCTTTAAGGGGTGGGGTGACACTATTGATGACAAATGGTCCTACCATTTGAACTACACCCCATCCCAGATGTGCTACACTTGACCAGCCCAGCCCAGTATACCACCAGATAGCAAACATCCACACAATCCCCCCCCCCCCCCCCCCCCCCCCCCCCCCCCCCCCCAACTCCCACCCCCCCCCCCCCCCCCCCCCCCCCCCCGGCAGTTAACTTTGCTTATTAATCTCTCATAAATCCACCCATCCCATCCCTACTTTGAGTCTAGTAGTCATTTGGGGAACTGTCAGCCCAGTCTCCCTGAGAGCAGGACTTGAGGGCGGCACGTACACAGGTCCAGGGTAACCCTGTGTGTGTTAACCAAGCCACATCTGATCGTAGAAAGGGTCCCCAAGGTCTCCAGAGCATTTCCTCCCAGCCTTCCTCAGCCCTGCAGGTGCCTGGCACCTCCAGGCTCGCTAAGTACAGGTGGGAGAGAAGCTGGGGTAGGGGCAAGGAGGCCACACCCACCTGCCCCCATTGGCACCCTGAGCCTTGTCCCAGGCTCTTATCCTACTTTTCTTGTCTTTCTGCAAGACCAGCTAATGCGTTAGTCATAATAAAGGCTAGAACTGTTGTAGACAGTTTACAAAATTAAAAGCCGAGAGCAGGTGGGGTTACAAGATCTCACCAGGAACCTGGGAAGAGCAGTTCATGGACTAGGAGGCCGTGGCTTCTTTCAGAAACACTGTTTCTCACTGGATCTCCTCTCTGTGAGCCACTGAACTTAGTTTGGGGGAAGGGGAGCAGGCGTGGAAAAAATGTCTAAAACAGGCTTTCACAATCAGATATGAAGATATGAAAATAAAAGGTATGGAGCTGGGTCTAGTGGTAGAAGTCCGTAACCAAAGCAAGTCAGGAGGCCAAGGCAGACTCTGCGACCACCTGGGCTATGTGGAGAGACCCTATGGACAGAACAGATGTCATTCTAGTGTGTGCTCGTAGACAAGTTAGTTCCTACCTCTTCAGCCCTCATTTGTGCTAGGACGTGACAGGGCCACTGCCTGGGCATGGCACAATGTGTGCAAAGTGAATCAAGGCAGGCTTGACATCACCCCCTGCCCCCAACAGAGAGAGATGCTGCTCTTCCAGAGAGCCTGACTTTGATTCCCAGCACCTGCTTAGTTGGCTCACAACCACCTGTAACTTCAGCTTCAGGGACTCTTAACACCTCTGCCTCCCAGGGGCACCCACAGCCCCATGCACACACCCACCAACACACAGATCGCTATCAGCTAGAACTCTCGACCAGGGAGCAGCAGGTGGAAACAAACCTCTGGACGCAGGGCTGGTCCAGCCGGATCATCACTGTGATCTTGAACTACCATCTACCGCGGTGAGATGGTACTGGGCGGAGGGCACCAAAAGGGCATGCAGCGCATGGCTGATGCGACGGAAGTCTTGGGAGAAGCGGCGGTTCCCTGTCCACTGTGAGGGGTGTCACCTCTGGCTTTGTGATATTTCAGTTCCAGGAAGACACTATGTCCCTGAGCAGTGCTTTCAGGGCCGTGGGCAATGACCCTGGGATCATCACCTGGAGAATTGAGGTGAGCCAAATGGGAATTCACACCCACCCTGACGACTGGGATTCGAGCCTGTGGCCTCTGAGGGCCAGCATCAAGGGCAGGTTTTCCCAGCCTTGTGCTCAGGGCAGGTCCCCAAACAGAACCAAGCTTGTCCTTCATCCAGCCATCTGCTTGGTGAGTCTGCACTTCCAGTAAACACCTCCGAAAGATGTTTACCTTCCCCAGAGATTCTTGGCGGCTGGTCGGAGAAACGGAACATAATCATCATAGGAACACTGGTCCCTACCAGTTTGGGGGGGGGGCACGCTGCACAGATGGCCATTGCTAATCCCTTTACCCTGTGGGTTTGGTCTCCTCTGGGTGGCTCTGAGCGCTGGTCTGGGTCACCTACCTGATACAGGACACACCCACGTCTACCTAGTCAGTTGCAGCAGCTAGAACACCACAAGTAACACGTCCCTGCTCAATTCCAAAGTGTGAGTCACTGCTTTCTGGCGAGCCTCCAAGAGGCTTGTGGGAAGCCCAGCCTACTTCCAGTGTTTAAGGCTCCCTCCCCATTGACTTCAAAATGAATAGGAAGGGCTCGCCAGGTGGCTCTTGTGCAGCCAAGTCTGGAGCTGAGTGTAAGCCCTGGGACTCACACAGTGGAGGAAGAGAACCGACTCCCTCAAGTTTCTCTGCCTTGTAGTGTGGCTCTTGGGCACACCCGATAAATAAATGGAAAAGAGAGAGGGGAATAGGCACTAAACTGGACTCATCAAAGGTTATATATATCTAATCTTTTCACACTTAACATCCAGATTTTACACAGAACTTACACAAATATGACTGTAGGCTTGCCTTACTTGAGAAGAAATTGTGTCGTTTTCATGTGAGGCTGTGTATATGGCCCTCCTAGAATGAGCAGATCAGGGAGAGCCCCAACTCGGGCTCTGAGTGCAAGACACTCCGCCTCAGTACCACCAGCTGCTGGCTCTCTCCTTGCTGTTAGCCTCCCCTTTGCTCAGCTTCCCAGACTTCCTTTGAGCAGCCTGGTGGCTCTAAGTCAGTGGGGGAGCTGAGGGTTGGCCAGAGGAGGGGCTTTTACTTGACAGTTACACCCAGTTCTTTCCCTTCCATGGGCTTGCCTGGTGGGGGGGGGGGGGGGCTCACAGGCCTTCCCAGAGGACTAGGGATGAACAAGCAGGACACCGGAAGACAGGAAGGACACCGGGAGGACACCACAGCAAATTCGGAGCCAGAGGGATTAGTGGCAAGCTCCCAGTCAGAGCAGCAGGCCTGTGCTGTGTTGGCCACCTGCCCCGCAAGGCTGTGGCAACAGCTCTTCCTCCATCCGTGCCCAGCGGCAGAGAGGGAGGCTGCAGGGAAGGCGGGAGGCAGTATGCCTGCATACTCTTCTAATCCTTGTAGAAAATGGAGCTGGTGCTGGTGCCTCAGAGTGCTCATGGCAACTTCTACGAGGGAGACTGCTACGTCATCCTTTCGGTGAGCAGCGTCTTCCACGTGCAATACTCCTTCCTCAGCAGGCAGTTCCCAGGCCTGTGAGAAAAGCGGGCGCCTGTGTCTGTCTAGATTCTCCCTCATGGCACGCAGAGCCTCAGGCTGACAGAATGGCCACCACCAAGTCTGGGGTTGTGGTTGTGCATTAGAGGGTAGGCACAAGCCCCTGCCTCCGACACACACACACACACACATACACACACACACAGCGCCTCCCCCTTCCACGGTCAGCCACACACTGAAGTGTTCTGATTAAGGCCACACAAATACACAACCTATTTGTGGCCACAAAGTTCTCATTGTGAGCTAGGTAAGAGAGTTTCTGTTGCTGTGATAAATGTCCTGACCAAAAGCAGCTTGGGGAGGAAAGGGTTTTACTTCATACAGCGTGGCTTTTATTTTTCTATATCCCAGGGCCACCTGCCTAGGGTTGGCACCACCTGTAATGGGGTGGGGCCCTCCACCTGTAGTGGGCGGGGCCCTCCCACATCAATCACCAGTCAAGAAGAACTAAGCAGGACAAGTGGTATAGGCCTATGATCATGACGCTTGGGAAGCTAAGGCAGGAGGACTCCCAACTCCCAGGTTAGCCTGGGCTACCTAGTGAGTTCTTGACTAGCCCGAGATATACACAAAAACCGAAACAGTGGAGCATGGTGGCCCCCTCCTACAATCCTAACACTTGTGTGTGAGGTGAAACCGAAAGATTGTGAGTTTAGGGCCAGCCTCAGAGAGTTTGAGTTAGCTTGGGCTACACAATAACGTTTTAAAAAGTGTTCATTCTGGCGGAGGAAACAACACCTCGCATGGACAGTGCTGGCAGCTGCACGGTTGTTGAGTGCAGGGGACCTAAAGACTAAGCCTGCAGTACAACTGGGGAAAGAGTCCCCACTTTGGGAACAAGCTGCCACCTTCCGCCAATGTGGGCAAGCAGGCCTGTAGATGGGACGAGCCGGCTCTAGTGCCCACGTACGGATAGCAGAGGGCTGTGTGCCGGGGAAATCGGCAGAGCGGCAGACGGGAGTGTGGGCCTCACCCGCCTCTCCGGCTACCTCCTAGACCCGGAGAGTGGGCAGCCTCCTCTCCCAGGACATCCACTTTTGGATCGGGAAGGACTCCTCCCAGGATGAGCAGAGCTGTGCTGCCATCTACACCACACAGCTGGACGACTACCTGGGAGGCGGCCCCGTGCAGCACCGCGAGGTCCAATACCACGAGTCGGACACCTTCCGGGGCTACTTCAAGCAGGGTGTCATGTGAGTAGCTATGCGCGGAGAGACGGACGCAGCTGTTTCCGAGAGCGGAAACTAAAGGGTCGGTAGGCCTTGGAAGAGACCAGAGAGACCGAAGCAAAGAGCAAAGCAGAGCAGTCACCCGTGCCCATCGGGGTGGGGCGGGGCCCAGTGCTGGGCGGGCTGAGGACCCGCATTGCATGCTGGAGCATAACTAGGGCTGCTGAGGCAAATTCATTTCTCAGAACTCTAAACCCCTGACACACCTAGGGCCCTGAGTGTGTGTGTGTGTGTGT
>NW_026068026.1:803046-821932 GCF_014885135.2 Alexandromys fortis | reverse complement strand
ATATATAGTTTTTGTTTTTCGAGTCAGAATCTCTGTGTAAAAGTTCTGGCTGTCCTGGAACTCACTTCATAGACCAGACTGGCCTTGAACGCATAGATCCCTCCCAGGTGCTGGGATTAAAGGCCTGTGCACCACTGCCCAGCTGTTCCAGAGCATTCTCGACAGTGTATTAGTGGTGGGAGGAGGCTGTGGTCAGTGTAGGTGTCCATCACAAGGAGGTGTGTGCATTGGCAGAAGCAGATTAAATACACACCTAGCACACACACAAAGACACAGGCTGAGATGTACAGCAGAGGGCCAACTTCTTTTTCTATAAAAAAAAATCAGGCACACAGGCAATAGGACACATTTCACTAAATGAAGAAGGGACATTAATCTGCCAGAATATGAGAAGCATCAGGGAGAGGTCTGGGAGGTTGCACGTAGGTATAGGGATACATAGACTTAACATGGGTGTGGCACACACACGTCTATAATCCAAACTTGCGAGGTTCCCTCTGCCCTTAGCACGGCCCTTCTGGTTCTTGGGACTTGGTATTATAATACCCCGGCTCAAATGTCCCTTCAGAAAGACAGCCCTGGCCTTAGACACCGAAGAGACCCTCGGGAGAGCAGGTGCAGGTCTGCATTTACTTTGCGCATTTGCAAAATACCCCACGTGGGTAGAAACTCATGCCTGCATGTCATTACTGCATTTAATTCACAACAGTCTCCTAGAACCTAGCAAGGAGCAGGCGCCCAACAGTAACTGGATTGCTATCCCCTCAGTTATAAAAAGGGGGGCGTGGCCTCTGGGATGAAGCACGTGGAGACCAACGCGTACAACGTGAAGCGGCTGCTACACGTGAAAGGGAAGAGGAACGTCAGGGCCACTGAGGTGAGTCCCACCCTGTGACTGTCCTGCCCCGACGCCTAGGACCAGCCCTCTAAATGGCCCTGACCTTCCCCACACAGGTGGAGATGAGCTGGGACAGTTTTAACCGAGGCGACGTCTTCTTGCTGGACCTTGGAATGGTTATCATCCAGTGGAACGGCCCGGAGAGCAACAGTGGGGAGCAACTCAAGGTCTCACTCTCTCCCATCTCCTCCAGGCCTAGAGCTGGGCTCCTTGGGTGCCTTTGCCCTTTGCCTTCTATGCTGGCTGACCTTCCGAGGTTCCAGGAGGACTCCTGCCTTAGAGCAGACCCTGGCTTACAGCTAGAACAAGGGCAGGTCTCACCCTGGGGCTCCTCGGTGTCAGGGTAATTTGTCTGCAATCCTGGTGGCTCCCACTGAAGCCATCTGGAAGGAAGGGGTACTGGGTGAGTTGAGTCTCCCGTGGGCTTCTTTGGCAGGCCATGCTGCTGGCAAAGGACATTCGGGACAGGGAGCGAGGGGGCCGTGCTGAAATCGGAGTGGTTGAGGGAGACAAAGAGGCAGCCAGCCCGGAGCTGATGACAATCCTCCAGGACACCCTTGGCCGGCGCTCCATTATCCAGCCTGCAGTTCCTGACGAGATCGTGGATCAGCAGCAGAAATCAAACATCATGTTGTATCAGTGAGCAGTCAATCCTGACTGTGGGCTGGAGGCTGGGGGTGGGGAGATGGCCCCTAGAAGACCAGGCACTCAGCTTGGGCGGAGGCATCTACTTTTGTGCTTTTGGGTCGGCCTTCTTAAAGGTATCTCCCCACAAGCAGCTCAGAGACAGCCCCTCTCGAGGAGTCTCCTGACCTCTGGGTGAGACTTCCTGTACTCTGATATATCCACACCAGCGGATGTGGACGGGATAGAGTTTGGGAGGGACACACAATCACCTCCAGAGAACAGTTTGTCTTCCCCTCTGGACTCAAGCTGTGCACTACAGCATGGCTTTAGCTGCTCTACAGAGAGAAGGTACAGGTTAGTCTCCCTCCTTTCCCAGTGTCTCGGATGCAGCTGGGCAGCTGGCAATCACAGAGGTGGCAACAAGGCCTCTGGTCCAGGACCTACTGAACCATGATGTGAGTAGACCTGGAGAGGACTTAGCTTGGGAAAGCCGGAGTAACTTCAAAGGCAGACCCTGGGCAGAGTCCTCCTTCCAGCTCATGTATCAGTAACCATACCTGTTCCTGGCTGACTCAGGACTGCTACATTCTGGACCAAAGCGGAACCAAGATCTACATGTGGAAAGGCAAAGGAGCCACGAAGGTTGAGAAACAGGCAGCCATGTCCAAAGCCCTGGTAGGAGCTGTAAATGTGTGATGCCACCCAAGTACTCTGCCAGGGTCACCAGAGACATGCGCCCAGACACACCAGGCACTGAGCACAGAACAAGTGGCAAGAACTTCACAGTAAACAGAGCGAGTGGGATACAGAGGCAGGATTTACCTTTCCCAGCTGAGTGTTCTGAACAAGACCTCTGAGCTTCAGTTCCTGATATCTAACAGGGGTACCTCTGTCTCCCAGAACCATGTGGGAGGTGGTGGTGCATGCCTTTAATTCCAGCACTCAGAAGGCAGAGGCAGGTAGATCTCTGTAAGTCCGAGGCCAGCCTGGTCTACAGAGTGAGTTCCAGAATAGCCAAGGGTTTCACAGAGAACCCTGTCTCGAAAAACAAAACAAACAGAAAGAAAAAGTCATAAAACACTCAGAACCATACAGGAACATGGAAGCTGCTTCTGGAAGGTGCTGCTGTTAGGGGGGTGTCACATGTCCACATTAGGGGACCAGTCTTCAAGGGGCATTTACTAAATTTTTCAGACCTAGCACATAACCCAGGTGTGATTCCTTAAAAGCAGTAAATGCCTGTCTCGAAATTTCTTTTAAGAAAAAGCAATAACTGAACTATGATACAAAGTCAGTAGAGTTACACAGTAGGTCTTGCAAAATCAACCCATAATGGTCATAGCCATGGCAGTCTAGCGGGGAGACACAGGTGTTTGTATCTTTTGGTGGCAGACTACATGGGACCTTAGACAAAAGTGAGGTAGAAATTGGCTATGATTCCCAAGGGCGGAAAAGGGAGGGTCCTACCACCTGACTTCAGAGGAATGAATTGCCAGATGAGCAAACACTCGGCATATGCCCTGGCTGACATGCTTTTATATGGGGGTGCCGTAGGATTTCATCAAGATGAAGGGTTACCCCAGCAGCACCAACGTGGAGACCGTCAATGATGGTGCTGAGTCGGCCATGTTCAAACAGTTGTTCCAGAAATGGTCCGTGAAGGACCAGACTACAGGCTTGGGCAAAATATTTAGCTTTGGCAAAATTGGTGAGTTTCCCCCTCGTGTGTGTTCTTGTGTTTGGAGCCCTAGGATGGGGCATGTGTGTGTCTTGCTCACTCGGCCTTCTCCACCCCTTTCTCTGCAGCTAAAGTTTTCCAGGAGAAGTTCGACGTGAGTCTCCTACACACCAAGCCGGAAGTGGCCGCCCAGGAGAGGATGGTGGACGACGGCAATGGCAAAGTTGAGGTGCGCCTGGCAAGGGCAACACTAGGCCCCTGGGATGGCCCTGCTGCAGAGGAGGGCAGCCTGTTCTGCAGATACTCCACGATTCTGTGTTCTCTAAGAGGCTTGGAGTTGGCTGGTCCCCACAACATTCAGGAAAGTGAGAGACACACCCCCACAATGGCCATCACTTAGAAGACACATCTAAGCCATCACTCAGTCTACGAAGATCTAGGTTGTACTGGACCAGTGTGACCTGTGACCCTCACCCTCAGAATTCATATCATGCAATGTGATTGCTCTTTCAGGCAGAAAAGACGCAGAGAGAGAGGGGGAGTACTTGGGGTGGATGTTAGCACCATCCCCTCTTAGGTGGAATTCTCTGAACAGGATGCCTCTCTCTGGGTAGCCTAGTGTCTCCTCTTGTGCCCAGGTCTGGAGAATTGAAAACCTTGAGCTAGTCCCTGTGGAACATCAGTGGTATGGCTTCTTCTACGGGGGAGACTGCTATCTGGTGTTCTACACTTACGAAGTAAATGGGAAGCCCCACTACATCCTCTACATCTGGCAGGTAGGCCAGCCAGCTCTCAGTGATGGATCCAGATGCCCCGGCCATGGGACCAAGGTCCATCCATCACTCCTCTCTCACCGCTGCAGGGCCGCCACGCCTCACAGGATGAGCTGGCAGCCTCGGCCTACCAGGCCGTGGAGGTGGACCAGCAGTTTGGTGGCGCCCCAGTGCAGGTTCGGGTGAGCATGGGGAAGGAGCCACGCCACTTCATGGCCATCTTTAAAGGAAAACTGGTTATCTACGAGGTGAGGGCCTGCAGACGAAACCACCTGTGCAGGGATGCTCAGGGCTGAGGAGTCCGCAGAGAGCAGGACAGGCCAGGGTTGGGTGAGGGGGGTGTGCGTCAGGGGCCGACACAGAGGACAATGACAGTGACTGTCAAGGGACTCTCTATGCCTAGCGAGTCCAAGCCCCTGTCCAGTTGGTGCTCACCGTCTTTTGCAATCCGAGCCGTGTTACCGGTACAGGCGTAGCTGCCTCAGTTGCCCACCCTGCACCCTTCCGACACTGCTCTGCTCCTCCTCCCTCACTGCCCAGATGTCTCAGGCCCACTTCTGTGGAGCCCTGGTGGAGCATGGGCAGGCAACGCAGTGACATGTCAGTTGTCGTATCGAGCCCCTGCCATGTAGAAGCCAATCTGGAGTGACATCTGCGTCACAGACGTAGACTGAGGTCGGTGAGCGGTGCCAGACACTGGCGGGGCGGCATTCCCACTTGGATCCTTTCCAGGTAGCCTAGGAGACCCTGAGGGGTAAAGATGGGATCCAGTACATCTCGGTCCACAACAGCCACCTCACAGGGTCCTCCATGGATCTGGCCTCCACTTTTCTTCTCTCTAGGGCGGGACTTCCAGGAAGGGAAATGCAGAGCCTGACCCTCCAGTAAGACTCTTCCAGATCCAAGGAAATGACAAATCCAACACCAAAGCAGTGGAAGTCTCGGCCTTCGCTTCCTCGCTCAACTCTAACGACGTCTTCCTGCTGCGAACTCAGACGGAACATTACCTGTGGTATGGCAAGGTAAGATGGCTGCTGGTGTCCTAGCCCCTGGAGCTTGCCACGCTTGCCCTGGCTCCACCCTCAGCCCCGCCAGCAAGGCGAAAGGCACTAAAGAGTAGGCTGGTGCCTCAGAGGGCCTGCCCCCCCCAGTCTTCAGAGGAAGCGTCCACATTCCGCAGTCAGGCCCCCAGAGACATGGCGTGTGTTCCCATGCATGGACCCTGAGTCAGCACCCGTCCCCTGTGGCAGGACAGGCTGACAAGGACAAAGCACAAGAGATGCCATCACTCCAGGCTGTACAGAGCTTTAAAAGAGAATTCAGGGCCCGGTGTGGCGATATGTGGCTTAACCAGCTCTTGGGAGGCTGAGGCAGGAGGATCGTGAGTCCGAGGCCAGACTGTCTGGGCATAGTCAGAACCTATCTCAAAAAACCAAAAGAGTTTCTGGGGTGGGGTGAAGAGGGTGCCGGTGGGTTGGCTCAAGGGGTAAAGATGCTTGTCTTTGATCCCTGCATCCCACGGTGGAAGGAGGGATCTAACTCCTAAAAGTGGCCCTCTGACCTCCATACATGTACTCTGGCATGCGTGCCTCCATCATAAAAACATACAATAATTAATTAGTCAATTAACTAAATGAGAGGAAATGAATATGGTGGCACGAACCTGTATTTCTCGCTACTTGGGAGGTTGGTGTGGAAACATCCCAAGCTCAAGGAGAGCCTGGCACAGCAAGACCCTGTGCCAAAAAGAAAGAAAAGAAACAAGCAAAAAATGGGGAACTGGCTAAGAAAAACGCCGGATATCACTGCTGGGGAATGCCATAGTAAGGTGTCACGGCACTTTTATCGGATGACAAAAACACAAATAATATAAAACATGGCACAGGAACTTCCTGCACTGTTTGTAGGACTGCAAAATGGGGTGTATTGTAGAAAAGAGCCTGACAGTTTCTAAAAAATTACACTCACATTTACCACACAATCCAGCAACACAACCCCTGCATATTTACAGCAGTAGACTAAACCACAGTCTTCGGTGGCTGGGGAGATGGCGCACCCGGTACGGGGCTTTGCTGTTACAGCACAAACACCCGGGTTCTGATCCCCAGCACATGGAAGGCTGAGAGTAACCGGCACACACACAGAGGCATGCACATACATACATACATAGACATACATATATACACATACACACATATGCACACACATACACACATATATACACATACACACACATATATGCACACACATATACACATATATGCACATATACACACATATATGCACACACGCATACACATACATATACACACATACACAGATATATACATACATACACAGATATATACACACATACAGACATACACACATATGCACATATACACACACACGAACACAGAGACACACACTCTTTAGGGGCTGGAGAAACGGCTCAGCAGAGGTGCCTCTTGCACAGGACCTGGGTCTAGTTCCCACATGTGGCTCACAGCCATCTGTGACCCTTGTTCCAGGAGATCCAGTGCTCTCTTTGACCTCCACAGGCACTGTGTGCATTAGTGCATACACACACGGACAAAACACTCAGACACATAAAATAAATCTTAAAAAAAAATACCCAGCAAACAAAAACCCCTTACACAAAGAGTTGTCAACACTTGTGTTGAGCACATTATTCACAATCCTCTCAAATAAGAAATCTGGAGACCGGATAGACACAAGTGTTCATACAACGGAGCACTCGGCAGTGAAGATGACAGCCACTCATGTACTCAGCATGGAGGAGTCTTCAATTCATGCGAACTCAAAGTATCCGAACGCCGAGGCTGAAGAGAGTCTAGACACGGCGAGATCGTTCTAACGGAGAACAGCCTAGTTTAGTAGCTGTCACGAGTTCACAACTCAGGGCTCCCCTCCAGAGGGGTAGGAATGTCACGGTAATGGCACTGTGGCAACCGAGTTCTGTTTTTAAACCTTGTGGAGCCCAACACAGTCAATTTTACTGTAATTAAAAAAAAAAAAACATTACAGCACAGAGACCAGGTGGTGGTGCACACCTTTAACCCCAGTGCTCAGGAGGCAGAGGCAGGTGAATCTCTGTAAGTTCGAGGTCAGCCTGGTCTACAGAGTGAGTTCCAGGACAGCCAGGGCTGTTATACAGAGAAACCCTGTCTCGAAAACCCTTCCACCAAGAGAAAGACTGAAAAGTGCATGCGAGGCCTGGGGGATCTAGTGCTTACTCTAGAGACAAGGCATTTACTATCCATGTGCACGACCCTAGGCTTAAATACCCCCATATTTACAATCAGGGAGCTCGTGTGCTAGGATTCTAGATGAAGCTAAACCAGCAGTGACTTCTGTCTGTGACCGCTGTGGGCTCCAGAACAGGCCTACCCTTTGCCTTCGTGTCCTGCCTGCCTCCCCTCCCCGTGCAGCTCAGAGCTGACCCAATACAGTTTCAAAAGTCTTACGTCCCCTATCAAAGAGCCTCATGTTTCTAACGCCTATGCCTCCCTCACCCACTCAGGGGTCTAGTGGGGACGAGCGGGCAATGGCTAAGGAGCTGGTCGAACTTCTCTGTGATGGCAATGCAGACACTGTGGCTGAGGGCCAGGAGCCACCTGAGTTCTGGGGCCTTCTGGGAGGAAAAGCACCCTATGCTAATGACAAAAGGTATGTGAACACACCTGCCCTGTATCCTGGCTCCTCTGGCCTCTAGGCTTGTGGCCTGCACAGATCTTAAGATCCTTCACGTTGTTAAATATGATTTCTGGGCTGGGGACACAGCATAGTCCTTGTGCAAGCGTTGGGCCTGAGTTCCATCCCTCAGAATGTACATTACAAGACAGACAGACAGACAAAAAATAGCTACAGAAACACAGGGTGCAATCCTGCCACTGGGGGTGGTGGATGTTGGGGGTGGAGACAAGAGGATCCCTTAGACTGCTGGCCAGCTAGTCTAGCCAAATTGACACACTCCAGGCTCTGTGAGAGACCCTGTCTCAAAAACAAGGGTGGAAGACACCCAAAGCCACCTCTGCCCTCATGTGTACATGCACACACGTGCACACACACACAGGCACCCACACAATGACCAGCATTCCTGTGCAGCTCTGCCCTTCCGTGTGACTGTCCTGCAGGTTACAGCAAGAAATCCTGGACGTCCAGGTCCGGCTCTTCGAATGTTCCAATAAGACTGGCCGGTTCCTTGTTACTGAGGTCACGGACTTCACCCAGGATGACCTAAACCCAGATGATGTGATGCTCCTGGACACCTGGGACCAGGTAAGACACAGCCCCAGAGTTCAGGACAACTAGTAAAGATCCTAGTTTGGGCCGGTTTATGTGTGGCGTCCCTACCCAGGATGAAAGCTAGTGCTGGGCCAACTAAGTGAAACATCTTCAGTGGTTACTAGAGTGCTTTATGCCACAGTCAGAACAGAAAGGTGTTTAAAACTCTCCAGCTAAGCCGGTGTGGCAGCGCACGCCTTTAATCCCAGCCCTCGGGAGGCAGGGGCAGGCAGTCTCTGAGTTTGGGGCCAGCCTGGTCTATAGAGTGAGTTTCAGGACAGCTACATGTAGAAACCCTGTCTCAAAACAACAGCAATGAAACTCACCCCTATTTGAGGATGGATGACACCAGATCCCAAAGCCTTCTAGGAAGTATGAATGAGACATCTCCCTGAATGTGTCGTTGCCTTCAGAGCAGCTTAGCTAGCTTCCTCCATGCTAATGGCTGTGCTAAGCAATGTTGCCCGTGAAGAGCCCACCCGACGGTGTTTATAGGCTAGTGGGGAGGGCCAGGCAAAGAATCATCAGTGCTTTATGAGGTATAGAAGACATTTAGTACGGTTCAGGGCTCTGAGAGGAATCTCCTGGAGGAGATGGCTCCCCGATAAATAGCAAAGGATGAGTAGGGCAGAGGAACGGGAACCTGGACAGCAAGATGTGAAATCCTACCAGAGAATAAATAAGCCTGACATGGTGGGTCACACTTGCAATCCCAGCACTTGGGAGGCTGAGGCAGGAGAATTTCTGTGAGTTCAAGGTTAGCCTTGGCTACAGAGAGAAAGAGTAAGCCTGGGCTATAAAGTGAGATACTGTCTCAAAACCAACCAGACAAACAAACAGAAAGACAGAGCTAAGATGCACCCTAGGGGTAGCATCTGAGAAGTAGCTGTGGACTGTGGACCTGGCCTATCAATCACTGGAGAGCAGGATGGGGGCCCAGAAAGAGCTGCTGCTGGCTGCACGAAGGCAGTGACGGGAAGAGAGAGGTGGTGACAGGCCAGAGGTCTGCCTTGGTCAAGCTGGCAAGTCCAGTAACTCACTGGATATAGACTATGGCCCTGACTGTCGTGACGTTCTGGCCTAGGGTGACTGTCTGGATGGCTCAGGCATACCAAGAATGGACATTTCAGTAGGCACTTAGACAAGAAGAGCTACATTTGGCTCTGCTGAGGTTTGAGGAACACAGAGAAAACATGAGTGTCTTGTAGGCTATTAATTCAGGAAGCTTACTTAGGTTTGGGAATGAAGAGACACATGGTGATTAAAAAAAAAATCACAAAATCAAGCTTCTTCTAGAACCTTCCTCTTGAGACCACACATGAGGCCAAGAGCATTTTCTGTGGCTCTGACTGGCTTGGGGGATGGGGCGGTGTACATAGCAGCACTTGGTCCTTGCCGTGGCCACACTGACATTATAAAACTGGTGCCACAGGTGTTCCTATGGATAGGAGCCGAGGCCAATGCCACAGAGAAGGAAGGGGCCCTCTCGACTGCCCAGGAGTACCTGGTAACTCACCCCAGCGGCCGAGACCCCGACACACCGATCCTGATCATCAAGCAGGGCTTTGAGCCTCCTACCTTCACAGGCTGGTTCCTGGCATGGGACCCTCACATGTGGAGTGTAAGAAACTGGGGGTGCCGTTCTGACTGCCAGGGAGCTCAGAACCCAGGGCGGGGGTTGGGTACTGATTCAAGAGCCAAGTAAAACCAGGCCCTCACTCTCCCTTCCCTCTGAATTCTTTGCCTTGCTTTGCTTCTCTTGGGCTTCATTCCCATGGGAGAATGCTGAGCTCTGAAAGCCGGCCACCTGCTTCTTCTTGCCACCAAAGAACGTTGATCATGTGTAAGGCCCTTTGGACCCTATGTGAACCTCAAGCATACCGAAATCCTTTAAGATTCTACCACGTTTTGCTTTTCCTGAAAATACACACCGTCCCTCAGAGGCCTCTTCCCTGTTATCAGCCAATACCTCATCCTGTTTTCTCTGTCTCCTCGCAGGCGGGAAAATCATACGAGCAGTTAAAGAAAGAACTGGGAGACACCGCTGCTATCGTGCGAATCACCGCTGTAAGTGGGGTCTACCCTCAGACAAGGCTGCCGCTGCTCTCATGTGAATCCCGGCCGAGGGGAGGGAGGGGGTGCTGCTCCCCTTAGACAAGGCTCTCCAGAAGCACGGAGCGACAGCATATGCTACAGATGCCACACGGGCAAACCCTTGGTGCCTTTAAGGACTCCCCCAGTTGTCTCCTTGGATGCGAAGAGGTTTTTGTTTTGTCTGAGATGCAGACTAGACTCCACTGCTGAATTACACCTATCCTCAGAGGTATTTTAAATCAGCAGAAAAGCAGGTCGCAAGCAAACATGGGAGAATCCTGAGGTCTAGGTCAACCTAGTCTACACAGTAAGACCTTCGTCTCAAAAATAGTGGGTGGTGAAGGAGGGGGAGAAAAAGCAGGTCTTAGAGCCAAGCTCCTAATTTCCCGCCTTACAGAACACGAAGGGGGGGGGCTGGGGTAGAAAACTGACTTAGTTGGGGGCTGAGGGGATGGGGGTGGAGATCTGGCTCAGCAGAGAGAGCATGCGCTGTTCCTCCAGACTGCCGGCACGTGTGTTAGGTGGCTCACAAGAGACGGTAACTACAGCCCCAGAAGTATATATTCCTCTGACTCCAAGAGCATCTGTACTTGTGTGCCCATAGACACCCCCACAGACATAATGTACAAAATCAACTTGAGTTTAAGGTCATCCTTGGTGACGTATTGAGTGGAGGGCCAACCTGGGATACATGAGACCCTGTGTCAAAAACCAAGCCAAATAAGAAAGGAAGAATAAGAATAAAACCTACCTATTATTCAGCTTTTCCGCCTCTCAGGAGAGATTAAGGTTACTGGCAGTATTTCTCAGAGACAAGCTTCTAACCCAAATAATACTTTACTAGTTTCCGACAATGAAATCTGCAGCAGCTCAGGCTGCTGATCCCTATTTCAACAGCTAAAAGAGTGACGCTTGCAGCCAGCAGTCCTGGAGTGTCAGGATGGGATGCAAGGCACAGGTGTTCCAAACACTGTGCTCTATGAAGTCAGATCCCAAAGCGAATGGGAGGTGGTTAGTGTGTTTAAACCGGACGTAAGTGTGCCTTCAGTCTCAAGGCGTTTAGCCACTGGAAACGTGGGACCTAAATAAAAATGCCAAGAAAAGGGGTGTGATCAGAGCGTTCAGGGAAGACTTGCAGCTGGAGGCGGGGGGGGGGGGGCAGTGGCAGAGCACCTGCCTAGCCCACGAGCTCTGGGTTCAAATCTCAGCACTACATAAATACAGTAAAGACCTAAGTATGCACTACATAATAAATGCAGTACTACATAATAAATACAGTAAAGACCTAAGTGTGGTGTGTACACCGCCCTGACTCTAAGCACTCACGTTAGGCCTGCTGAATCACCTTTCCAAGGTCATTCTGACATGCGTCCAGGTTTGGGGACCACCATTCTGGAAGATGATCACAAAGAGTAAAGCAGCAGAAGCCGAAATGTAAACCTCACACACAGAACTGACACGTGAGACCCCAGTCCCTGCCCATGCCTGTACTCTTCCCTTACGTAGGATATGAAGAACGCAACCCTCTCCCTGAATTCTAATGAGAGTGAGCCAAAGTATCACCCTATCGAAGTCCTACGGAAAAGTCAGAACCAGGGGCTGCCCGAGGACGTGAACCCTGCCAAAAAGGAGGTATGCAGCTGTGGGGCTGAAGGTGGGGGGTGGACTCCCCACAGGTTAAAGCACCAAGCTCGAGAAATGGCTCAGGAGCTTGGACACACGGTGGGTACTCTAGGGGCATCTGCGCTTCTGACTCAATTGGAGGCTCCTCCTTGACTTCCTTCCTACTCCCAAAGGCATCCATCCGGTAGCCTCTCTGCGGCTGGTCCAGTCCAGCCACCGTGCGCTACTGTGAACTAACCTGTTTGCTCACCATGCCCCAAATTCTTCCCTGGCATAATCGTAATTAACAGCCAGGGATGGTTCAAAAGCGGCTGATGCCGCTCTTTTTAAAATAAACACCTCCCGGCTGGCAAGATCACTCAAGAGGGTAAAGGCATCTGCCGTCCAACTTAATGACCTGAGTTCGGCACCCGGGACCCACATGGTGTGAGGAGATGATGGTCCCACAAGTTGCATGCCCCCAATCAGCTTCTCCCACTGGCCCAGTGGGACTCCAAGGCCAGTGAAGAACTTTGGTCTGTTACACTCTTCCTGGACATCCATCTGATGCTGCCCTTCCAGGGCTCAAAGCCAGGCAGGGCCTCTTGCATGCTAGGCAAGCGCCCAGTCGCCCATCCCTCACCTGCTGGCACTGGTGCCCGCCCTGCCTTCCGTCTCACTACAAGTTTCTTTTCTCGCAGAATTACCTCTCGGAGCAAGACTTTGTGTCTGTGTTCGGCATGACAAGAGGGCAGTTCACCGCTCTGCCTGGCTGGAAACAGCTCCAGCTGAAGAAAGAAAGGGGGCTTTTCTAAAGCCAGGCATCTGGTGTCCGACCACAGGAGAGAGCAAGCACATAGTGCCAACATCAGCCAAGAAGTCACACACCAACTGAGCCTGGCATTCGGCAGCTTCAGATACAACAGATTTGAAAGGCCCGGCATGATCTTTTCTCTTTCCCATGCACCCTGGCGTTCTTTGGTTGTCGTACACTAGAAGGCTACCTACTCATGGTTTGGCTTTTGTGGCCTCAGCAGAAAGCATGAATGTAGACAGGTTGAGAGAGAGAACCGGAAACTGAGCTTAAAATATCTAATGCCTCAGGGCCTACATTTGCTTTAAACTACATACACCCTGTACCCGCAAACACTGGCGTTACTGCACGCACTGAAGACTCCAAAGGCCCAGGTCTACCATGTGCCAGAGCATGCTCAACTTTTCAAATAAAGAGGCCACACGAGCACATCAGCGTCCTTTCCAGTCTTCCTTCTTATGGTGACTTTAGTTACGTAGCATTTGAGTGCTGAGAAAGTAGAGAGGCCATGCTGAAGCTGGGCCTGGGTCACAAACCTGTAATCCCAGCTACCGGCTCAGCTGGGACAGGCACACAGGTCAAGGCCTGCCTGGATTGTGGGGTGAATGCAAGGCCAAGCTCAGTGACTTACAAAGAGCCTGTCTCCAAATTATTTTGGGGGTGGGGTGGGGAAAGAGGTTCCAAGACAGGGTTTCTCCTTGCAGCTTTGGAGCCTGCCCTGGAACTCGCTCTGTAGACCAGGCTGGCCCCAAACTCACAGAGATCTTCCTGCCTCTGCCTCCCGAGTGCTGGGATTAAAGGTGTGCACCACCACCACCCAGTATGGCTCAGTATTTTTTTTAAAGTGCACAGTGTAGGGCAGGAGAGAAGGCTTAGGGGTTGAGAGCACTTACTGTTCTTGCAGAAGACCCAGGGCCAGTCCCCAGCTCCCACATGGTGGTTCACAAACATCTGTAGCTCCAGTTCCAGGAGCTCCAATGTCTTCTTTTGATCTCAAGCAGGCACCAGGCATGGACACGGTACATATGCACACATGCAGGCAAACACTCATACACATGAAAATGTATCTTTAAAAAAAAAATGCACAGTAGAAAACACTTACCAGGCAGTGTGCCTGAGTCCCCAGCATCAAAAGCAAATAAATAAATGGCTATGTTGTGGAGCCGTGTAGTTAACTGAACTATTATATATATTTCTGTCTCGGGCACAAGAATGTCAAAACCTGACTCATAGCTACCCAGGAAATTACACACATTTTACGAGCATATGCTAGTGTGTCTATACTTCAGAGGGCACGCTGTAGTCAGGGGCACACGCTAGTGTCTACACTGCAGAGGGCACGCTGTAGTCGTCAGGGGCACATGCTAGTGTGTACACACTTCAGAGGGCATGCTGTAGTTGCCAGGAGCACACACTAGTGTGTACACACTTCAGAGGGCATGCTGTAGTTGTCAGGGGCACCCGCTAGTGTGTACACACTTCAGAGGGCACGCTGCAGTCGTCAGGGGCACATGCTTGTGTGTGCACACTTCAGAGGGCACGCTGCAATCAGGGGCACATGCTAGTGTGTGCACACTTCAGAGGGCACACTGCAGTCAGGGGCACATGCTAGTGTGTCTACACTTCAGAGGGCTCGCTGCAGTCAGGGGCACACGCTAGTGTGTCTACACTTCAGAGGGCTCGCTGCAGTCAGGGGCACATGCTTGTGTGTGCACACTTCAGAGGGCACGCTGCAGTTGTTGGGACACACGCTAGTGTGTACACTTCAGCACTGCAGTCATCAGCATTTGAGCCCACAGCTTCCAGACAACTCTAGCACATCAGCAGTATGAAATCCTGACCACAGGCTAACACTGCAGGGGAAGCTCCAGAAAAGATGCACGGTCTACAATGTCACAGAATGGATGCAGAATCAGAGAATGTTTTGTCACAGAACAAGACAGAGTCTGTAAGAAACTTAAGGAACAATGCGATAGATTGACAATGGGGACTGGGTGCTGTAATTCAAAAAAATGGCAAAAGAGAGAAAGATGTCATGTGCCAGGGCTCACTTTTTTTTTGTTTGTTTTGTTTTGTTTTGTTTTAATTGGGGGAAAGGGAATGGGAAAAGGAGGAAGGGGAGGGAGGAGACCGGCCTCTGGGGATGGAAGCAGCCAAAGAAAAGAGAGAGATAGAAAGAGATGGGAGTGGGCAAGGCCATCTTTTAAATGAGAACATAGCGAATGCACACTGGAGGTGCTCTTAGTGACTGCAGCTGAGGATGTATCCGGTCAGGACCCCAAGGGCAGGCCAGTGCAGATGCCTGAAGAATAACACTGGGTAAAAGTGCTTACCACACAAGCCCGGCATGTGTGTGCTCATACACAGTTTTTCAAAATTTCAAAAACAGTTAAATCCAGTATTATGCAAATAAGGAAAATCCTACTTTATTACTATTTAACAACTTTACCCGCAAGTATATAATTTCGTTATAAACTAAAAAGAGAAAACAGATTCGAGGGTTGGAGGCTGGAGAGATGGCTCAGAGGTTAAGAGCATTGCCTGCTCTTCCAAAGGTCCTGAGTTCAATTCCCAGCAACCACATGGTGGCTCACAACCATCTGTAATGGGGTCTGGTGCCCTCTTCTGGCCTGCAGGCATACGCACAGACAGAATATTGTATATATAATAAATAAATATTTAAAAAAAAACAAATTCGAGGGTTGGAGAGGTTTAGAAAATAATTTTTAATAAGGAAATCCAGAACTAAAAATAAATTATTTCCACCTGGGCCAAAAACCTATTCGGCCTCTGCTGCCTCTTCCACTTCTCCACATTCGAAGCGCACGAAGTCCACTACAGAAACGCCCTGGGGCTGCACGTACTGCCCCAGCGTGATGGAAGGGTCCAGCAGGTACGGCTGGGACAGCATTCTGGTCTCGGTCTCTCCTCCAGGCTCATCGTCCATGGAGCCAACCGAGAGAGGGGCCATGCCCACCACATGCTGCCCCAGGCGGCGGCCCACATCCTGCAGGTTTGCGCTCTGCTCACAGATCTCGCAGATGACCAGGGCCGCATACTTCCCCAGGACCAGGTTGTGGAGGGAGGGGCTCTGGGTTACTCCGTGCACGTAAGAGCCAACATAGAACCCAGACGGCACCTTCACCCAGGCAGCTCGCTTAAGAATCATGTTTTCTCCCAGTTTCCCTATAAAAGAGCAAAACCAAGAAACGACGACCACTGGATTGTGGTGACCAGGGTGGCATGAATGTGACCGGTGTGCACGGCGACCTTTCTGTCCATGCAGTGAACTTCAATGAGACAGAAGATGCGAGCCTCATCTTGTATCCTAGGAGGCAGGGTCCCTACAAGATACCTAGATGGGGCTGGCTCCCACAGACTCACAGGGCAGTTCTGCCTCTTCCTGGCTCTGTGACCTTGGGCATTTATCAACTGCCCGAGCCTTAGCTTCCTCACCTATACAATGGAAATACTACCTACCCTTCAGGGCTACTGCAAGAAATAAAGAGGCGACATATGCAAGAAGCATGTCTTCTGGTGTCTCATGCATAGCGGGCACTCAGAACCTGGCTACTTTCATCAGACTAAACTCAGGCTCAGAGAGGTCAAGCGATACACCCACCTATATGTGGCAGAGTTGGAATTACAACTCAGAGTGGACCCCGAAGCAGAAACTGGATTTTCTCCCCACCACACCACTCCGTTGAAAACACAACCACACAGAAACACACAACTCCCATCACCACCAGGGTCTGGGAAAGGTCTATAACCAAAAGCCCCTGACAGTTTCAACTTCCGCCTGCCAGAAGTACAAAGATAACACTCTCAAAACCTCATGAGACCCAAAAGCAGACTCTAGTCTTCTCCTTTTCCCCGGGATCCCGTCCAACAGAAGCCAAAATAAAGAATAGGGAGGAACAAAGGGCAAACAGCAGGGTCTGAGGAAAATGCAGTGACAGCCACACTTTTAGCTAGAGGTTATAAAGTGAGAAAGACCCAGAAATCAAGTAAACAGGAAAACAGATCAGAATTCTACCCAACAGACAACTACCAGAAGCTGCCAAGGTCAAAACCCCCATTTCTTTCAGGATTTCTTAACACAGCTGCTGGTCTGGCTGCTCACCCAGGACTCGCTGGGCAGCAGTACGAGGTCACCTTGCAAAAGCAGAACTATGCCTTGACTAGAAGCTGCTGATGGCAAGAATACTCCCAGCAGTGAAAAGCCAGTCTGCTTCCCTCGCTCCATCACGACACATGGAAAGGGGGTAAGCGGCCCTCCTGAAGCCCCATGGCCAGGCAGGGCTCCCCCACAATGGCTTCTGCAGACAGGCATCCTCATAAACTCACCAGCTCATTCCTAAAGCATATGAGCTTACATTTTCTTTAGAAAAAATGATTTCTTTTTATTTCATGTGTAGGGTGTTCTGACTGCATGGGTGCCTGCGAATCACGTGCATGCTGTGCCCCTGGAAGCCAGAATCTCTCAGAACTGGAGTTAGAAACGGTCGCTAGCCACCAAGCTGGTGCTAGGAATCAGACCAGGGTCCTCTGGAAATACAGCCAGGGCCGTTCCCCAACCCTTTAAATTTTCTTCTCACCTTTAGTGTGTTTTTCCCTACAACATACACAGAAGGGGTCACCTGGAAGCTAGAGCTGCCTCATCTTTGTTTAGTGCGTGGTGAGAACTCAGTTCCCTCAATAGCTACCCAGTCAGAGCTTGGGGATGCTGCCTCCTTTGGCTCTTCAGGGTGTCTGCTGCTTCCCGAAAGGCCAACCCAGATTCACACACTCTTGCCCTCAGAGGCACGTAAGCTTGTCATTCTTTTTTATTAGTTATTACTGAGAATTTCATATATGATTGACACATTGCTATCAGTTTATTACTGACAGCGTCACACATGCATATAACACATTTCTATCACATTTATTACTGACAGCGTCACACATGTGTACGTATGACACATTTCTATCATATTCACTCCTACCACCTGCCTCCAATTACGGAATGAGATTTGGGGGGACACCAAGAGACCAGGGAAACCTGATCTTAACTTCCACTTCCCAGAACCCTCAGATACTCACCAATCGCTAAGGTCAAGTGGTCCTTGAGAGCGCCTTCTGTGCCGGGCCCAGCTGCAAGTTCAGAAAGCTCAGAGGAGTTCAGGAAGCCCTACGCACAGGAGACAAGCATGAGCGGGCGCTGCACTGCCGGAATCAAAGAGCCTGGACCCGGGAAATGGTTAAGAGGACCATCTATAAACAGACGAGGCTTCCGCTAGGCCCAGGATGTTAAAGACTGACAGCATCGCCATGCCTACAAACCTCACTCTCCTACTGCACCACCCTTCTCCACTCGCCCCTCAGCCCAGGCAACCTACTTAGGATTTCCTAGAAACCGGGACCAGGATTTTACACACTCATAGAGGATCAACCCTCGTGGGTTTGGGGGTGCTGCCAGGATTTTACACACTCAGAGATCAACCCTCGTGTATTTGGGGTGCTGTCAGGAACTCGTGATGCTGCAGGAGGAGAGGACAGAGCCATTTCCAGATGAGCACTTAGCCTTTGACTCTGGGTCCCAGGGTGGGCATCTGAGGACACTCCTTTTTTTTAAAATACTTATTTATTATGTATACAATATTCTGTCTGTGTGCATGTCTGCAAGCCAGAAGAGAGCACCAGACCTCTTTACAGATGGTTGTGAGCCACCATGTGGTTGCCGGGAATTGAACTCAGGACCTTTGGAAGAGCAGGCACATGGTGGCTCTTAACCACTGAGCCATCTTCCAGCCCCCCACTCTTCCTTTTTTATTACTGTTTTCTGGGGACAGGATCATATTCTGTAATCCTGAAAATCATGGAACGCACATTGTAGACTAGGCTAACCTCAAACTCCTGGAAATCTTCCTGCCTCTGCCTCCCAAGTACTGGGATTACAAATACACATCACAACCAGCTTGACGATGAACTTCCAAGGATACAAAAGGATGAGTTTTTTTTTTAAATATTTATTTATTTATTATGTATACAATATTCTGTCTGTGTGCATGTCTGCAGGCCAGAAGAGGGCACCAGACCTCTTTACAGATGGTTGTGAGCCACCATGTGGTTGC
>NW_026068026.1:775460-801837 GCF_014885135.2 Alexandromys fortis | reverse complement strand
TTCCCAGCACCCATATTAGGCAGCTGACAACCACTGTGACTCTTTCTCACCTACCTTTGTGGGCACCCAAGTGCATGCAAATAAATAAACATAAAATAAACCTTATACAAGAAAAAACAATGAGGGGGCTGGAGAGATGGCTCAGTGGTTAAGAGCATTGCCTGCTCTTCCAAAGGTCCTGAGTTCAATTCCCAGCAACCACATGTTGGCTCACAACCATCTGAAATGCGATCTGATGCCCTCTTCTGGCCTGCAAGCAGACACACAGACAGAATATTGTACACATAATAAATAAATAAAATATAAAAAAAAAAGAAAAAACAATGAGATTCAAAAGGGATTAAGGGGGGCAGTGAGACGGCTCAGTGGGCAAAGGCGCGTGCTGCCAAGCCTGACCACCTGAGCAGCTGCAGAACCAACATAATGGAAGGACAGAACTGAGTCCTGCCAAGCACCCATACACACACACACACACACACACACACACACCAGTAAGTATATCGTGATAATAATGCAATAAAAAAAATCTTTAAAAGAGAAGGAATAAGAAGATATCTCTTATCTTTGTTTTGAGAGTTCCTTTAAAGACTCTAGAGTCTTTGATGTGATATTCTGGATTAACAATCTGCGGTTTCTGATCAGCTGGGGCTGTGATTATCAAGAGACCAGAACACGGGTATGAAAGCTTTGCTTTACATGGACAATCGATGCTGGCTGGCAAGGACTGAGAACTGAGCATCACTGAAGGAAAATCTTCTGGGAAGGATTTCCTAGCGGTCACCAGGTCAGGCAGTGAGAACTGGATCCCCAGCACTTGCATAAAGAGATGGTCACCCCGAAAAGTACAGACCCCTAAGGCATGGTGACAAATTCGGCGAGCGGAGACGCCCTTCAGACTCACCTTGGTGTAGGTGGACAGCTGATCCTGCAGGCTCTGACAGTGAGACAGGGTCCCCAGGGCGACTTGCTGGACTAACTGCTGAAACTTTAAATTTCTAGAGACAAAATCCGTCTCACAGTTTACCTGTGGGAACAACGATACAGCTGCACAAGCTGCTTATGAACAGTCCCCAAACGCCCTTGAGGTTGGAGGCTAAGCTGAGATGTTGACAGAACAAGCTGCAGACCCCAGAGAAACAAACAGCCCCGGTTTTAAAGCTGCAGCTCCACAGTTCTGGTGAGGCAGGAACCAGGAAGTGACTGTTGCCATGGCAGGGAGTCGGCAACAACCTGCACACCCAGGAGGACCCCAGAACATCCTGAAGGACTCCCGAGTTCACCACACACCACAGTCACCTTGTCCATTAACCCTGTCCAACTCCAAGCCTTTTCTGTTTTGTGAAAGGGTCTCAGGCTGGCGGTGAAGAGGGTGAGTAGCCGTGGATGACCCTGAACTGATCTTCCTGCCTCTGCCTCTAAGTGCTAGAATTACACCCAGGAGCCACCATGCCCACTCTCGTTTCTCTCATTCCTTTATTGGAGCCTTCTCTGCACCTGCTGTCAGTCGTGACCTGCCACGCACCCCCCACACACACACTCACCCCCCCTCACCCCCCCACCCCTCCTCACCCCGTGTCTGCGCTCTGCACTGGCACCCAGTTCACGCGCTTCGGGCAAGGGGGCTGGAGGTTAAAATACACAGACACACACAGAGAGACTGCGACATGGGTCATCCTTGAATTCCCCAAGAATGCCCCCTTTATTGTGTTCAGGGGCAGGTTATATAGAGATAGCCACACCCCAGCCAAACCCACCAGAAACCACTCTCCGGCCATCAGGAACTCCTGAAGGTCTCGTGCTCAGAGCAGCTGTAGGCACTCAGATCAGGGGATTACAAGAAATTCGGGATCTGGAGTTTAACTGCTCCCAACAATGACCCTCCAGCCTCCTCTAAATCGCTACTTATCAGTCCTCAATATATAGAGTAACATGTTAATATAAGTACTAACTTTAAAAATCTATTTTACTTTTTTTTTTTTTCAGGGGTAAAGGGGTCCGGATTTCACTTTCGCCTAGCTGCCCTCAAACCCACAGTAATCCTCCTGCCTCAGTCTCCCAAGTGTTGAGATCACAGGAAAACTTACCTGTTCCAGGTCACAATGCTGCACTGGATCCACACTGAGGAGAACTGATCTAGGTTGCTAGGCCGTTTCCCATCAAGACGCCTGCATTTCCACACTAAACCCAGGCCCTGAGAACCGAACTCCAACCACCACTGCGGTTCTCAACAGATCCCGTAAGCATGCGAAGGCCCTACTACGGGCCTTGTACTCCAAGACAAGCTGTTTCTAGTACACGGACTCCCCAGTGACTCACCTCTACCAGCACGGCTGTGTTTCCCTCCTGCAGCAGTCCAATCAAGCCTTCTTTGGCCTTCCTCCCAGAGAGCTTGGCTGCTTTGCTCCAGCCTTCCTTTTGGGCCTGCTTGTGCAGCCAGGCCTCTGCCTACAAATGGAAAAGAGGAAAATTCGAAAAAATGGTGCTTTAAAGTATATCCAAACCAGCCCGGCGGTGGTGGCGCACGCCTTTAATCCCAGCACTTGGGAGACGGAGGCAGGCAGATCCCTGTGAGTTCGAGGTCAGCCTGGTCGACAAAGTGAGTTCCAGGACGGCCAAGGCTACAAATAGAAATCCGTCTTGAAAAACAAAACCAACCGATCTTTCTGCACTCCTACATTCTGTAACAGAAACTAGTGCCTCCTAAGTGCTCTACACGAGCACCGTAGGTAGCCGGTGGTTTAATCTTCACAACCCCAACTACGGGTTAGTGTCTTCGTTACACAGACAACGCTGACATAGCTCTAAAGGATTAATTGTAACGTACAAAACTACGGTACATGAGGGCCTCTGGCGTCTAACTTCGAAATTTACACAAACACTGATCACCAAGCAGTAGCAAATCCCACAGCCCTCGAACATGAGATCAACTCTGGGAATCTGGGTCAATTGAAGACGAAATCGTTTAAGCCAAACTCTTTGCTTTGGCTCTGTCGTTAAGGACGCAGGGCCGTAGGTCACATCTATGATCCCCAGAACAGCCCCGGAAGAAAAGTATGAAGTCGAGCTGCAGCACCAGGTCGGGCAGCGCCTCCTCCCACCTGTTTGAGGTCACCGCCACAAGTCTCCAGAGCTTTCTTGCAGTTGACGAAGGAGTAGCCTGTTTTCCGCCGCAGCTTCATAAGGAGCTCCTTGCTGGAGGCAGATGCCAACGAGGGGCCCGCGTGAAACGTGTGCCATGGCTGGGACGACTGAAGCAGGACGGACCTCGCCTGGAGGGAGGAAGGAGAAAGGGATGAGCGGTCGGGAGTGCCCGGGGCTGGACAGAGGCGAGGGGGCACATCCGCAGGGCGAGCCCTTGTGGGCACTGCGGGGTGGACGGCGCGGAGCCCGGATCGGGGAACAGGAAAGGCACGCTCACGGCACCCGGGAGCGCAGGTTAGCCCCTGGCCACGAGCCCTCACCGAGCGGCCGGTGCACGCGACCGGGAAGAAGCGCAGCAGCGACATCCTTTTTAGCAGCCGGACACGCCCGCGCGCCGGCGCACAGGTGAGACGCCCGGCCTACGGCGCGGCGTGAGGGCCAAAACTCCTCCCGGAACGTGTCGAGCGAGGATGCTGCCACCTGCAGACCGGAGGAATATAATCGCCTCTTCGACTTGACTTTTTAAACTGTATCAGAAAAGACTTAGACCTCAGTGGGTAAAGCAGAAAAGCGACACGGTAACATTGTTACAAAATAACAACACAAGACATGTAGGCAATAGTTTATGTTTCTTTATTTCCAATTTTCATTTCCAGTATTCATTTATGACCCAGGATAAAGGGGAAGCAGGTAGGTGGGCTCAGGAAACTATCCAAAGTCACCTGGAGAGGTGGCATGGAGTTCTTTCAACAAACCGAATATATAATTACTGAATCAGCAAAATATCTGCGGAACACCAGTGTGCCCGGGGCTCTTGTCAGTTTCAGGGGATTAGTGATGAATAAATCACAGACAGCCCTGTGCTCCAAGGTATCTATCAATTGGTGAGGAAAAAGAATCAGATATGGCAAGATAAGGTCCCTAAACAGATAAAGATCTCCCAAGAAGAAAGTCACAGCCAAACAGAAGGACCAGCAAAAGGAGGGTGCTTTTGTTTTATTTTTCCAGAAGCAAAGAGTGAATTTTAACAGGAAGCAGTGGCCCTTCCTGTAAGAAGAGCGGAGAAGTAAGGAAATGCAGCCACAGAGCTAGGGAACAAAGAGTAGGACTTTAGCAATTTGGCTAAAAGTGCAATACAAAGGGGTAGGAAATGAAATACAAAGCAGTTTGTGAGAGCTCAAGTGTAGCCTGGGTACCAGGCAGAGGCATTTGTTCCTGCAGTAGAAGCTAAATCCAGCAGATTTGGGAAGGCTGCAAGAATCTGAAGAGTACTTTGGAGGTTAAGAGGGAGGCAGTAGACACACCAGAGATAGCTGTGTGCCTAAACAGTAAGCAAAGAGGCCCATCCAGACCGCTTCAGAGGGCAGAGACAAGACACGAAGGGAAGACAAATTAGGAAGGAAAAGCTGGAGATCAGAAGAACTCAATCCAGGTTGGACACGAAGTGATAATCTGTGGTCAGGCCTTGAACTCTGCAAAGGATGAAGAAGTATAACCCAAGGGACAGCTCTGCAGCTTGTCCTATCCAGGCTCAGGTCTTAGAGTTGTATTATAGCAGGCAAGAAGCAGGTGTTCTGAGGTGTCTTGGTACCAGCTCCCCCTCAATATCTACATTTTGGGGGTGCAGAAGAGATGATTAATGCTCATTTTTTTCCCTTAAAGAATGTCAAAGAATTTTTTTTTGGTTTTTGTTTATTTGTTTGTTTTTGTTTTTTGAGGCAGGATCTCGCTATATAGTTCTAGCTGGCCTCGAACTCTGTAGACCTGGTGGGCCTCAGGCTCACAGAGGTCCACCTGCTTCTGCCTCTGGAGCGCTGGAGGGTTAAAGGCATATGCTGCCACCCCAAGCTAAGAATGTGCTTTTTTAAAAAGTCCTTTCTGAAGCTGGGCGGTGGTGGCACACACCTTTAATCTCAGCACTCAGGAGGCAGAGGCAGGTGAACCTCTGTGTTCGAGGCCAGCCTGGTCCATAGAGTTCCAGGACAACCAGGGCTACACAAGAAACCCTGTCTCAGAAAAACAAGCAAAAAAGTCCATTCTGTTTAAAGAAGCGATCAGTGGCAGTCTCTCCGCAGCCATGATTCATACCTAGTTTGCCTCCCTTACCCCCCCCATATCCTGCACACCATCTCTTCCTCCTCCGCTGAAGGCCCCTCTTTGTGCTTTAAACTCAATGCTTCTAGGGCTCTGCTATTTTAACAAGCTGTCCTTCTCCTGCAACTCCCCAAGAATACCTCGGGGAGCAAACTGGAAGAGGTAAGAAAGAAGACAGGCAATCCATCCTTCTCTTTGATCCAGATGTTTATGGCTCCGGAGATATGCCATCCTCTGCTGAGGCAGGGACTGGGCTCAGCAGCAGGGGTGAGGGCCAGCAGGTCTCACTTCCCTGGGCCTGGCCCTATAGATGTTGATATTGACATCCTCATCCCGTTGGGCCAGCTCCAGCTGGAAGTGCTGGGGCAGGAAGTGCCGAAAGAAGCTCTCAGTCCCATGCTCCTCTCTCATCTTGCAGGCCAGGTAGATGGTGCCCTGGGGCCCACACAGATGTTGGAGGGTCCCCACCAGCAGTGGGAAGGTAGGTTCCAGATACACGATATCTGCCCCCAGCACCAAGTCATAGTTTCCAGGAAAGCCATGCTGGTCAATTCCCCAGGACAAGGCACAGACCTTCACCCGGCCTCCAGATGGTACATTAGCACGGACATTATACTGGATCTGCTGTAAGGCCAATGGTAGATCAGTGATGGTAACATCTCCCCCTGAGGGAGAGCAAGGAGGAGAAATCCAAGTCAGAGGGACCGTGAAAGGGCTCATGACTCCTGCCGGGAGGTCCAGAGACCTCAAGGCCTCATGCCTTGAAAAGCCCGAAGTCCATACTTTTGGCTTTTAGCTGCCCTAACCCCAGCCTCACCCATGCCAGTCTCGTTACTCTACATTCTACAACATCAACATTCTCTCCGAGCTAATCTTCAACCTCTCTGCCCAACACACAACAACCAGATGTCAGCAAAAGCCTGGGCAGGACCAAGCTGGCGACGAGCTGGGCGCCCCCACCCACCTACCCACCCAAACTCAGAAGACGTGACCTCAGCTGAGCCTCAGAGGACAAGCACAAGTTGGTCAGATGAAGCTTTCCAAGCACGAAATAGAGCACAAGGGCCTGGAAGGCAAAGGGCACGGCATAGTTAAGGAAGGCTACAGTCTAGAAGAGCAGTTCTCAACCCCCAAATGGCCATGGGAAAACACAGATTCATATGATTCATAACAGCAGTAAAATTACAGGCATGAAGTAACAACAAAAATAGTTTTATGGCTGGGGGTCACCACAGCATGAGGAACAGAATTAAAGGGTTAAAGCATTAGGAAGACTGAGAACCACTGCTCTAAAATGCCAAGACCCTACCCAAGGCCGATGGCATGCTAAGGGAGAGCCAGGCTTGAGAGTGTGTTCACATACTGAGCAAGCACTCAGCTGCTATACTCCCGGTCCAAGAAACAGGTTTGAAGAGCAGAATCTGGTGTAAAGATGATCAGATCAGTATTACAGAATACTTTACTCACACAACAAACGGGGACTGAGTTCTTGCTAAATGCTAGGGATTCAACGGGAAGCAAAACCAAACTACAGCCTTCCTAAAGTTTCCCTCTGGACATGGAAACACTCACACACAAATCACAAAAGTAACTACTTAATCAGAAGCAGGATTAACAGTATAGAAAGCAGAAGCAATAAGATCTCATTCATCCATCCTCATCAAGGGTCCTCTGTGCCAGGTGTCTGGAATACAGCAGTGAACAAGACAGATAAGAATCCACCCCTCATGCCGGGCAGTGGTGGCGCACACCTTTAATCCCAGCACTCGGGAGGCAGAGGCAGGCGGATCTCTGTGAGTTCGAGGCCAGCCTGGTCTACAGAGCACGTTCCAGGACAGCTAGGGCTACACAGAGAAACCCTGTCTCTAAAAACCAAAATAATAATAATAATAATAATAATAATCATCCACCCCCATGGAGTTTATAAAATAGTGTAGGCGTGACAAAACCTGCCTGTGATTTTAGCACTAGGGAAGCAGAATCGGGACAATTATCACTTAGAGACCAACTACACAGCAAGACCCGGACTCAGTAAATTAGAGGAGGGCTGGAGCGAAAAACACTAATAATAATAGTAATAATAATGTTTCAAAATAAATTAGTTTTAAAAAGGGAGCAGGATATTCGACAAAAGGGGGGAACCTTCTTCAGCTAATGGCTTTTGAGAGGCTGGACCAGTTGGGCGTGGCCTTGGCTATCAAAAAGGTGTTTGTTCTCCTCTCTCACCTGGATGCTGGATTTAGTTCCTGTTCCCTGTGGGAGCAGAGGATTGTGATCTGTGAGTCCCCGCTTAAATAAAAATCCCTTATTATACCCAAAAAAAAATAAAAAGGGAGCAGGCTGGGGTTGTAGCTCAGTTGGTAGAATACATAAGGCCCTTGGTTTTATTCCACCAAATAAATTAATTAATTTTTAGACCAAAAAGTGATAGTACATGCCTGTAATCCCAACACTAGAGAGGAATAGGCAGCCAAATCAGAAGTTCAAGGTCATCCTTGGTTACCTACTTTGAGGTCAGCCTAGACTCCACGAGACTCTGTTTCAAAAATAGGGGGATGGGGCAACAAGGTAATTCAGTGGATAAAGACGCTTGCCACCAAGCCTTACAATCTCAGTTTGAGTTTTGAGCCCCATATGGTGGAGAGAACTCCCACAAACGTTCCTTTGACCTCCACACGCGTGCCATGACAAGTACGCTCCCCTCAATAAACAAATGTAACTTTTTCAATTAAACAAAGAACAGTGGTGCCAGACAGTGGTGGGCACAGGCCTTTAATCCCAGCACCTGGGAGGCAGAGACAGGCTGATCTGAGTTCGAGGCCAGCCTGGTCTACAGAGTGGGTTCCAGGAAAGCCAGGGATACACAGAGAAACCCTGTCTCAAAAACAATAACAACAACAACAACAACAAGAAGCAGTGTCAAGAAGAGAAGATATGACTAAAAGAAATGAAATATCCAAGCCTAGTGGTACCCACCTGTCTGTAATTGTAGTACTTGGGAGGCTGAGGCAGGAGGACTGTTAGTCTCAGACCATGTGGGGCTGCATGGCAAGATACAATGTCAACAAACCAAAACTAAACAGGGCCTGGTGGCTCACACCTATAATCCCAGCACTTGGGAAACAGAGGCCAGAAGATGAGCAGTTTAAGGCCAACCAGGGTTATCTAAAAGAACAACGCCAAAAAGAAGTAAGACACACAATACATCAAATACATGGTACAGTGAGGCACCAAGCAGGGAAGCGGTATGACTCCTTTGAGGACAGACAGCTTGGGAAATCCTCCCTAAGCATTCTTGGGAAAGACCCAAAGAGAAGCAGGGATGGAGCAAACCACGTGGCTCCCCCTGGCTAAAGTCTACCGTTTAAACACCTGATCAGCAAGCACACACAGAGAGCTTGAGGCAGGACCGTGCCTGGCAGGTGTGAAGATGGAGCAGCAGGGACAAACAGCAGCAAAAGCAGAGGGAGTGGGGACAGGAGGGCCAACTCCTGTGATGAGAGAAGATGGGGCGATTTTAAGTGGAAGGACTTTCTACACTGACTCAGGGTTTATTAGGTGTACTTTGATTGTTGTGATTTAAAAAAAAAAAAAAACCCACAAGCGGGCTGGAGAGATGGCTCAGCAGTTAAGAGCACGTGTTTGTGTTGCTCTTGCAGAGGACCCCGGCTTGACTCCCATCATGTGACCCACATGGTGGCTCACGACCATCTGCAACCCCAGTTCCAGGTGATCTGGTGCTTCCTTCGGACATCTTCAGGTACCAGGATTGCATGTGGTACACACATGCAGGCAGAACACACACAAATAAATAAATAAATCTTTAAAACACACACACACACACACAAGCAAAAGACTGCAGCAGAGCAAGAACAGAAGTAGGGGAATTTAGTTAGGAGGCAACTGCAAAGGTACCTGTCATGGGGCGAGATGATCTTGGTTGGAAATCAGGTAAGTGACAAAGACAAAGAAGCAGTCAGATTCTGAATATACTCTGAAGGTGCTGCCAGTGTCAACAAGCTGATATTCTCTCCTCTGTCTGTCTGTCTGTCTCTCTCTCTCTCTCTCTCTCTCTCCCTTCTCTCTCCTCTCTCTCTCTCTCTCTCTCTCTCTCTCTCTCTCTCTCTCTCTCTCTCTTTCCTCTCTCAGAGATTTTTATTAAGGATTTTTATTTTGATTAAAGATTCTTTTTTTGAATCAAGACAGGATTTCTCTGTAGCTCTGGAGCCTGTCCTGGCACTAGCTCTGTAGACCAGGCTGGCCTCGAACTCACAGAGATCGGCCTGCCTCTGCCTCCCGAGTGCTGGGATTAAAGGTGTGCGCTACCACTGACTGGGGATGTTTTTTGAACATTTGGCCTAATTCAGATCAAATTGTCCGTGATGTAAATGAAGAGGGCTTCAGGAGAGGAGGCAGACTTGGAAATGGGAGCGCGATTTCATTTGTGAGCAAAGTCTGAAATGTCTATCAAACAATCCCGGGAAGATACCAAGTAGGCAATGGGTTATGTAAACAAGTCTGGATATAGAAATGAGAGAATCCTGGTCCTCACCATAAAAAGGATACTCAAAGCCACAAAATCATGTGACTTCTCAGGAGGGAGCATAGCCAGAAAAAAATAAAGGGTCAAAAGGGCTACTCCTGAGCTCTGGGGCGCTCAAAGTCTCTGTTGTAAGGATGGAAAGGAATTAATATAAAAAGGATGGGAAAGTATGCCAGCAGTGTAGGTGGAAGCCAGAAGTGCACTGGCCCAGAAAGCAAAGGACGTTTCAAGGAGAGAAGAGTATCACGTCAGTGCTGAAACAACTGGAGTGCGCTAGAGACTGGTCCTGAGCTCAAAACACAACCCCAGCTAGAGACCCGGAGGGAGTGCCTAACTGGGGTGGATTGAGGAAAGGACAGGAGAGGACTACAGTGAAGTGAACATTTGGATGTAGGGGATGTAGGATCGTCCGCTGACCTCCCCACAATAGAAATTCAGCATAACTATGTACATATATATCAATCATATACAAATGTATATACACAGCCAGTATGTAGATACTACTCTGTGTGTAAAGGATAGATAGATAGATAGATAGATAGATAGATAGATAGATAGATAGATAGATAGATAGAGTCACAGATAAGGGTGGTAATTGCAGAAGAGGCATCTACAGTTTGAAGAATAAGAAGATTAGGAAATAAATGTCTAAGAGCGTGGAAGAATAAACAGGCAAAGGAAATCTGACAAGCTAGCTGGGTAGCACAAGGACCCACCTGAGCTCAGTGAAAACCAGCTTAAAGTGTGTCTATGAGCACAGCTGTGTGAGTACTAAGAGATCCAAGCCAGCATGGGCTGGGGGTGGTGGGGAGGAAGGAAGGGCTCTCTGAGCCTAGCAAGGAAGAATACATTTGCATTAGCCAAGCAGTAAAACTGTTTCAAGCAGAAAGTGCAGCCCCCACAAAGTCCCAAAGGAAGGAGACATCAAAGCAGGTTTGTGGAACCGAGAGAAAGGTAGTAGATACAGGCCAGGGAGCAGAACAGAGGGAGGCAGGACATTGGTAGCCAGGTCAAAGGGGTCACTTTTACACGGAAAGAAATAAGGATCGGTAGACGACTTGGACAGCGGTGTACGGTGTGGTGGGGTGTGGGGATGATACCTGCATTTTGAAAAAGCTATTCTGATTGTAGGGTGGTGTGAGTAAGCCAGGATGTAGGTGGGGGCCAGGACTCAAAGCAAGAAGACCAACCAGTTTAACTCCTTATTATAGTCTGAGCAGATAATGATGGTGGCTCAGGCTGCGGAACCAGGAGGGGAGTCGAGAAAACACAAGAAAATCCAAGAGATTTTTAGGAGTTAAAGTCCACAGGACATGAAGGGTATGGGGGGAAAAAGCAGGGACATGACAAAGGTGATGTTAAGGCTCCATACTGGGTGGGTGGGTGGTGGCTTCGTAATGGGAGAGCCTGAGGGAGAAACAGGTTTGGTGGGGGAAGATCACAGGGTCAGTTTGGGGGTGGTAACCCTTCCCATCATGAAGACACTTAGGAAAATTGGGGCAAGAAGTGGTGGTGGACAACCCAAACATGGTGGGACAAGGGACAGACAGTTGTGGGTGTGTTAAGGATACAGGACTGGCTGATTTCTGGGACACAAAGCGAGAGAATAGATCACACCCAGATTTCAGACTTGGCAAACTAAACAGGGCACAAAAAGGCCCCAGCTGGCCTGACAGTGGGTGCTCTCTCCCCCTCTCTCTCTCTCTCATGCACGTGCACACACACACACACACACACACACATACACACACATTTTCCCTTTCTTCCTTCCCTCCCTTCCTACCTGAGACAGTCTTATGCTACAGCCCAGGTTGGCCCTTGACCTTATACCAATCTTCCTACCTCTGCCTCCTGAGTGTTGGGATTACAGGCATGAACCCCTAGATTTAGCTTCTCTCCTCCTAATATAACTTTCTAACTCTCATCCACCCACCCTCCACAACCCCTCAGCTGTCAGGTTCCCCTCGATGGACCCTTCGGTGGTCAAGGTAGCTCTGACAAGAGCCCCACCACCGAGTATGTGCCTTAGCTTCTTCTCACATTGCCCCTCCCTAGACCACGAGTTCTTGGAGAGAGGAAATCCTTGTTATCCATGTCAGGACCCCCAGCACGACTCTTGGCACACAGAGGACTTAGAATACATGTTGACTGAATGAACAGAAGAATGAATGTCTGTGTCTGCAAAGCCTTCCCTCAACGTGACCCAGTTATGTCCTCTATGACAAGGACATCTTGTTTGCATGACTTAGATCACAGGTAAGGAACTTTTTTAGTTTCTGACTCTTTATTAATTACCCCCTACATCTAAAATGAATATCTATAACCAGGACACCACATACATCTAAATGAATATATATATTATATATATGTATATATAAAACCATTACACCCTAGCCCTCCAAAATTCACACCCTTATTTCTTCTAGCAATAAAAACCTAAAGCTGTATTTGGTATGGTGGTATGCACCTGTAATTCCAGCACTTGGAAAATTGAGGCATGAGGACCATTTTAGGCCAGCCTGGGCTTACTGAGACTTTTCTCGACTAGACCACACCCCATCCCAGATCAGAGAGAGAGAGAGAGAGAGAGAGAGAGAGAGAGAGAGAGAGAGAGGTCTACAAGAGCTAGTTCCAGGACAGGCTCCAAAACCAAAGAGAAACCCTGTCTCGAAAAAAACAAAAAACAAAAAACAAAAAAAAAAAAAAACCCTCAAAAGACTCTAACATAACTAAGCTATAAAGCTTTGATGAGGTTGAACGCCCCAGGTCTCTTCTCCCTCCCGAATACCCACCCACACATGCATTTTAACGCAAGAGCATCTCTAGCATTTCTTGGTTTGTTTTGCCCACCCTTGTACCAACTAGCCTGGGTGTTCTGAACTCCGATCAGCGCTATCTGCCTCACAGTAAAGTAGGGGTTTGTTAAAACTAAAGAACTGAGTTGAGTTCAAAAGTCCTGCCCACCCCAAGGAATCCACGTATTAACTTCCCACACTCGGCTGCCCCTCCTCCCGCGGTGCCAGCTCACGCACCCTGCAGCGCAGCCAAGATTCCCACGATGCCCGTCCCAGCGCCCAGTTCGATCACTTTCTTGCCTCGAAAATCCACATTCTGACTCTCGAAATAGTTACACAGGCTCAGAGCCTACGAGGGGTTGGAAAGAAAGAAAGAGGGACATTGTCACGACCGTGGTTCCATATGGGAGAGGCGGGGTCCGGGAACTGGATTTCTCAGGGACCCTCACTGAGGGCAGCCCCTTCCTCACCGCATCCCACACGCGTGCCGCCACCCCAAGGCGCGACCCAAAGTTCTGCGTGATGCTCAGCTCGTGCCCACAGAAGCAGAACCGGCTGCTCTCCGAGTAAGAGTCGGTGAAGAGCCGGACCTCCCGTGGGAACACGGATTCGGGCTCGGGTTCAGGATCCGGGTGGGAGCTGGCCATCAGGCAGAGAGAGCACAGGAGCACGTCGGCCGGCGCTCGGATCCCACTCGGTGGCTGGGTTGAGGCTGGGGACTGCCAGCCATCTGGGCTGCTCCCAGGCACCGGGCCCCGCCTCCCCAGTTCGCCCTCCTCCCTCCAGCTGGACTTCCCGGAGATGGATGGGGACGACGACGACCCCTCGAGCTCGGATCCCTGGCGCACACAGACCAGGACCCATGCAGCACCACACAGGTCGGACCCAGCTGACTTGGTTTGAGACCACGAGTAGGGAAAAGAAATAATGTTTGATGCGACCGTCAGAGGCGGGATCCTCATAGCCCGCTCACCTGCGGGGCGCACAGGTGCATGGAGGCATCTGGAAGCCCAGACTAGGCAGAAGCAAGCCAACAGAAAAGGCGGGGTGCCTGGAGCTGGCCATCCCGCGAGCTCAGTCAGTCCAGCAGTCCGCTTGCCCTCCCCTGCTCGCCCCTTCAGGGTCCTCCCCTCAAGTCCAGCAGAATTCGCCCTTGGTTCTTTAAGGGGCGGGGTCTACTGGCAGCCCGCGGTTGCGTCATCAACCTGCGCCCGAAGCCACGGCTCTCCACGTGGATTCTGTGGCATCATGGCGGGAACGGAGGCCCCCCAGCCGCAGAAGCGCTATTACCGGCAGCGCGCCCACTCCAACCCCATGGCGGACCACACGCTGCGCTAGTGAGCGAGCCGGGCGGGATCCGGGAGGGAGGCAGGGCTCCTCAAGCAGCCTGGGATCTGAGAAGGACCCAGGAGAGTTATCCGGGTGACACGTCAGCTGGGGACAGGTTAGGGAGACGAGCAGAAGGTGGAGTTGACCGGCTGGCGGCTGGGAGGGGCCTTGGTGTTGTAGACCAGGTCTGGGTGGACTTGCCAACCAGATCTGGGAAGAGAAGAACACTATTGCTGAAACTAAAGAAGCGAAGCAAGTTGATTTTTCGAGGCAGGGTTACTCTGGGCAGCCTTGGCTGTCCTGGAACTTGCTCTGTAGCCCAAGCTGGCCTCGAACTCACGGAGAGCCACCTCCCTCAGCCTCCTGAGTGCTGACATTAAAGGCGTGCCCCACCATACCGGGCTCCGATTTGCTTTTATTTTTTTATTTTATTTTAGCTTTTTAGTTTATAAAAAGATAAACATATACACACTCCTGGCCACTCCTTGATTCATCCTCTGCACAGAAAACACATACATAAATAGATTAGTGTCCCAGTACCTCAGGTAGTCAGTGTCTGGGAGAAAGAACTTTCGTTCCAGAAAGGAGAGCTTCCTGGCATGTTACTACCCAGAACATGAAAGGCTGTGATCCACACCCTAGGAGCCAGGGGACTTTCTGTCATGCCCTCTAGATACCACATGGCCCACGACTGTGGATTTTTTTGAGAAATCTACCATCCCCCTCCCACCCCTACACAAACAGGTCACAATGGCGTGCCCTACAGTCTCATGTGTCTGTCTTCTTTCCAATAGCCCTGTGAAGCCAGAAGAGATGGACTGGTCTGAGCTTTACCCAGAGTTCTTTGCTCCGCTTATTCAAAATAAGAGCCATGATGATGCAAAGGATGAGAAAGAGAAGCAAGCTCGGGCCCAAGTGGAGTTTGCAGACATAGGGTGTGGCTACGGTGGTTTGTTAGGTAAGGTAAGGCCGGCTCCCTGGGACAAGGAGAGGCCTGGGATCTGCAACCTCAGCAGGTCAGGCACAGGGTTAGTTGACCTTTCCTCCTGTGACCAGACGCAGTGACATCAGGTGGCGAGCCTCCACCTTTCTTCTACCCTGGGTCTGTGGCCTTTGCCCTGGAGAAGGGAGGGGGCTGCCTGAAATGTATCTTAGGACTGGGCCGTTCTGTCTGGCTCCAGTCCCTACACAAGCCATGTCACCTGCCCTGTGCTGGGTCAGTGAGCCGGTCAGCACAAGCGTCAGAGATCAGCTACCGCGGGCACTGATCCTGAACTGTCTTTCTTGGGGATTCCACCAGCTTCTCCCTTCTACCCGCTTTCTTGCCAGAACACATTCTGCCCCACTCTCTTAGGATTTGGGGTTCCTGTTGTGTTGTTTTGGCTTTCGAGAGCATGCATGCCAAACTCCTCGCCTGTGTCTCACCCTTCCCCTATAGAGAGAGAACATGGTCGAGACTGGAAATGTTGCCTCATGTCTGAGCTCTCCCCTGTTCTATGATCGTGAGCGTTTCTGACCCTCAGTTTCCCACCTTCACAGTCTACCACAGAGCGTGAAAAGGATCAAATGAGACTTTGTCATGAAAACACTCAAGCAGGTTCGCCACCCTTTGGGGTAGCATATCAGATATTTACATTACAGCTCATAACAGTAGCGAAACTACGATTATGAGTAGCAGTGAAGTAATTGTGTGGTTGGGTCAGCACAGCATGAGGAGCTAAAGTTCCTGCGCAGCATCGGGAAGCTGAAACGCTGCTCTGAAACAAAGGCAGCTGTGCTGTAGTCTATATGACAGATCTGTTTGTTGGTTTTTATTTCATTTTTTGAGACAGGATCTTGCCATGTAGCCCTGTCTGGTCTGGAACTTGCTATCTGGAGCAAGCTGGCTTTGAACTCACAGAGATCCCGCCTGCCTCTGTCCCCCTTCCCCTATTTCCAATGCTTAGGATTAAACACATGAGCCACCACACTGCTCCTGTGACTTGTGACAGTTTTATGTCTTTTCTGTCTCCTGCAGAAAACTGCAGGTGTGGGTATCTGCCCCGCTCATGGCTTAGATATCTACACACAGAAACTTTCTCTCCTGTGTTAAAACCTCTTGGTTCTTCCTCGAACTATGACGCTGATGATCCCTTTGCCGTTTCTGTCCCCAGTGGCACTGTCACCACTCTTCCCAGATACCCTGATTCTGGGTCTGGAGATCCGGGTAAAGGTGTCCGACTATGTACAAGACAGGATTCGGGCCCTCCGTGCCGCTCCTGGAGGTGGATTCCAGAACATTGCCTGCCTTCGCAGTAACGCCATGAAACACCTGCCTAACTTCTTCCGCAAGGGCCAGGTGCAGCCTGGGGAGCAGCCCGGGTGGGGTGGGCTGGGCTGGTCGGCCGGTGGAGCAGGAAGCCAGGCACTCACAAGCCTTCCTGTTGGTGCACATCTGTCCCACAGCTGACGAAGATGTTCTTCCTCTTTCCCGACCCACATTTTAAGCGAACGAAGCATAAGTGGCGAATCATCAGTGCCACGCTCCTGGCGGAATATGCCTACGTGCTGAGCATCGGGGTGAGCGGGAAGGTGTCGGTGGCCTGCCCGGGGCTCTCCACCAAGAATTAACTGGGGGGACATTTAGGCAGTTATACTGTCATGCCTGTCTCATTGCTCAGTTGCGTTCAGCCCATATCTAGATGATGTTGTCTCTCCAGGGCCTGGTGTACACCATCACCGATGTGCTGGAACTCCACCAGTGGATGTGCACCCATTTTGAAGAGCACCCACTGTTCGAGCGCGTGCCTCTGGAAGAGCTAGTAAGATGCCTGAGGGAATTGCAAGAACACAGCCCTATTCAAAGTGGTTCTCTAGTTCTTGAACTTAGTGTAGGGCCAGGAATGGGAGTCTAGTCAGCGAGGGCAGTTTGAAAGGTGGATAGGGACATGCTGGACCCTCTTTCTGCAGAGTGAAGATCCCATTGTGGAACATCTAGGCACTTCAACCGAGGAAGGAAAGAAAGTTCTACGCAATGGAGGAAAGAATTTCCCGGCCATCTTCCGAAGGATACAGGATCCCGTCCTCCAGACGGTGACCCCCAATCCCACCCTGCCAGACCACTGACTTCTAACCCTGCCTGAGCTGGACTCATCTAGTAACTAGAAGAAAGATCAATTCTGCACCCCAGGCCTGCTCAGACTGCTGGGACACAGCCATGATCTTTCCGAGAAGCTGGGTGTGGCCTGTGTTCTCACCCATCACTGACTCTGTGTTCCTGCCCCTCCGCTGTCAGAAGAAAGCAGAAGAAGCTGACCGAGAAGGTCAAAGGACCTTGGACCAGAGGGTGTATTTGGAGGGGTGTGGGGTTTTGTTCTCCTCAGCTGGAGTGAAGAGGGCAGTGCCCTGCTGTCTAAGCTGTGTGTTTGGCTCAGGTTGCTCACCCCCCGTTGTGTTTACTCTGCAGTCCTGGGGATAGTGTGTGTGCTGGCGTGCCCATGCTGCTGTTTCCCAGGAATGCTGGGGTGTGTATCACGTGCCTCCTCCCGTCTCCTGGCCGTCGGTGCTGCCGTCTCTCATACTGGAGGGCGAGAGGGATACCACGGTGACCTTTGATTCCAGACTTTCCCAGCTAACTGACTGGCATACTACCTGATGGGCTGAGGGAGGGAAGGCGGAGGAAGAAAGACCGAGGAGTAGGGAGCTAAACTGGAATATTATTTTTTAAAATGTATGTGTGTATTTGCCTGCATGTAGGTATGTGCCCTACACTCATGCCTGGGCCCTTGGGGGCCAGAAAAGGGAGTTGGTTCCCCTGGAACTGGAGCTACAGACAGTTGTGAGAGACTGATGTGGGTGCTGGGAACCAAGTCCTGTTTGTAAGAGCAGCCAGTGCTCTTAACTGCTGAACCATCTCTCCAGCCCCTGAATGGGAGGATTCTGTGGCTCAAAGTAGTATGTGGCTGCTGACCACAAAGATGCCCAAAATATGTTGAGTGACCTTAGCCTTCATGCTCTCCAAAGACAGAATCTCCAAACTTACATACTTTCCAAAAACAAAACTCCTTTGATTTATTATCCAAGACAAGATTTCTCTTTGTAGCCCTGGCTGTCCTGGAACTCACTGTATAGACCAGGCTGGCCTCGAACTCACAGAGATCCGCCTGCCTCTGCTTCCCGAGTGCTGGGATAAAGGTGTACACCACTGCCTGGAGTGTATTATTATTTACATTTTTGTGTGTGTGGAGGTGAGGGTGTGCACAGGCCCATGTATGATGGTAGAAGACAACCCAATGGCCTCAGTTCTCGTTTTTCACTCTGGGTCCCTGGAATCAAACTCAGATCATCAGGCTTGGTGTCAAGTTCACTTACTTGCTGGCCCTCGGACACTCTCTTCATTTCTCTTCCTCAAACCCTAATCATCATGTCTGGAAGGAAGGGACTTGTTGAGCTAAGACACTCCCTCTCCCAAGAAACAAAGATGGAGTCTGGAGAGATGACTCAGTGGATAAGAGCTCTCAGTCTTCTTTCAGAGGACCCCAAGATGGGTGGCTCTCAACAGCTTGTAACTCCTGTTCCAGGAGACCCGATGTCCTCTCCTGGATTCTGGGCATGCATATACATGCACATGCATGCACACACGTGTGCACAAACCAACATGCATCTGCTTGGTTTAAAATCTTAAGAAAAGGGATCAGAGCTATGGCTCAGTGGTTAAGAGCACTTGGTGCTCTTGTAGAAAGCCTGAGTTCAGTTCCCGGCACTCAACAGGTGGCTCAGCCATCCTTAAAGTTCAGGGGATCTAAGTCCTGACTTCCACTGTCACCAGACACATGTTACACATGGATTAAGGCAAATCATACACATAAAAAACACTAAAATACGAAAAAAGGGGGGGAACCATTTTAACCCATTGACCTACATGTGGTGTTGTCTGTGTTAGACATAGGAGGAGGAGAGTTGTGGCTAGGCTATCGCAGGTAAATCCCTGCAGCAGAGAAGGAGCGAACCTAGAATACGGGGGCTGAAACTGCCTTTACCTTGTTTCCATTCAGGGTGATAGAGAGGAGACTTGGCTCCCCGGGGAAGTGGTGGGACTATGAGGGGCTGGTTTCCGAAATCCATGCTCAGTAACCTTTCCCGGGAAGAGAACTGCCGCTGGACCAAAGCATACAAGAGGAGCACTGAGGGAGCCCTGACGGCAATCATTACCAAAGGAGACCCAACTGAGCAAGGGAGCCAGCCCCGCCTACGGCTCCTGGGTGCTGTGCTCTCTGCAAAAGGGATTGGCTGAAGGGCTGGACAGGAGCGTCTTCACCCCCAGGGCCAAGGGTTATAAAGGGGTTCAGGCAAGTGCAAAAGATGCTCTGGAGAAGTGGCGAACTCCCTGCACATAAAACATGACCCAGGCTGTCAGCCTCGCCTCCAGAGTGCTCCATCGAGTGCACCTGCCTCCACAGCTGGATGCTGCACTGGCCTCCAGAAGCTCTGACTTAGCTTTCCAGAGCTTGTCTGACATCCCTGGGCCCTCTATGCCAAGATTCCTGGCAGAACTTTTCTGCAAAGGGGGGCTGTCCAGACTACATGAACTGCAGGTAAGAGGGACAGTCCCTGCCACTGGTGGGACTGAACTGGGAGAACTGGCTTTAATGGCAGAAAGGACCACAGTGAAGAACACAAGAAGGAGGGCCAGTGAGAATGGGTACCTGTGGGTAATGAACCAGAGTCTACAAGTACATCTGGCAAAGGGGTTGCTATCACTTTACGATAGGAGACCCTGCAGATTCAGGACAAGAGTACGGGAAGGGTGAGAGCATTGTGCTAACCTGATGTGGCTTAAAGCTGCACGTTCCTTTTCTTTTCCTGGAGGTTCGTCTTGAGGTGCAATCTAGCAGAGGAGCCTTGAAGAAACTGCTCCCCCTAGGCTAAAGCCAGATACCTAAAAAGAAGCCCTAAACGTCTGCTTTATGCAAAGTTCCTCTATTTTGTCATTCCCGCCCAAACTTTCGTGGGATGGAAGAAAAAGTTTGCAGCATCTGGGCCGGCACTGGAAAAGCTCCCCTTAACCTAGCCACCGCCCTTGGCCTTGGCACAAGCTAAACTAAGAGTCACCTTCCCAAGTGTTCAAACGTCCTCTGCACGGGTTCTCAGGTTCAGGGAACTGCGCGCTACGGGCCAATATGGTCCGGTAGCTTCGGGACACTTCGCACTGTATATGTGGCCTCCCCTGCACTTGTGGAGCAGCTGCTGCGACAAGAGAGCTCCTGTCCAGAGCGCTGCAGCTTCTCATCTTGGGCAGAGCACCGTCGCCGCTACCAACGGGCTTGCGGATTGCTAACAGCGTGAGTGATCCCTTGACCTCCCAATCCTCCATCCCTGCCCTTCTCCTGTATCCAGCCAAGTTGGGCTTGGAGAGAAGTCGGCAGTTTCCACCAACCTTCTGGCATCTCCGAGTTCTCCAATCTGTACCATCCAAACTCAGGCAGAGCCAAGTCCTTGCCTGTCCCCGCCCCACTTTGAGGCCAGGATCCTAAGAATCCGTGGTACTAGCCTCTGTACGGAATGTAAGCCTCTGTGACTCAGCTTACCCTAGAACCCACTCCCATCCCTGGGCAGGAAACGAGTAAAGAAGGGAGATGAAAGATGGGCTAGGTTAGGGGCAGGTTCCTACACTCTACACTCGGAGGAAACAGGCACGATACTTCTGGTCACCCTAGCCTTCTCCACACACGCTCACCTCCCTGATGCGCGCTCTCTGCACCCGGGCAGGGATGGTGAAGAATGGCAGAGGCTCCGAAGTCTCCTGGCCCCGCTACTCCTCCGGCCTCAAGCAGCGGCTGGCTATGCAGGAACTCTCGACAAAGTGGTCCGTGACCTTGTGCGACGACTAAGGCGCCAGCGGGGACGTGGCTCTGGGTTACCCAACCTCGTTCAGGATGTGGCGGGAGAGTTTTACAAATTTGGCCTAGAAGGTGAATCCTAAAATAGCAGTTAGGGACAAGTGTCGGTGGCTCTGGGACCTAGACGCCTGGTGTCTGACTGCGCCCCCTTCCGGCCGGTCAGGCATAGGTGTGGTGCTGCTGGGTTCGCGCCTGGGCTGCCTGGAGGCTGAAGTCCCTCCGGACACAGAGACCTTCATCCATGCGGTGGGCTCGGTGTTTGTGTCCACACTCATGACCATGGCAATGCCCAACTGGATGCACCGCCTTGTACCCGGACCCTGGGCCCGCCTATGCCGAGACTGGGACCAAATGTTCGCCTTTGGTAAGGCACAGAAGTGTGTGTTGGCTGGGGGCGGGGTGGGGGAGGTGAGACGTGTTAGAGTATCTAAAGCTGTACCGGCATCATGAGGCATCAATCTGCCTTTCTCAGCCCAGAAGCACGTGGAGCAGCGAGAAGGCGAAACAACCGTGCGAAAACAGGGAAAACTTGGGGAGAACGTGCCGTCTGGGCATCACTTAACCAACTTCCTTTTTCGGGAAAAGTTGTCTGTCCAGTCCATCGTGGGGAACGTGACAGAGCTACTACTGGCTGGAGTGGACACGGTGAGGATTCTCTATAGTCCCATTTCCAGAGCGCAGTTTCCCCTGGCTCCAGGGCCACTCACTATTCAGGGCATCCACTTTGATCATGTATACAGGCTTGGCCTTAGGAACTGTTTGGTTCCAGACCACGCCCTCCCTTTGCTACCCACTTCACCAGAATTCCCATGTCTAACAGCAGATGGTCTGACCTGTTCCTCCAGGTATCCAATACGCTCTCCTGGACGCTCTATGAGCTATCCCGGCACCCTGAAGTCCAGTCCGCACTTTACCGTGAGATCAAAGCTGCTGTGGACCCTGGCTCCCGTGCCCAGCCCCAAGCTCTGTCCCAGCTACGCCTGTTGAAGGCGGTGATCAAGGAAGTGTTAAGGTGAGGAGGGAGAAAAGTAGGAACTAGAGAGAATGCTGGAGGAGAAAATGCCAAGGAAGCGGACAGTGGATGGAAGCTGAGAGGGAGAACAGGGAAAACTGGCTCTCTACTCCCGAGGAGGAGGAGGAGCTGGGTCCCCAGCCGCACCTTGTTGAATCCATCTTTTGTTTTGTGACCTAGATTGTACCCTGTGGTACCTGGGAATTCCCGTGTCCCAGACAGAGATATCTGTGTGGGTGATTATATTATCCCCCAAAATGTGAGTAGATCCTTCTGCTAAGTCATTCCTTACCCCCCGTGGGCCCAAGCTATCCTCAAACACTCCCCCAAACCTTCCAGACCCCCCACCTTTATCATACCTTTTTCTAAGATATAACGGAGCAATGGAGAAAGTTCCTCACCATCAACCAGGGCCTGCTTTTACACTAGTCCATGAATCTTCTTCAGAGTCCCCCATCCTGCACTCTCAGGCTCAAACTATTAGCTTTGGGGGGAGGGGAGAGGATCTTGCTGTGTACCTCAGTTGGCCTTGAACTCACCATCCTCCTGCTTGTTTCCTGAGGGCTAGAACTGCCAGTGTGGACTCACAAATCGGCTACTGAACTGACAAGTTTGCATTTTACCCCCTTCAGACGCTGGTCTCTCTGTGTCACTATGCCACTTCAAGGGACCCTGCCCAGTTTCCAGAGCCAAATTCTTTTAATCCAGCTCGCTGGCTGGGGGGTAGCCCAGCCCCCCACCCATTTGCATCTCTTCCTTTTGGCTTTGGCAAACGCAGCTGCATTGGGAGGCGCCTGGCGGAGCTTGAACTACAAATGGCTTTGGTCCAGGTAAGTGATGTAGAACTTATACAAGCCCCTGACTGGGTGTTCTTGTCCTCTGACAAGCACAGTGAAACATGTAAGACTCAGCCAATTCCCATTATAGGTCTGGAGTATAAGCAAAGATATCTGGACTCTCATTTTCCCTTCCATAACTCCTGCCCTCATTGACCAAGAAATCCCTTCCTGGCCACAGATGCCATCCAAATGGTGGCCATTCTGATGCTAAAAATGTTCTTTGCCAATCAAAGGCTCACTCATAGTGATAACCTTCTTCTTCCCTTTTTAGATCTTGACCCATTTTGAGGTGCTGCCTGAGCCGGGTGCCCTCCCAGTCAGACCCATGACCCGGACTGTCCTGGTACCCGAGAGGAGCATCAACCTGCAGTTTGTAGACAGACAGCCCCACGGAAGGAAGCTGGAGTCATCTGCTCTCTGTTAGGCACAGGAGGCACACCTTTCCTTGAGGCCTGTCTGTCTGGACAAACTTCAGAAAGTAGGATGTGACCTACGTGTAAAGCGTGTGCGTGGCCTGACTCGGCTGGCTCTCACAGAACCGCAACCCTTTCTCTCGCTCGGTACTTCTCCTGGTCACTCCTCAAGGACCAAAGCCATCAGATTTTAACACATCCTTAAAGAGTCAACTCGGATGATAGTTAATAGCCCTGGGTGGCTTGGGGAGGGATTCAACCCGTTCCTCCCGTGCTTACAGCGTTCGCTGGCATGCTGTCTAAGCATTTACCATGGCATGAGCTAAGTGATTGTGTACCTGGTGTACACCTGGTGGGTCCCTGTCTAAGCACGTGAGCTCTTTGAGAAGAGTGATGAAGTCTTATTGGTTTATTAGACTACTTTTTTCTTTTTTGAGTCAGACACTTGTGTGATTCATGCTGTCTTTGAACTCACAACCCTCTTTATCTCACCTTTCCAAGGATTGGGATACTTACAGTTTTAGCAGTCTTTAAACCTCCTGTCAGGGTCCATCTCATCTCTGGCTACGTCACACCATGTACATCCTCAGATCGAATCTGGGCCTTGCGGCAGAAGGGATGAACACTCACCAGGCTCTGCCTGCCCCTTTTCTCTAGGAAAGGGAGTCTGTCCCAGCCTCATTTACGGTATTTTAAAGCTCCGCCTTGGCTCTTCGGCCACTCTGAAGTGGTCTGCTCCACGTCTTACTTCACGTCTTTTGGCTTGTCCCTATCCCCCAGCCTGTCTTCTTTTTTATATTGAAAATAATTTATATTACCAAGCGTTAAAATAAAATGTTTACTCCTTGGTTTGGGATCTACTTTTCTCCCACTCCTGGCAAGATCTGACCCCCGTCTCCCACCTTGGCTTCTCAGGCTCTGGGAGTAACTCCCTTAACGATGGGGCAGTCTGGACAATCGGTCTGGAAGAGTGTGTTGTGACAAAACCAGACGAGTTTCTATCTGAGTGGGAACAGCCAAGCCTAGTCGGGCTTCCCAGAGGTGAACAATAGGCACAGAAGCCCATGTACAGTGGGTCTGGGTGCCAATGGATCCGCCGAGATGGCTCAGAGGCAGCTCCACTCTTGGTGACAAAGGAGCTTTCAGAGCCTGGACCACCAGAATCGAAGGCCATCCTAGACTGACCACTCTGCCCTTCCTCAAAGGAAGAGGGATACGGGCGGGGAAATGGAGTCAATCAGGCAAGATGAAAGCAGAATGGAGGTGGGCAGGAACCCTGGAGCCCCGAGGCAGGAGAAGGGCCAGGCCAAGAGAATCTCTGTTTGCCTAAGTCAGCACTCTCTGGCCGCCCTCATAGGCCGCACACAGTTTTCCCCATATGATGTATCCACAATCACTCATCCTCCATTCACGTGATCTCTCAGCACTCTGTACCGCTCCCTCTGTAGCCCAGACTACCCTCCCCATGTCAGGACTTGCCTCTTTCTCCTTCCTTCCCTCCCACTCCAATTAACTGGGTGTAGCTTCTGCTTCACACTTCCTCTGGCCCATCAGACATGGCCCCCTAGCCACAGAAGCTGTCAGCCGGTGAACTTCCCATGGAGAGCCATTCAGATATGACCGAGAGAAGCAGGGCATGCCTGGAAGCCTTGCACAGAGACCAAGGCTTTTGGACATGCCTCACACCTCCTCTCGTCTCTTCTATACATTCAGTATCTGCTTCTACTCACCCCATTACCAAGTTCAAAATACCTGAGGTTTAGTAGATCTGAGCTGGAGGGGAGAGTACAGCCTAAGCTATGAGGCCTGTCTCCCAGAACTCAGTAAAGGGTCTACCTGCCAGTGCCACCCAGTGACTATACAGATATGCAGAATGCCACTCTGAAGAGACAGCAGTGGCTATGATCCCTTTCCTGGACAAGGGTCTGTAAATTCGGAAACAGGCAACAGATTCTATAGATAGCTGCACTGTCCCATCCCAAGACTTCCATTGGTGCTGGAGGGGAAAGTGGGCTTTGGGGACTCAGACTGCACATGGATACATGTGTGAGTGTGTGTGTGTGTGTGTGTTCTTAAGTATGCCCTAGCTTCCATGAAGGGCCACCATGAACATCCTTGGCTCGGCCCAGAAGTCCCATGCTTGTCTTATCTGAGTTCCTTTGCAGAATAATCACTGATTTTCTGTTCCCCATCCGATCGCCACTAGCTCTTCCATTAACATCGATAAAGTCCGAGCCCTCTGTCTTCTGGTGGGAGGAAATGGAGGAGTGTGTCTCTGGTAAACATTTCCTATTAGAGAGCTGGAGAGATCTGCATTGGTCCCCTCTTCACCCCATCCTCTCAGGAAACTTGGAAGTCAATCAGACCTCCAGCGCAGCTTTGGTTCCTACACCCACAAGCCAAACTGATGCCAGCACCACGGACAGCAGCCAAAGGTCACCTCACTCCCCACCCTGCTTCTGGAGAGGTGTAAACAAGGTTGTTCCCTGTGCTCCAGGGAAGGTGGGCTGTTAAAGACAAACATTTCTTTTCCAAGCTTTCCCAAGAGGAGGCAGAGCAGAACCTTCTATTAGAGGACCAATAATAAAAAATGCCTCTGGAGCTGACTTTAGCAATGTATGAAGGAATTTTTTAATTGCTCATGAATGGTTCACTGAAAAAACACCATCATTCATATAATACCCAGCCACCGGCTTCAGGAGAAAGGGACCAAGCTGAGCCACATAATTTTTTGGTGGTACGGGAGTTAAACCCAGGCCCTCATGCACACCAGCAAGCACTCCTACCATGGACCCGCACCCCCAGCCCTTGGACCCATATTTCCCAAACCGTTTCTCTAATAAACAACAGCTCTCCTATGCTTCTACCTTCCAGTGATAGCAGTAGCTGGGCACCTGGATCAAACCTGTGACCCTGAGCTGCCACAATTTCAACTGGGATTAAAGACCTAACCTTGAGGGAAGAGGCTCCTTCCCTGTCACTCCGAATGAGTCCATGTTCATCGCACACCATGTCTGGGGGGACGCAGTCCCTGGAAAGGACTGAATACAGGTGTTCTCAGAAAGGCTGAGTAGCTCCAGCGTTGCCCCAAGTCCAGTGTTTGGGGAGTCAAAGTGTTCTCATTCCTACAATAACCACTGTCCTGCAGTCGCCATAACTCTGTCACTCGGAATACTAAAGTTCCATGCCCTTCAGACAATATGCCACCTACTGCCTGAAATCAGTGGACGGCAACGAGTCCAGAACCCTTTTCCACCACTACCAATTTTCTTTGTACTGGCATTTAACCCATCCCTCATTTAGCCTCATTCCAAGTCTATGAGGTAGACGGGG
>NW_026068026.1:760750-775430 GCF_014885135.2 Alexandromys fortis | reverse complement strand
AGATTTTTTTCTAAGTCTTATAACTCACAGATGTCAAGTCCACCTTCCTCCGCTACCTCGAGCACTGCCACCTAGCGGCCAGCGTGAACTATTCGCCAGCAAGCAGGGGTCCCTCCTCCAGCTACCAATGCGCAGCCAAGCTTGGACTCTGAACCTGTGCTGAGGAGCCTCCCCACACCCTCCAGCCTTCAGAAAAGCACCCGTGAGAAAGGAGTCTCCACGTGCGTATAAATGATTCTTTATGCCCTTCCCCCATGCAACGGGGGGTGGGGCAGGGGGAAGTCCCCCGCCCTCATGCAGGGAACGGGAGGTCAATGTTTACTAGTCTTATTGCCAGATGCCCTGTGGCCGTGGGGTGGGGAATGGGGTCTACAGCCCCTTGTGTTCTGGCATTGGTCTCCCTTTACCAAGTCACCATGGTGGAGCCAGGGGACTGGAGGCCCTAGAGCTGAGGTAAAGATGGTTCTCTCCAAGAAGAAAAGCTGCTTGCCCGCCTGCCTGCTGGCCGGCCATCCTCAAGATGAGCACGAGGTGGTGTCGGTGAGAGCTGGAATGTCATCCAGGTGTCTCTACTCTGTGGGCAGTAGAGGCCAGACAATGTCTCCAAGCTTGCGGCTATCCACAGAGATCCTCAGTGGTGGACCTGCTGTGCCCCAAACACCTTGTGTAGGTCGCACCTTCAGCAGCCAGGAGAGCTCATCTCTGGCTGCTGCTCTGAGTTGAGATCCCTGGCCCTGGAGTCCAGGTCAAACTGTAGTGACCCTCATGACAACCTCTCGACCAGAATGAGAGCTGGAACGGGCATCCGGTGGCCGTAGCTGTCCAAGGAGATGCAGGATTGTATAACCACAGCGCTGAGGCAAGAGCGTCCGCATGCGCTGGGCAGCTGGGGGCCGGCTGGGGGCCCCAGCCGGGGGGCTGGTCCGTGAGGTCCTGGGGCCTGGTTTCCCTGCTGTCCCTCCCCCTGCATCTCCTCCTATGTCCTTGGTCTTGTCATAATTCAGGACCTTCCACTGTTGGTTCACTGCTTGCCAGCGCTTGAAGATGCGGTAGACGGAAGAGCCTTCATGAACGATGAGGCCTGAAGAAGAGGGATGAGAAAACCAGGGTGAACCGCTGCCCACATACAGGCCACAGGTCCATGAGCATTCGTGTCTGCAGACTGAGAAGACAAAGCCATAGAGGACGGCCCCAGGATAGCCCCGACAGTCTCCAGGGGTAGGGTTAGGACTATGAAACCGAAAGATGGGCAGGGAGCCAGGCAAGTGAGTAAAGGCGATGCTAAGCAGGTAGTGGGAGAGCAGGGAGGTGTCCTCACCTATGCAGACGACGTCCATGAAGCCGTACATGCCGTAGCAGATCTGGAAGAGGAGATCCTGGCGCTGCCACTTGGCTGAAGGGCTGAGTGAGGACCAGATGAGCCAGGATATGCTGGCGACAAGGAACAGTGAGCCCAGAACTATGGCCGCAATCTGGACCTTCTCGATGACAGTCAGGGAGATGGCCTGCCACTGTTTGGGAAAAAATGTTCCAAAAAGTCACAGGAAGGGATAGGCAGCGGGGCAAAGAGAAGACTTCAGACGCCTTCCCTAAACCCCAGGCAGGACTAACAATCTGTCTTCTCCATGCGGTGATCTAACCTGAGACAACTAGTCCAGCTTATTCTAGAAAGGCACGATTGGACAAGAGCTTTGAAACCCAAACATATACATTGACACTCCAATCTTAATTCCATATCTTACTAGTTGAGTAATTCTACGTGAGTCAGTGCCTGTGTTTCTAAAGACAGGCATAATCATGGTACCCAGTTAAAAGAGTTAATATACAACAAACGGCACACAGGAAACAGTGCATGCACTATCATCGCCAGCATCATCTTTTCCCTCCCTGTTGTTCTGAGGTCCCTAGAATAGCGCCACACCAGTGTTTTGGAATGTCATAACGCTACAGGCAGGAAAACAGCAAATAAGATGGACCCATTCTGAGTCCTCTCCCGGCACCTCACCTGCAATGGGTTCTTGGTGCTGATCGCCAGGACCTGGTACTTGAAGTAGCAGAGTTCACAGCTCCAAGAGCCCCTCTCACTGATCCAGCGGATGAGGCAGGGCTGGTGTGTACAACGCACTGAGCCGTCACAGCGGCAAGGACTCAGGAGCTCCCCCTGGAGGAAGAGAGGGGAGGGCCCCAGTCAGCCATCACCACCCGGACCCCTTCTGCTGCACTCCTGGAGAGGAAACCGCTTACACTACTACATTTAAATGCTCCGGCTTTTAACCCAAAGCAGGGTTAAGAAAGAAGCAAAGAAACTATGGCTGCAGTACAAAAGTAAGAAGTCAGAGCTCAAGAAAAACTTCTGCAACCAAAGGAATTCAATTTGAGGTGCGAGGGAAGCCCATTCTCCCCTTGCCTAGAAACTGCAAAGGTGATTATGACAGCCTCTCCCTAAGGATCTGGAGGGAGAAGAGAGTCAGAGCAGCTGAGCTATGCCTTCCTTCACCCACTCCACGGTACTTCCAGCATATAGGTCTGGTGCCAACTGGGATGGATAAAACCGATCGTGGCTTCCACACTACAATGGGGAGACGTTCTGCGGTCAAGAGTGGGACATGGTCCCTTTTAATCAAGCAGTCATTTCTCACTGCACAGGGATCCCCCCACCCCCGGTACAACTTTACCTATAAAATTAAACAAAGGAGGCTCTTTAGAATGAAGTGGAAAGTTGCAGAATGGGAGCAAAAAGTGCCTCACCAGAGGAGAGACTGAGTGAGGCAGGGTCCTGGCCGGCCCCTCCTCTCAAGGTGCGAACAAATGTACTCTCCTCTCGGCCCACCTCGGGAAAAAATGGGCTCCCTCAGCTAATGACGATGACCCTAAGGTGAGGGGAGCTGGTGCTAACAGCTGTCCCTGATAATGGGTGACAGAGAGAGATCCTGAGCCCCCTAGGAGAAAGCCCCACCCCATCCTGGGAGCCCCCGACTCCCCCTGCCCCAATCTTGACACACTCCAGCAGTCTCCAGACAGGCCAAGCTCACCCCACTCCCACTCGGGGTCCTGGGTCCCGCCCAGCTGCCCCAGGCCCCGCCCCCTGCTCCGGTCTCCGCGGACACCCCAGGTGCGCGCCCTCACCCCTCCCCGCCCAGCCAGGTGCTCGGGCGAGCCTGACCTGCTCCGGGCCTTGGAAGCAGATCCTGCACTGGGGGGTTCGGAGCCCACTGTCCAGGCTGCTGCTCAGCGACAGGGCGTCCAGCGCGCCTGGGGGCGGCGGCGGCGGCGCGGGCGGCGGCGGGGGTCCGGCCCGCGGTTCCTTGTCGCCGGCCAGGCCCCGGGCCCGCGGCTCCGACCCGTAGTACTCTTCCTCGTCGCCGTCGCCGTCCCGGGCGGAGCAGCCAGCGAAGGGCGCCCAGCCGCAGCCGCCTCCCCCGCCCCCCCGGGGCTGCGGCTCGGCCCGGGGCCGCCCCCCGCCCGTCAGCACCAGCAGCTTCAGCTCGTTCAGGAACATGCGGAGCCGAGACTTGAGCATCGTCCGGGCACCGGGGGGCGGGGGGCGGCGAGCGAGGGGGGCTCCTGGGCGGCGGGGGGAGGGGCGAGGACAAGGCCGGGAAGGGGACGCGCGCGGGAACGCCGGACCGGGCCGGGGTCTCCGCGGCCTGCAAGCGCCGCTCACAGCTGCCACCGCCGGGGCTCCAGGGCTCGCGGGGCCGAGAGGGCCATCAGCCCGGGGATAGCAGGGTGGACAGGCATGGCCGGGGCAGGGGGCGGGGAAGGGGCTCAGGGTGCCGCGCCCCGTGGGTCGGGGTCCGGAGCCGGCCGGGCGCCGGGGCTTACGCGCCCCGGTCTTCCTGCGGCGGGGCCGCCCCCCATCGCCGTCCTCCCAGCCCCAGTCCCGCTCCGACTCCCGGATCCGGCTCGGCTCGGCCCGTGCGCTCGGCGGTGGCAAATGGCGGCTCCTTCCGGCGGCGGCGGCGGCGGAGACCCCCCCGGAGCGGCGGGCGGGCGGGGCGGGAGCCGGGGAGCCGGTGAGGGATGGAGGGAGGGGTGGGGCGGGGAGGGGGAGCGGAGGAGAAGGGGCCGCGGCTGCGCATCCCCGCCCTGCCCAGCACGAGCAGGTGTCCCTAGGGGCGGGGCGAGTGTGCGAGACAAGGAAGGAGGGGAGTGGCTAAGGAAGGGGAGTGTGTACCCTGGTGGAAGAATAGGTGTGTGTGCGCGCGGGTGGGCGTGAGGATGGAAGGTGAGTCGTCAGAGGCTGCAGGTGTAACAGGCCCAGAGGTGTGTGCACAATGGGAGTGTGCAGAGAAAGCTCCGCAAGGGGTTAGAGGTGTGCGGGCGTTGAGTGGGCAGGAGATGGCCCCTAGTAGCACACAAAAGATTGTGGAGGGTGCGGGGTACGGGACCGTGAGATGGTGGTGTGCAAGAATGGAATCAGACACTAGCGATTGATTCTAATGTGTGAAGGTGGTGAGTGAGCAGAAAAGGGAATACCAAAGGATGGGCGTGTCTTGCTTGATGCCCCCCTGCCCTTAGCTCCACTACTCTGAAGTGAGTACCACACATACACGCGTAAATCTTTGTTTCAAGTTGACCCCTAGAGCTACTCCCAGCCTATCATTTTTTCCCCCGGCTTTATGTTTACACCTTCCCTCTCAGCCTCTTTGTGAAGCTGAAGGAAAAAGGATTCCCCGGGAACCCACTGGGTCAAAGACACAGAAAAAAATTAATTAGTAAAAGAGTAATTAACAGAGAAGGGAGGGAATGAGCAAGTCGAACCAGGGACAGATTGCCACATTAAGACTCCTCAATGGAAAGTGGTAGCGAAGACAGTCATGTTTGTGCAAAACATCCGAGTGCTTTGGGTGGACCAATGAATGAAGCAGAGGGAAAGTCTGTGAGTTAAAGACAAAGAAGAGAGTTTTTCCTGTAAGCACAGCGAGCTGCAGTGTGCTCGTATGAGCGGCAAGATGAAGCAGGTAATACCTGCACTGGGAAAACTGAACCAAACCAACCAACAAAAATAAATAAATAAAGCCGGTCAGTGATGGTCTTTAATTTTAGCATTCAGAAGCCAGAGACAGGCGCTCTCTGTCAGTTGGAGGCCAACCTGGTCTACCAATTTCCAGGACAACCGGGGCTACACAGTGAGACCCTGTCTCAGGAAAACCAAAACTGTGTTAGGAGTTTAATAAGCTCACAGACACATAGCCTTTCAGACAGCTAAAACCCTCAAACAGCCCTAGGAATGTAGCCAATGAAACACCCACCTCTCCAGCCCCTTAGCCCTGATCTTTTTCTTACAGTCTCCTTGGCACAAGCAAGAGAGGAAATCTGCCTAATGTGCCTTCCATTTTGTTCTAGATTATGAGTTACCTTAATATTGAGTTGCTGCTGTTACATTGACTGTGTGTGTTTCCACTCCCCACCCCCCTCTCAGACAAGGTTTGATTGTGTGGTCCTGGCTAGCCTGGAACTCACTAACTAGATCAGGCTGGCCATCCACCTGCCTCTGCCTCCGCCTCCCAGACCCCCCCTGGGATTAAAGATGTGTGCCACCATGCCCCACCATGCCCCACCACTGTTACATTCTCAACCAGGAAAGTAAGGATAAAAGTAAGAATGGAACACATGGCAAACCAGATGCTAAAATGGTTTCAGGCTAGTTGTGGCTCAAGCACTTGGACTTCAGAGAATCTGGAGCCAGCCTGGGCTACAAGGAAAAGACTCTGTCGAGAAGAAGAAGAAGGAAAGAAAGAAAGAAAGAAAGAAAGAAAGAAAGAAAGAAAGAAAGAAAGAAAGAAGAGAAAGAAACGAAATTGATCATAGTGCATGCCACTAACCTTCTTGGAGCAGTAGGACCAAGCAATCAAACATTTGAGGCTAGCCTAGCTTTGTGTCTGTTTCAAGGTCAACCTGGGTTGACCTTATCCCATTAAAACAAAATTCCACAAAAATAAATAAATAAAGCAGAGCCGTAGTTGCTGCTCAAGTCTGTAAAAACAGCATTTAGAAGGCTAAGGCACAACAACTGCTGTGAATTTAAGGCCAGCCTCGGCTATATACACGTCTCAAACATGATTTCAGTTTAGGGTTTCAGAGTATAGCACAGTGACTGAACACATGCTTACTACATTAAAAAATTAAAAACACTGACTCCAATTCCTAGCACTAAAAACCAATTTTATTTGTTTGTTTATTTTTTTATTATTTTGAGGCAGGGTTTCTCTGTGTAGCCCTGGGCTGTCCTGGAACTCTCTCTGTAGACCAGGCTGGCCTCAAACTCACAGAGATCCACCTCCCTCTGCGTTCGGAGTTCTGGGATTAAAGACGTGCACCACCATTGCCTGGTTAAAAGACAGTTTTAAATTATCTCGAGATTTTAGGTTGTTTCCCACAAATGAGTACATGGTTCTTTATTCCCATATACCTTAATGATGGGAAACAATAAAAGAGTTGGAGCCCATAAGACAATGTCAAATATACCTGTCTACCTAGATTTCTGTGGGCAGGCACACCACTTGAGAAATGCTGTTTAGGCAAGAGTAGCGCTGAAGGCTGCCCTGAAAACTAAAAGAATGTGACACCAATGAAGAGTCCAGGTTTGCAGAGACACGAGCTTCTCAGGCAACGTGGTGGTCTGCAGTGGAGCTGGTGACCACGCTTGTACATGCTGTTGTCTGTTCATATGTACAATCACACACATGTAACAGAATACAGAATCTGAGTGTTAAGAGCCTTTTACGATCAAGTGTCCTTATTGCCAATAACTCCTTGCTGTTTTGAATATTCCCAGGGAGGTTTACAAGTTGGAAGAGGGGAGGGCCACTCTTCCCCTACAGTGGCTAACTATATTAAGCTTTTCTTCAGTCCATCTTTTAATCCTAGTTTCCCCCTCAGATAGAAAGTGTCTCCTCCCCGTTTCAGAAGACCACACTCGCCTACATTAGCTATCCTTGGCGTTACTTTAAAGGGCGAATGACTGAAAACACCAAAACAAAAACATCGCATACCAAGTGAAAGGAAGAAGCACTTAGTAAAATTTTGTTGAATGAATGAGTAAAATAAAGACACAAATACGAATGTTTCCCCATGGCGGTGGAGTGGAAATACGACAGCACCATCTCTGTACCAGGATCTCCCACCAGCACCCCGACCTCCCGCCCACGTACAGACGTGTAGAGAGACTAAAGACGCGCTCAGGCTCGGCCTTGAGCCGAGTGTTGAGCGCTGGTTGGCCCGGTTGCCATGGCACCGCCTGGTGCTCCACCCTCTCTCGCCCCCACACCCCCCCCCTCGGCAGTCAGGGAACTGCAGCCAGTCACGTGCCACACAGCGTAACCACACCTCTGCTTCTCAGAGCAAAGTCAAGGGGTCACGTGGGATAGCAACAGGTCACGTGGTCACCCCGGTCCCCGCCCCCTTCCTCCACCTCATCCCTCCCATCAAGACCGCCCCGGTCACCCAGTGCGCAGGACGGATGGAGGTCACGTGCCCCGAACGTCCGGCGTTCGCCCCGCCCCCCCAGTTTCCGCGCGCCTCTCTGGCAGCTGGTCACATGGTGAGGGTGGGGGTGAGGGGGCCTCTCTAGCTCGCGGCCTGTGTCTATGGTCCGGCCCGTAGCGTCCAGCTGCCCGGGACCGATCCCCGGTGTATGGCGCCGCAGGAACCGGCTCCCGGGCCCAGATAAAGGGCCACCTCCCCAGCTCTCGGCCGGGCGTAAGGTGAGTGCAGCCCCTTCCAGGGATGGGGTGCCAGTCCCCGCCACCACCGCCGCCTCGCTCCCCTCGGGTGCGCGTCGCTGTCTGCTTATGGAAGGGTGGCCCAAGGGCGGGAAGTGGGGGCCTTTGTGGTCGCGGGCGAGGGTGTGATTTTAGAGAATAAGGTGTGGAATCTTCGATGCCCGCCCTATGCACCGTGTTGATCTTCTTTGTGCCCAGTACGGTGTTCTCCGAGAGAAAAGCATTCTTTTTTCTCCAGGACATCACGTGGCTGGAGGGCTTGGTGGTAGAGCCTTTTGTGCTACCTGAGGCGCGGGCTCTGGGAGTGTGAAGGGGACGGGCTGCTGAGTTGGTGCTGCCGCGGGCAGGAATTCCTTTGTTACTGCTGGGACATCCCCCTCCTAGCTCTGAAAGAGAGTTTGGTATTTGAAGCCTCTGTGATTGTGGGAGATCCCCTGCTCCGAGAATGGCAACCTCTCGGTATGAACCAGTGGCTGAAATCGGTGTCGGCGCCTATGGGACGGTGTACAAGGCCCGGGATCCCCACAGTGGCCACTTTGTGGCCCTCAAGAGTGTGAGAGTTCCTAACGGAGGAGGAGCTGGAGGGGGCCTTCCCATCAGCACAGTTCGTGAGGTGGCCTTACTGAGGAGGTTGGAGGCCTTTGAACATCCCAATGTTGTAAGGTGAGAAGGTTGGGTGGGGAGGAAAGAATAGGATCTGTAATTCGGGTGTGTGGTCAGGAGTGGGACCGTAAAAATCAGGGGGCCACGTTGGATCGAAGGAGATTGACCCGTTGGTGACCATTTATTTTTGTCAGGCTAATGGATGTCTGTGCTACTTCCCGAACTGATCGAGACATCAAAGTTACCCTAGTGTTTGAGCACATAGACCAGGACCTAAGGACATACCTGGACAAAGCCCCACCACCAGGCTTGCCAGTTGAGACCATCAAGGTGAGTGCGGTGGACACTGAGAAGTGGACTGGGATCTTTGCGCTAGAACTTGTTGGGATTTTTGGCCACGTTCCATAGTTTCCAGTGGTCTGTGATTTTTCCTTCAAAACCAGGATCTGATGCGGCAGTTTCTAAGCGGCCTAGATTTTCTGCATGCAAATTGCATTGTTCATCGAGACCTGAAACCGGAGAACATCCTGGTGACAAGCAATGGGACCGTCAAGCTGGCTGACTTTGGCTTAGCCCGCATCTACAGCTACCAGATGGCCCTCACCCCTGTGGTCAGTAGAAAGATGGCCGCCCAAATGGGCTAGGGTGGGTAGGATGTTATTCCCATAGGACTGAGGCCATCCTGGACTTGATGTTTCCCAAGCCAGGCAGCTAGGATTCACAAGAAGGACCCTCACTGGTGTTTCCTCTCCTGTTCAGGTTGTCACGCTCTGGTACCGCGCCCCTGAAGTCCTCCTGCAGTCCACCTACGCCACACCTGTGGACATGTGGAGTGTTGGCTGTATCTTCGCAGAGATGTTCCGTCGAAAGTATGGGACTTGAAACTCTTTTGTTTTTGAGACAGGGTTTCTCTCTGTAGCCTTAGCTGTCCTGCAGACTCCCTCTGTAGACCAGGCTAGCCTTGAACTCAGCTCTGCCTGGCTCAGGGCTTGGAACTCTTTAAGCCACCTTCAGTTCCACAAGCCCTGTCATTATTTATGGTGTTGGAGGCTGAAATCAGAACTGGATGTACACAGGCAAATGCTCTATCCCACCAAACTATAATCCCCACCCACGTCTTTTTATAAGATGTATCTGTTTTTGACCGTGTTGGACCCCGACCTAGGCGCTCGTATGTGTTAGGTGCATACCCTGCCACCCAGCTATAGTCCCAACCTCCCCTGTTGGTGTTGTGATGCTGGCGAATCTCCTGAAATGCCTCGGAGTTGGGAACGTCACCCCCCTTCATCCTCTGTCCTCTCTAATCTGAGCCTTCATGGCTGGCACGCTCCTGCTCTTGAAATAATATATACTTGGGATATTTTTCTGCCTTAGGCCTCTCTTCTGTGGAAACTCGGAAGCCGACCAGTTGGGCAAAATTTTTGAGTAAGTATCCAGTCAGGAGGAAGGAAACTCCCTTTCTGAGTTGCCCTTCTGCTCAGCTCCAGTGGGCAACTGAAAGGCCCCCTGAGCAGGGTTTCCTATCCCTACAGTCTCATTGGATTGCCTCCAGAAGACGACTGGCCTCGAGAGGTCTCTCTGCCCCGAGGAGCCTTTTCCCCGAGAGGGCCTCGGCCAGTGCAGTCTGTGGTGCCGGAGATGGAGGAATCCGGAGCACAGCTACTGCTGGTATACTGCACATGGGCTGGGGGGTGGCTCTGTGGGTGAAGCTTAGGGCAGAAGTGTGGACCTGAGTTCGAATCCCCAGAACCCATGTAGAAGCTGTGTGGCAGCCAGCTTCTGTAGTGTCACTACAGCAAGATGGGGGGGAGGGGCAGAATTCCCTGGAAGCTCACAGGCCAGATAGCCTGGTGAATACAGTATTGACAAGAAAGTCTGAAGCACCATGGAAGGGAAGGACTGACACCCCAGACTACCTTGACACGCCCACGCCCATATTCTTTCACACATGAACACGCACACACAAAGACCAGCGTGGAATCCAGGTCTGGTTAATGGACTGGCTGTAGTTTTCGTTGCTGTGAGTGGGTGGCAGAGTAGGGGTAAAGGGAACCCCTTGCAGCTTTGGTAGGGTGGGCACCCCCTCTTCCATTCTTTCTGACCTTTGCCTCTCCCCTTTAGGAGATGCTGACTTTTAACCCACATAAGCGGATCTCTGCCTTCCGCGCCCTGCAGCACTCTTACCTACACAAGGAAGAGAGTGACCCAGAGTGAGAAGAGCGGCTGGCTGCCTTTCGTCTCTGGACACCGAGCACAAGACTCTCAACCTCTCCTTCCTCTAGGGCTGTGGAGACTCCTCCAGTTTTTTACAGAGAATATTTTAAGCCTTAAATGACATTCCCTCCCCCACTTCTCCTTAGGAGGCTTACCCTCTTGCGCCCCCATTCTCTACACTAAGGGGTGGGTGTATCTGTCTTCTCCCCTCCCTGATTTATATTGGGATCTTTTTTATACAGCAAAACGAGACAAAGAAATATGGTCTTTTTTTTTCTTTAATGTTTTTCTGATTGGCTTTGCCTTTGGGAGATTTGAGGGCCCTGTGGGAAGGTTCCCTGTAACATCTGTAGACAGTTACACAGGACCCAGATGAGCAGCCCAGCTCTTTGGCTGACAAGGTTAGAAAGAATCTTTCAATTCCTTTCTCTGAATACTCAGTTAAAATGGCTTTAGTTTTGAGTTCACTGCTTCATTCTGGGTCCTGCCTTGGCAAGACTTGTGAGTGGGGCTGGGGCTGTAGTTCAGTGGTGGAAACACTTGCCTGGCATGTGTGAGGCCCTGGGCTAAAGCCCCAGCACTGCCTCCCCCACCCAAGAAAGTTGTTTCCCCCTGGTACTTTCTCATTTGTCCTTGGAGCCAACCTAAGGAGTCAAAAGGAGGGGAAATGGTTATGAAGGGCGTGTAGCCCCCACTCATGCTTCTAAGAGTATACTGTATTCTCTAGGGAAAGGTATAAAGTTTTCCTTTCCCTATATCTTATTCCCATCAAAATATGTAAGACAAAATTTGTCTATCACTTGATGGGTTTTAGGAAATGAGGCGAGGGGCCTTTTTTTCTTTAAAACAAAAACCAGATGGCAGTCCCCACCCTAGGTTTTCAAAACTCTAGGTGGGGGGTGGTATGAAAAGCTGGGAGAATGCAAAACCAAGTCAGGAGGATCCAGAGACTCGCTGAGTGTGGTAACACACACCTGTAATCCTACCACCTGGGGGCTGTGGCAGGGGGATCCAGAACCCAAGGTCATCCTTGGTTACATAGAAAGTTGGGAGCCAGCCTAGGCTATCTGGAAGACCGAGTCTATAGAAAGGCACTGGGGTTGGCTCGGGGGTCCTTTTGATTCCGGAATCGCATTGCTAGCCAAACACCAAGGATCTACAGGAAAGGGAGAGAGAAAGCAAGTTATTTTTGAGTCTTAGGTTTTAAGGCTTAGAAGTGTCTACATGAAGGAAATGGGAATCATTACCTCTGTGAAGCTAAAGAAGAGCCCAACACCACCTAGGATTTTCAGGGCTTTGTCTGAGTGTTTAAGGAACTTCTCCCCACACATCTGGCATGCAGAACTCCTGGTCTTGCACATCTGAGGACAAAAGTAGCTACAATGCACGTCATTCCCAGACTAGGGCCCCACTTGCCTAAACCCTTGCAGCCTCTATTTCTTTAGCATTGCTCAGTGAAGACTGACAGCTCACCCTGAGGCCACCTATGCCCCTTGCCCACTTCTTCCTAGCTGTGCTCCCCATCCTTGAACTTACCGCACCGCAGGAAGTATCGTCTTGTGGGTATGGAGCTGTAAGGTTGAACAAACCACAGCAATCAAAGCTTCTCTCCAATTCATGCCGGGTACTGTTGCTCATGACCCACCAAGATGCATTGATGACATCTGTCTACAACATATAGGCAGAGGAGCATCAACCTACCCCTGCACTCTAGCAAGGGCAATCAGCACAGAGAATCCCACAGAAACGGGACGCATGTCCTGGTCACAGACAATGTCAAGTGTCTTTCTCAGAGTCTACATCTTGGGGAAATAGCCATGCGTGTCAGAGGATGAAGGTATGAAACCGTCAGATTTAGCTTTAAAGGCAGGGAAACCATGCACTTGAGAGGGCATCACCTTACCTGTTTGCTCCGGCTAATGGCCAGACATGAGCAAGAGATTCCAAACTGGAAGATGAAGACCAAGCCAAGGATGATCATGTACTGAGAGGAAGTTATGGCAAAAAAAGATCTGGTTTCCGTTGAAAATATCTCAGTGTGAAGGCCAGCCTGGTGTAAGTTCCAGGCTAGCAGGACTATGTAGCACGATCTTATTTGTTTTTAAAAATCTCACTCAGTGTAATTTGTAACTGCAATGTGGCAGGCGAGGGAGTAGAGTTCAAGGCCCTTCTCTGTCCATAAAACCATAGTTTTATCGAGTTGAGAACAAAAACGTCAATTTTTGTGAGTTACAGAATAAGAACAAAGAGACACATCTGAGGTCCCCTGCCCTTCTAGGAAAAGCCTACCCAGGGACCCCAATTACTCCAGGTCAGGATACAAAGAAGAGCAGCACTTGGTGGTGGTTAACAGCCCCCACGAGCCCAGCCACTGCAATCAGGAGCAGGAAGACTCCCACAGCAATGACTCCTCCAATGATGTGGATGCTGGACACCAGGCCCAGGCCCTTGCCCCAGGCAGCCACGCCAATGAGCAATAAGCCCACGAGCTGCAAGAAACAGAAAGTAGAGTACACTTCAGCCTGAAGTGGTGGCTCACACCTGTGATCCACACAACCGCAGCACAACCAAGTTCCAGGTTAACCTGTACTAGCTACATAGTGAGACCCTGTCATCGCCAAAGAATTCTAGCATGCAGTACAGCTAAAGACTAGTCCACGTCCCCTTGTAATAAATGGGTAACCAACTGAGATTTGCTTTCTGGGCGCTCTTCGCAAGTAACTGGGAATAGCTGGGATCGTGGGGCAATGGCAGTAGCGTCTCGAGATACGAACCCCTTAGGGAGCATAAGACTGGGACTATAGGCCCGCAGTCTTCGACCCACCCCTCCCAACCACCGAACAAACCCCTCATCACCGGAAGTCTCTTCTCTTCCACGGAAGTCCCCAGGAATTCCCTCTTCGCCGGAAGTTTCTGGGAAGCTTCCCAGAACCCCCAGTAAACCCCTCTTCCCACCGGAAGTACCCTAGAAATTCTTCCCTTCTTTCCGTCCCGGAGCTTTCCCCACCTCCAAAACCTCACCATATAAACCACGTTGAGAGCACATAACGCATTCTTGGAACAGGCAAATCCGCCGCAAACCATCTCCCCAGTTCTGGGGACCCAAATGGTCCCAAGGACTTGAGGAGAGGGTATTGGGGACCGTCTTGTAGGACTCCAACAGCTTCTATCGCTTTAAATCCAAGCCAGCCAAATCAATTCTCTGCGCCTGCACCGTCCCACCCCTGCCTCTGGATTGGCGAAACTCGTAGCTAATCCAGGACATCCAGGATTTCAGTGCCAATCAATCTGCATTACGTCACCAGCCCGCCTCCTAGTCCTTCCCTCGGTTTCTTCATTGGACGAAACTTAAAAAAGCTGAAGACTGGGTTTCTAGACAGTTTCTTAGGGAACAGAGCCTAAACTTCAAAACCCTGGATTCCTGTGCTCCGAGGTGCGACATTAGGAATCCGAGGAGAGACTCAGGTGAACAGAAAAAAAAGGGGCTTGTAGAGGTGGGAGGAAGGGGCTCCGCTCCTCCAAGGATAACCCTTCCCCGCCGTTTACCCCATGTTTCACGGTAATCTCATGATGATGCCATCGTTTTGTTCGTGCGTCACACTCTGGAACAGCAAGAGGACACAAATATTGAGCTGTGCAGCCCAGCTAGAGAGGATCCAAGTCAGGCATAGCAACAGCCGGCAAATCCTCACGCATTTGTTAAATGTGTCTACTAGTACGCATGTCCTGTTCTGCATTCCTTCCTCTGCAGTGTGACCATGCCAGAAATTCAAGTGGAAACAGTGACTTGGAAGCCGGTGCGTTCCCATTCCTGACAAAATCACAGGCGCAGACCCTGGTGTCCTCTACATCTGGCACAAAATGACACAGGTGTGGGGGCGGGACCGGAATATGAATAAATAAAGAGCATCCATACTTTTTGTTTGTTTTGTTTTTTGAGACAGTGATTACCTGTATAATAGTACTAGCTGTCCTGGAACTAGCTCTTGTAGACCAGGCTGGCCTCGAACTCACAGGGATTCGCCTGCCCCTGCCTCCCGAGTGTTGGGATTAAGGCGTGCGCCACTACTGCCTGGACATTCTCTCTCTCTCTCTCTCTCTCTCTCTCTCTCTCTCTCTCTCTCTCTCTCTCTCTC
>NW_026068026.1:729230-760698 GCF_014885135.2 Alexandromys fortis | reverse complement strand
CTCTCTCTCTCTCTCTCTCTCTCTCTCTCAACTCTATGTGCATTTTGCCTGCATCTACGTCTGTGCGAGAGTGTCAGATCCCCGGGAACTGGAGTTAGACAGTTGTGAGCTGTCATGTGGATGCTGGGAATTTAATCCAGGTCCTCTTGGGGAGCAGCCAGTGTTCTTAACCACTGAGCCATCTCTCCAACCCCAATTTTCCATACTTTCACTCCAGATGGGGGTATAATGGGTCAATAACGTTATTGCATAAGCATCTGGACATAGTACCCTTTGAATAGGAGTGAGAAATGGCACAACCGTTCCCTACAGTCTAGTCCTAACGGGGGAGTCAAACCGCAGGGTTTTAACTTTGTGACTGACTATCTGTGTGTGCCAAGTACTTCAGCCATAAAATGGGGATAGGTGGCGATGCACCTACCTCTAACAATGCTACTCTGGAAACTCCCGGATTGTAGTGAGCACTGAGGGAGCTAGAATATATAAAATGCCCCAGTCAATACCCAGTACCTAGCAACTCGGTTATTAATGTTTAGCCCATTTTTATGGAGACCATTTTATGGAGATCCAAACTCAACCCCCATCTCTTCAAATATAAAGATGCCCACAGTTACCCTTCATAAACTATCCTCAAGAAATATGCATGAAGCCGGGCGGTGGTGGCGCACGCCTTTAATCCCAGCACTTGGGAGGCAGAGGCAGGCGGATCTCTGTGAGTTCGAGACCAGCCTGGTCTACAGAGCGAGTTCAGGACAGGCTCCAAAACCACAGAGAAACCCTGTCTCAAAAAAACCAAAAAAAAAAAAAAAAAAAAAAAAAAAAAAAAAAAAAAAAAAAAAAAAAAAAAAGAAAGAAAGAAAGAAAGAAAAAAAGAAAATATGCATGAAAATCTAGAGGGCTGGTACTCAAGTTCAGTTCCCAGAACCCACATGGTGGCTCACAACCATCCATAGCTCCAGTTTCACAGGGCCCAATACCTTCTTACCTACGGAGGCAGTAAGCACACACATAGCACACATACATATGTGCAGGCACACTCATACACAGAAAATAAATAAATTTTTAAATAAAATAAATAATGGCTGAGGGGCTGGAGAGATGGCTCAGAGGGTAAGAGCACTGCCTGCTCTTCCAAAGGTTCTGAGTTCAATTCCCAGCAAATACATGGTGGCTCACAACCATCTGTAATGAGATCTGGTGCCCTCTTCTGGCCTGCAGGCATACACAAGGAATATTGTATACATAATAAATAAATAAATAAATAAATAAATATTTTTTTAAAAAAATAATGGCTGATCCATAGTGGTGCTCGCCTTTAATCCCAACACTTGGAAGACAGAGGCAGGTAGATCTCTGTGAGTTCAAGGCCAGCCTAGTCTACAGAGTGAGTTCCAGGACAGCGAGGGCTACACAGAAAACCTCTGTCTTGAAAAACAATAAAATAAATACTTTTAAAATAGTTTTTAAATAGAAGTGATACAAAATTAAATAATTTGGTATATCTAGATAGGTTCAATCTGTCTTTGAAACAAAACAATTAGGTCAAAGCTGTGGAGATAAGGGGCTTGTTCTGCAAGTGTCCGGACCTGAACTTGGATCCCAGAGTGTACATAAAGACCAGGCAGGCTGCTTCCTGTAACTCTGGCACTCTAGAGGTGGAGACGGGGTCTTCAGGGAAAGATGGCTAGCTAGTTTCGTCAGAAAGTTCTAGACTTGCGAGAGACCTTGCCTCAATGAATACAGTGGAGAGTGTTGTGGAAATTTCTGCCAGTAGTTTTGGGGTACCGGTCTTAGGGCGTGGCTTCTGTGTGCAGACATGATCTCTTATTAGGAAGAGGAGGGGTCTCTCTGGCTCTCTTGGGAGGTCGGAATAGAAGCAAGCTTGTGTGGTTGTTCACATCACCCTTGGGGCAGAGCGGAGGGACTCAGCGGCTGGACCCATAGCGGTTTCTACCTTGTCCTGTATTTTGTGAGCCTACATTTCCCTTTGAGTCCCCATAATAAAGACCTTTGTAAATTCTCACGTCAGGAGAGCAATCAAGGAAGACACAATGACAAGTTTGGACTAACCCACACACACAAAGGCACACATGTCCATGTGTACCCGCACACACATGCTGTGACGGGCAGCTCTAACTGTGTTGACAGGGTTTAGGATCATCTGGGGAGAGGGGCTCAATGACAGTTTTTCTACGTGGGGTTGGCTTGTGGGCAAGTCTCTGTGGGGGTGTCTTAATTAAGTTAACTGATGTGAAAATGAACCGGTCCACAGTGGGTGGCCCTATTCCCTAGGCAGGAGGTTATGAACTGCACAGGAGCGGAACACAAACAGGTGAGCATATGACACCCACAGCAATGGCTACAGTGCAGAACCGTGGCTGAAAGAAACCCTTCTTGACCAAGTTCGTTTTTTGCCAGGGAACTGTAACACAGTAAAAGAGATGAAACCAGAACACATGGGAACACACACACCCTGCGCACCATACACCTGCCAAAAAATAACAATAATTGAGCCAAATGGGTAGGTAAACTCCCCATTACCTACAACCTCCCCAACTTGCTTTATCTCCATTTTCGCTTCCAATTCCTCATTCTTCTTCTGTATCAGGCCATGACTCAAGAGCAGAACAATGGTACTGAGGGACTAGCTGGCAAGTATCTCAGTTGTGTGTGTATTAAATTAAAAGTACAATCGGATCTTTGTTCACCAGATATGGACCTTTCTGAGCAACAGTTTGCCCTTCTGCATAATGGTGGTAAATTATCCTACCCTTTGGGCTTGTCGTTATTATATATAAAAGCATGTTGTAAATGATTAAATGCTATATACATGCTAATTATTATTATTATTTTTAAAACATGCTAATTATTATGACAGAAGCTGGACTTGGAGCACATAGTTTTATCTGGCTATAGGTTATTTTCCTCCCCTATAACCCATTCTTCCCATAACTACTTGGGTCCTATAAACAGGAGATGGTTCTAGTGAATAGCTGACTAAGGGAAGCTAATAGAAACATGTAGACAGAGGGGTGACTAACTGGGACTTGAACTCTTGATGTTCAGCAGGCTGAGTCTTAGCTTTAATGGCTGGGCATACAGTAATGAATAGCTGGACACTAGCATACAGGCCTCTGTGCTGACAGAGCAAGGCATGGGAATTTCTGTGTGAGTCTCAGACAAATTTGCAGATCACCAAGAATACAAGCTCCTACCTGTGATCTCGCTGGCCACATTCTCCCAGAACCAACACCTATCTTAATTAGCTACCTCCCACAGAGGCTGGGAGAACTCTTATTAAGGTCGCTCCCTTCACCTGACAGGAGTCATAGCCGCGACTGACTGTCAGAGCTGCAGGGCCAACGCTAGAGGGGGCAGGAGGTGTAAGAGGTAGTAAAGTACTGTGTGGGTTGTGGGTTTGAAACTCACCAGTCAGGAAGTGAGGCCGACAGACGGAAGGGCGGGCAGGGTTGAGGAGTTCTGGGGCACAGCAGAAGGGGCCTTGTGAAGTTTGGGGGCTGGGAGGTCATGGGCTTCAGGGCCAGGGGTGGTTGTTAGTCTGGCGAACCAGGTCCGTGCAACATGCATGCCCAGAGGCAGTTGGCTCTAGCCACAGTGAGAGCAGAAGTCAGACGACATGAGGTGGCCAAGCAGGCTCTAAGCCGACTCAGGAAGCTGGCAGAGAGAGTGGGTGACCCTGATCTCCGAGATGGCATCCAGGCCTCACTGGACAACATACGAGGTAAGAGACGCATCAATCCCTAACTTGACTGTTTGGGGGACCAGCAGGGGACACAGAAAGGCTTAACCGTGTCATAGCATAACTGCTTGCTGTTCAAGCAGTCACTTCCTAGTTCGTAAGATGGAGCTGGGACTCGGGAAGAGGACATTTGGAGAGGATGGCCAAAGATGTGGAGGGGAGCATCATTATTCCCCTTTCCAAAATCGCCTCTGAACAAAATAATAGTCATTGTGGAGCCGACCTTCTCGGCAGCAGAGAGTAGATAAGCGTTGGGGAGACAGGCTTAACAGACCCATTAGGTAGATGTCCCTGTCTGGGTGGTCCAGAACGAGAGGCACTCAGGGGCAGGAGGTTCTGGGACTTGGTAATGTATTCATTCCCAGGACCCACTAAAGATCAGGGACCTCTTCTTTCCAGCTGAGGGAAACACACATGCAGAAGGGAGGAGGTGTGCTATGTCAGGGACACAACACACTTAAGCGTTAAGCGGCATGCTTTGTATAGCTGCCATGTGGTGAGGTCCCCAGGACTTGACTCAGTCCCTCTCCTCCTGTGTTCCCTTTCTTGTCTTCCCCTCACCTCCTTAGTGCCTTCCGTTCTACCTCCTGAGTGCCATTAGAGTAAGTGATGACAACACAGGGAGGAAGTGCTGTCATGGCAACACCATCCGCCACATCCTCCTTGCCCACTGTAGCCTTGGATCCTGTGGTGGGGCCCTGGCAAGCCTGTTCTCCATCCACAAAGGCCCACCACGGAGGAACTGGGGGATCTGTTGATATTTCATCCATCTGTGGCTGCACAGGAACTCACAAAAGCAAGCTTCCTTGCCTGCGAAGTGTGTCAGGCAGAAACCCATCTTTATCAAACCCTGACCATTCTAGATATCAGTTGTCCCCATTCTCAGCAACTTTTCCAGGAAGGAAATGTCAAAAATAAAATTCCATCAAGGACACCTCCTGACACCAGGGCACAGTTTAGAGGAAGGTTTGGATGGTTTAGAATTTGGTGAGATAGTCCCATTCCCTTCCCATGCCTCCCTCTTCTCCTTGCTCTTCTGAAGCTAGTATTGTTCAGCTCCTGCATCCAATCCTTTGACAGGACAACAGCTGTGTCTCCTCTGTTATCCCAGGTGATGGAAAAGGAGACCTAGTAGGACCACCTAGGAAAGAACTCTAGATCCCACCTTTGTCGGAAGTAGAGTGGGGTTGGGACCAGGCAAAGACACCCTGCTTAGTTCTAGAAAAGGGGAGAGCTAGTGTGATAGGGCACACCAGTAATCCTAGCACCATAGCCTCACGACCCAGGAGAACGGAGCAGGATTGAGTTCTATGGCAGCCTGGATTACATAGCAAATCCTAAAAACCAGCCTCAGACTCAACTACATAATGAGCAACTACTGAAAAGAAAAAAGTCTCAAAAAGGAGGGGCAAAGAGAGGATGCTGGGAGGCGGAGTAGACCTCTTCCCCATACTTCTGTGTGGGGTGTGTGATGTCGGAACCCAGGCAAGCTCTACCCCTTTACACCTCAGCCCCACATTAGCTTTTGTTTTGGTTTTTTTTTTTTTTCCTTTTTGAGACTGGGTTTGGATTCTACTGTCCATCTCAGGCTAGCCTTGAACTCACTGTGTAGCTCAGGCTAGCCTTAAATTCCTAGCAATCTTCCTGCCTCAGCATCCTCAAAAGGGTACACCACTTCACCTGTCAAAGCTCTTCTCTTCATGGGTAATTGTCTCTGGGTGAGACAGCAATCTGTTCCCACTGAACACAAAGGAAAACTGAGATGCCCCCCAATATTAAAAAGCTAACAATTCCCCCTTATCCTCTCCTTCATGATAGACTAGAGTGTGTCTCCTGCCTCGTGCGTCATCCTAGTTCTGAAGAACACTCCCTAAGAAACCACTGACCTCCAAAATAGGATCTGGGAGAAAGTGGGCATGGGCCTCTGGAGGACAAAGGGCTCCCCACAACCCGGTTCAGCCCCCAACCCTTACCCCCCACCAGGCCGAACACACTGCTGGCTCTTGCCTCCAAGAGCCGCCCACGGCTCGCACTTATTATAGTCTGGGCTGCGTCAAGAGGGTGGAAAGCCAAATCAAAGGACCGCCGAGACTCTAAATCCTGGGCAGGGGTCTCCAAGGCTTCAGGGAGACTTTCTTCCTTCCTGCCCACCGCCCCCCTCCATGGGGACTCAGCCTATCTTCTGCATAGATTTAACTGCTCATGTTTCTCAGCCCCTCTGGAGGACAAAGCCTTGAACTCCAAAGCCCCTAACGGGGTGGGGACACAGCGCAAATGGTGTCCATTCACTATGCCTCTCCCTTTAACCTGCTCTAAGAGCCCGGCTACATAGATCTCAGGAGACTGAATGCAAATACCTCAGAGGCCGGCTCCCGCTGCCTCAACTGAGGGGGTTCCTTGTGTCCAAGGAGCAAAATCTCCCGCAGGTGGGTAACCAGGTGTGAGATAGTGCCTTTACTAACCCAGCGTCCCTTGATTGGTCCCCCACCCATCCTACACACAGATCCCTCCTCTCCGCTTATCCCCGCCGCCGCAGCTTCTGAGGCACTCTTGGAGCTACGGTTGCTATGGAGACTAGATGCATTTTGGAATAGGGGGGTGTCAATTGGTAGATGTATTTCTTCCACCTTGAGCTGGGGCCTTTGACTCACGTTGCAGCTTGGGCTCAAGAGCCCTCAAGTCTCTCTCCTCTAGAGAGAGGCAACCCCCCCCTCCGCTTCTACCCTACTAAGTTCCTTGTTTGTCCCCATCCCTGGGGAACACTTTCCAAGTTCACTTTGGGACAATCAGTCCAAGCCGCAGTGTCGTAAAAGTATTCAGTATGGGGTGGGAGTTGGGGTGGAAGAGGGGGCTGGGTGATGAGAAATGAAATTCATCCAGGTACCCCAAGAAAGGAAAGAATAGGGGTCCCGGGAAGGAATGTCAGAGCTCACAGCATTCCGGTTTCAGTTCCCCAGAATTGACAGAGACCGAAAGAGTTCTGTTTCCTGTACCTGTCCAGCCAATAGATCAGTGTTTTTACCTTTGTCCCTAAATGTCACACTCCACATTCGTGTTCCCTAACCTTGGTGTGAAAAAGGAGGGTGCCAGGTAGTTGGCAGAGGTGAATCCAAGACCCAGGAAATCCAGTCCAGGTTTTGGAAGGGAAATCCAGTCCTGGATTTTGTACCGCCCTAGCAGACAGCGGTGCTGGTGGAGGGGGGGGGGGGAGATGGGGTGGGGGGGACCCGCGGGCCGCCTCCTCCTCAATGTGAGGGGAGCGCCCGGACACAACGCGCATCCGGACCGAGCCGATCCCGGGCGAGGCCCCCCGGACTCTTCGCCAGGATCCACGCCCCTCCCCTCCCAGACCCCAGACCCTTGGGTTCCTACCCCTCCCGTTCCTTCTTTCCTCCCCCACCTCCAATCTCTCCATCCCTAGCATCCTCCCCGTGCTCCAGCGAATCCCCCGCACAGACAGCCCTACTTGTCCCCTACCCTCAAGACCCCCCTTTTCCCACTGCATCCGTGGCCTCTGCCCATTGAGTCCGCATTCCCGCCCCTGCCTTCCCCGCACCCGTGCTTCTCCCCCCAGTCCCCTGTCACCTTTTCTGCTCCTTTTTCCTTCTTACCCATTTGCCCCCACTACTGTCCTCCCCACCCTCCTCCGCCCATCTCAGCGCCCCCACCCAGGCCGGGGTGCAGGGTCCGGCGCGCCTCCCTGGAGCAGCACCAAGGTCCCGGGGCTCCAAGGGGGTGGGAGCGCAGGGCGGGGAGCATGGGGAGGGGGCGCCCCATGTGATGGGAGGGGGGCGCAAGAGGAGGCGGCGGAGGCGGCGGCGACAGCGGAGCCGGGCTGGGGGCTCAGTGGGGTCCGGGGACTGGGGGCAGCGAGCAGGGCGGCCCCATGGCCGGGCCCCCCTGAGGCAGTCCCGGGGAGTTCCCTCCCCTCCCCAGCTCGGGGGTCTCCGGGCCCCATGAGCCGGGGCGCGGGCGCGCTTCAGCGCCGGACAACGACCTACCTCATCTCGCTGACCCTGGTCAAGCTCGAGTCGGTACCTCCGCCGCCGCCTTCTCCGTCTGCAGCGGCGGCCGGCGCCCCCGGGGCCAGAAGCTCCGAGCCCCGAGATCCTGGCAGCCCCCGAGGCGCGGAGGAACCCGGCAAGAAGCGGCACGAGCGTCTCTTCCACCGGCAGGATGCGCTGTGGATCAGCACCAGTAGCGCGGGCGCCGGGGGCGCGGAGCCCCCCACGCTGTCCCCGGCTCCGGCCAGTCCGGCTCGCCCGGTCTCCCCGGCTCCGGGCCGCCGACTGTCCCTCTGGGCCGCCCCTCCGGGACCCCCGCTCTCCGGGGGGCTGAGCCCAGACTCCAAACCGGGGGGCGCCCCCTCTTCCTCCCGACGCCCTCTACTCAGCAGCCCGAGCTGGGGGGGTCCGGAACCTGAAGGCCGGACGGGAGGCGGTGTCCCGGGCTCGTCCTCCCCGCATCCTGGCACCGGCAGCCGAAGGCTCAAGGTGGCGCCTCCTCCACCGGCTCCCAAGCCTTTCAAGACCGTGACCACTAGTGGAGCCAAAGCCAGCGGGGGCAAGGGCGCCGGTAGCCGCCTGTCATGGCCCGAAAGCGAGGGCAAGCCCAGGGTCAAGGGGTCAAAGAGCAGCGCCGGAACTGGAGCTTCTGCCACTGCGACCAGCGGGGGAGGGGGCGCTGCAGTCACGACCTCTGGTGGGGTCGGGGCTGGGGCTGGAGCGAGAGGGAAGCTGTCCCCTCGGAAAGGCAAGAGTAAGACCTTGGACAATAGTGACTTGCATCCAGGACCCACTGCCGGCTCTCCTCCGCTCACCGTGCCAGCAACCCCAGTTCCAGCCACTTCTGTCACCACCACCTCCACGCAGCCCCTCGGGCCTGCACCCCCTATCACTCTGGAGCCACCAGCTCCAGGGCTGAAAAGGGGCCGGGAGGGCGGCCGAGCGTCCACTCGTGACCGCAAGATGCTCAAGTTTATCAGCGGTATCTTCACCAAGAGCACAGGGGGGCCTCCTGGCCCCGGTCCCCTTCCCGGACCCCCAGGCTTGTCTTCCAGCAGCGGGTCCAGGGAGCTGCTGGGCGCAGAGCTACGCGCCTCCCCTAGTGAGTTGGGAGGGTCAGGGCCGGAGACACCTGAAGGCTTATTTGGGGTTGGGGGAACGCTGTGCAAGAACGAGGGAAGCTTTTCTCTTGAGTGGATGGAGGAGTTAGGCTCGCTTCTCGACCAAGGGCTGGGGCAAAGACTAGGAAGAGGTCCTGAAGCGATGAGACGTGACAGGAGTGTTCTTGGTGCTTCCTGGAGAACGGTGGCCTTGGTCGATGCTTACTATAGGAAAGCATCCCACAGAAGCCTCAGACCCCAATCTTAGCCCTGGTTGGAGTCAAGAAGCCAGGCGATAGGGACTTTGCCTTGTGTGGAGGGGCACTGGAGATGCAGGGAAGGTGGAAGCCTCAGTTTCCCCTGAGTAACTGGCACAGGTGGTGTGGCAGTTGACCTTGCAGCCGGTTCCTCGCCAGAGACAGGTTTCCTGGGTTGAGAGCCGGCTGGTGGTTTTTCCAGGCACTGAAGGTGGATTGGGCGGTTCTTGAGTGAGCGGGGGCTGGAACGTGCAGATTTAAATGTGAACTGAAAGGGGGGCAGATAGGAAGCCTGGCTTCCCGCACTACCCACCCCCGCCCCACAGCGGCGTCGAAACCCGCTCAGGGCTGACCCCGGAGTGAGTCAGGGGGTGGAACTGCTGTAAAGACAATTCTTAGCCCGGGAGACTTGGGAAACCATACAAGGAGGTAGCTTTATTTATTTAATTTTTAATTTTTTTCCTCCCAAGGGGTGCTTTTATTATTATTTTCTAAATGGTAGAGACAGGCGCGCGGGGGTGGGGAGGTGGATAGCGACCCACGACTCGGTTCCGCTCACATTCCCTGGAGGGGAGGCGGGTCTGGAAGCGGGGGCGGCCCCGGGGGGTTTGGCTCCTGAGCGGGTGGGAGCAGATGGCTCCGGATCCCCGAGTTCCCGCCGCAGCTGCGGCGCCCCGGGAACGTCCGGCCAGTGTCAGGCGCGGGGGGTTGGACCCGGCGGGTGCAAGGAGAATCTTTTCTCCCCAGGCCTGTAGCTTTTCTCTGCCTGGGGAATGGAGCCTTACCGCCCCCCATGGTTCTTTCGGAGGCTGTGGAGATCTAGGCAGAGGAAAATCAAAGTTCTGTCCCCCTTGGGCGGTGAACAGGAGTTAAAACTACCTGTGCCACTGACCTTGAAAAAGGGCAGGAAAGCCCTCACCAGCTCTTCGCTCCTGTGAAATGGAGATTGAGGGAGACCCACTCCATTCTAGGTCTCAGGCCTTCCGCCTTAGGTCTGCTCTGAGAATGTCAGGGGGGACGGGACCCTCTGTTCTATGTGGTGGGAGGAGACTCATCACTAGTAAAGTCATCCTGATCTGGTCTGGGGCAGGGACCCACGTTAGAGGATGTGTTTTAAGGGAGATGCCAACTGAAGTATTTTCGTCTTGCCAGCTCTGTTGCTAAGCAACCACTGAGCGGCGGCAACAGCTGTGGAGAGTGGCTGGGATAGGAGGACTGAGGACCACTCTCCAGTGCAGGCAGGGTCTTAGGGGTTAGGTGAAGCCCTCAGAAAAGAGAGCGCCTGTGGGCTGGAAGTCCTCCTAGGCCACAGTCTTCCTCCTTACTGCACTTTTCCCTTTGCAGAGGCTGTGGTCAATAGCCAGGAATGGACTCTGAGCCGCTCAATTCCCGAACTGCGCCTGGTAGGTAGCCCAGGCCCTTGGTTTGCAACCTCCCCCGGTATGCCCCGTTCTCGCCTCTCTCCTCTCTTTGAGAACCAAGAACGCTCCGATTTGAGTTTAGCAGCCTAGCCTTCTTGTGGGGGCTGGCTGCTCAGAACATCCTCACGACTTGTCTTCATCTTGTCTCTTCCCATTTGTCCAGTCTTCTCCTTTCTAGCATTTTTCTTAAGATTTTATTTATTTTATGTATAAGTGCTCTATCTGCCTGTACTCCTTTATTCCATAAGAGGGCATCAGATCCCCACTATATATGGTTGTGAGCCACCATGAGTTGCTGGGAATTGAATTCAGGACCTCTGAAAGAACAGCTAGTGCTTCTAACCACTGAGCCATTTCTATAGTCCCGCACTTTCTTTTTTAAACGCTTGCTGTTCTTTTGCTTTAAATAGGGTAAAAACTTTCAACTAATGCCTTGGGCTGTACCCGACTACACACACGGTTTAATGTGTTTAGTGAACAGCTCACAAGCGCTTGCACACACACACACACACACACACAAACACAAAAGGGTATTGCTTAGCTTGTGGTCTGTTTAATCTTTGGGGTCATTTCTTGCCATACCATGCCTGTTCTTCCCAGCTGACTGGAGGCCCTTGGAGGGCCTTTTTGGGTGGCCAGTCCCTGTGGGTTCTCTGGCATGAGCAGACCCGGCATCTTGTTCCACATCTCTCCTTTAGGGTGTGCTGGGTGATGTCAGAAGTGGGAAGTCATCCCTCATCCACAGATTCCTCACGGGTTCATACCAGGTGCTGGAGAAGACAGAGAGTGAGTGCCCAGGACCCACAGTAAGCTAAGACTGGGGGCCAGGGATCCCCCAGTAAGATCCGGGCCTGGGCAGGTACCAAGATGGGACTTGAAGCATAAGAACTAAAGTTGAGGGGATGTGAGAAGGTTCCGTGACTTGGCTCAACTCTTCTGGACAGGTGAGCAGTACAAGAAAGAGATGCTGGTAGACGGGCAGACTTATCTGGTGCTGATCCGAGAGGAAGCAGGAGCGCCCGACGCCAAGGTGAGGCACGGAGGCGGTGGCCGTAGTAGCCTGGCTGGGGTTAGTATTGGACATGGAAGCGTTCTGTTTTGCTGGGACACCCTCTGAATAGTATCCAGAGGGAATGGGGCCTGTATGACCCTGTGTTTGCCCTCTCATCCCCTGCAAGTTCTCAGGCTGGGCAGATGCTGTGATCTTCGTCTTCAGCCTGGAGGATGAGAGCAGCTTCCAGGCTGTGAGCCGTCTCCATGGGCAGCTGAGCTCCCTTCGTGGGGAAGGACGAGGAGGTCTGGCCCTGGCTCTGGTTGGGACCCAAGGTAAGGAGGGGATATGGAAACCTTGTTTTTAGAGGAAGGTGGAGGGTACCTCTAAAGTATTGCCCACCATGGCTGATAATTTGGCAAGGTGTCGAATTGGCTATTTAGATTCCAGCAACCCTCTAGAGGGAGCCTGATGTCCAAATAAGGAAATAATGAACCAAACAAACCTCCGAAGGTCTCAGCAGAGAAAAGAGGACAGCCTGGGAGGAGAGGACCGCTGTAATGACCATCTCTGGAGATGTTGCCTACCTTGTGTTCTCTCTGCCATTTCTGACGCCACTACCGTGGGACACACAGAAAATGTCAAGTCCTAGTGTGGCTGAGAAGCCTTTCTCTTCAGCTGGGTCAGGCTGACACTGTTAGAAAGGAATTTCTCTACAGAGAGGAAACACGGAGATACTGGAGCAAAAAACTTTCGGTTCTCCTAGTAGAAGCCCAGAATCACTCAGACTGTGCCATGGCAGGAGGAGCATTGTCTCTGCCACCGCTGTCCAGCTGGCGGGACGCTCTGTGTGGCTGCACCGGCTGCTGCTGTTGCAGGTTCAAGTCTCCACCTGTCCCTTGCCTCCTGGCTTCTGACTTGTAGAACGAGTAGCCACCTGTTACATTTGGCATTGAACTTTTCCTCCTTAACAGGCGGGTCTCCTCTCACTCGGGTCTTAGGTTCAGTGATTCTCAGGGTGTTTGTCTGAGCCATTGTCAGGAACCTCCACTCAGCTTCAGGAGTATTGCCTGGAAAAATAGACAGACAGACAGACAGACACACAGAGATACAGAGAGACAGACACACAGAAAGACACATACACAGAGAAAGACACATACAGAGACATACAGACACACACAGACAGAAAAACACATACATACACAGACTTAACTGGGCCTGGTACTCACAAAGGGGCTTATACACTTAACAGTCCTCAAGCAGACAGATGTTCTCCCACACCCTAACTCTAGGAGGTCTAGCCTGGGCTCCAGACACAAGGTAAAGGGAATCATGAACACTGGTGGAAGGGCACCTCACCCATCCCGCCCCTTTGCCTGTCCCCTCAGACAGGATCAGTGCCTCCTCTCCGCGAGTGGTGGGTGACGCTCGAGCTCGGGCTCTCTGCACAGACATGAAACGCTGTAGCTACTATGAGACCTGTGCAACCTATGGGCTCAATGTGGACCGGGTCTTCCAGGAGGGTGAGTGTGGTAGTCCCCGGCACATGAGCGTGGAAAGCCAGAGGCCCCGTGATACTGTAGGTGCCCAGTTTCCTGTTCTGTGTTTCTCAGTAACAGGAAATTGGTCTCTGGGAGTGAGGAGGGGTCTGGGAGCCTATGGAAGGTTTGATTAATTCACAGATTCTTTCTGGGCTGGAGAATTTGGCTAGGCTATAGATAGCATGGGGGTCTAGAGACAAGGAAGTTGGGGCTATCTTATCTGCTGGGGCTTCTCAGAAGAGGGCCTGGGAAAGTGGTCTTGGGTATCTTTCCTGCTCACGACTCCTCCAACGCCTCTCCGCTCCAGTGGCCCAGAAGGTGGTGACTTTGCGCAAACAGCAGCAACTTCTGGCTGCCTGCAAGTCCCTGCCCAGCTCACCAAGCCATTCAGCCGCTTCTACTCCCATAGCCGGGCAGGTGAGTTTGGGTGTCGGAGACTGATGTCAAATTCAGACACGGAGAAATGAGTGGGCTTCGAGAGCAACATTGAGGCTGGGCGGTGGTGGCACACGACTTGAATCCCAGCACTCCAAGTTTGAGGATAATCTGATCTACATGTTGAGCACCAGGAGGGCCAGGGCTGCCCTTTGCAATGTCTCTAAGCCAGCCACCCTCCCTTATCAGGAATCCAGACTTTGTCACACTTGAATCAGTGTGACAGAGATAGGGAAGATTTGTGTTACTGATGGCACTGAGTGAATAAGGATGGCAGTAGGGAATGTCTCATACTGGGTGTCAGCTTGGCTTGGTGGGTATAGGTGCCAAGCTCTGCTCACTCCTCTGTATGCCTCCAGGCTAGTAACGGGGGCCACACTAGCGACTACTCTTCTTCACTTCCATCCTCGCCCAATGTTGGACACCGGGAGCTCCGAGCTGAGGCGGCCACTGTGGCTGGGTTAAGCACCCCAGGGTCCCTACACCGAGCAGCCAAGCGAAGGACCAGCCTTTTTGCGGTATTGGACATACCGGCCCCCTTTTCCTCCTGTCCCGTCAGTCTCTGGATGTCTCTGTTGGTTCTCCCTCTTTTCCTTCACACTACTTCCCATCCTCGTACCCTACCCATCCTCTGGCTAATTCCAGTAACCATTCCAGAACCGTCGGGGCAGTGACTCTGAGAAGCGGAGCTTAGACAGTCGGGGAGAGACAACAGGGAGTGGGCGAGCCATCCCCATTAAACAGGTAAGGGTTTTGGGAGCTGAAGAAGGGTCGGAAGCCGCCGTTCTTAGCTGACTTTTCTCCCATACATCTTCCTGCTCTTCCAGAGCTTCTTGCTAAAGAGAAGTGGTAATTCCTTGAACAAAGAATGGAAGAAGAAATACGTGACTCTTTCTAGCAATGGCTTTCTCCTCTACCACCCCAGCATCAATGTGAGTAGCAGAGATGGTCCACGCCGGAAAACCTTGGATGTCCTTCTAGTTCTTTCTGTGCCTCTGACAAGTCCTGGCATCATTTCTGGGGGGCTTTAGTTCTGTTCTCTGAGGCTTAGGAAGCTTGTCTGTGCTGGGCATAGGAAGGTAAACTCCTTGCCCCAGGAACTTGCAGTGGGGGAGTACCTTGTACAGGCCTGGGGAAGCCTGCCATTCAAGGGATGCTTCCTGGCCAAGTCTGGCAGGACTGCCCCCCTACGAGCTCTTCCCAGTCCAGTCAGCTCTCAGAGCCCCTCTGTATCCTGTTAATACTGCTTACTTCCCAGCACAAAAGCTGGAGCTCCCCACACCACCCCCCACACCACTCTCAACCCTGTACCTCTGCAGGATTATATCCACAGTACACACGGTAAAGAGATGGACTTGCTACGAACAACTGTCAAAGTCCCAGGGAAGCGGCCCCCACGGGCTATCTCTGCTTTTGGCCCCTCAGCCAGCATCAACGGGTTGGTCAAGGACATGAGCACCGTCCAGATGGGCGAAGGCCCTGGTAAGTGGGGCCCACAACAAGTGCCCAGGGAAGGAGACAGGGACAGAGGAAGGTGGCAAGAGGAGTTGGTGCCACCCTGGCTGTGTGGGGTGGCAGCTGGAGACAAGCTCACTGGTATTTCTCCCTCTCCTTCCCACAGAAGCCACTACTCCCATGCCCAGCCCCAGCCCCAGCCCCAGCTCCCTGCAGCTTCCACCGGACCAGACATCCAAGCACCTGCTGAAGCCAGACCGGAATTTGGCCCGGGCCCTTAGCACCGGTTAGTGGGACCATCCTCCATCTACTGGCTTCCGAATCCAAATGGGATCTGGGTGGGAAGTGGAATAAAGTGGAGGCTTGGTGCAGGAACAAATGTTGGAGGGAACACGAGGGATGTCTGCTGGGTGACTGGCACCAAGCTCATATGCTGTGTCTGTCCTGGCACTGGAGACAGCTAGACTCTAGTAGAGCTAGTCTGCCTGCCTGAGCTCAGATCCTTAGTTTGCCTTGCCACATGCCGTGTCTACCCTATAGGAAGTTTCTCCGAGGTTTAGTTTAACAAGCTGAGGGCCTTGACCAGAACATAGTCAGCCATCAGTGTTTGGACATTATATATATAAATTGTATACAATTTATAGAGTATACAAATATAGACACGAATAGGAAGTAACACCTTAGTAAATGTTTCTCACAGCAACTTATGGGGTCAACGTTATGATCCCCATTTTAGGGATGAAAATAAAAATCTGAGGCTCAGAAAATAAATGAACTTGTTCAAGGTCTCAAGGCTAGTAAGTTGCACAGTAAAGAGTTGAGCACAGGCTGGAAAGATGGCTCAGCGGTTAAAGGTACCAGCTGCTCTTCCAGAGGACCTGGGTTCAATCCCCAGCACCCACATGGCAGCTCACAACTGTCTGTATCTCCAGTTCCAGGGGACCCAACACCCCCACATAGACATCCATGAAGGCAAAATACCAATGCACGTAAAATGAAAATAAATTATTTTTAAAAAAAAGTTGAATGCAGATCTGATTCTAAAGCCCTCACCGGTGGCCCAGGAATGATGGGGGGGGGGACTCTTGGACAGGGACAGCTGAGGAGGAATACCCTAAAATGGAAGTTCAGGGCAGGATACAAGTTATAGGGAAGTCTACGGAAGGGCAACCGAGGCACTGTGTCCCCTTCCCTAAGACTGTACCCCATCTGGAGACCTGAGCCCCCTGAGTCGGGAACCCCCACCTTCTCCCATGGTAAAGAAGCAGAGGAGGAAGAAGTTGAGCACACCGTCCAAGACTGAAGGCTCAACCGTGCAGGCTGAAGGTGAGGCTGTGCTGGGCGGGGTTCCACGCCCACTTCGGACCCTCACCCGTATCCGAACCCCTGACCTAGCTCTCGCAGAGCAGTGGGGAAATGGATGGACACCACCCAGCTCCTGTCCACCCAACTGCTCCCAGCTCCTGCTCTTTTCTCCTAGTTCCTGCCCACATCTGCACTTCTGACCCTGTCCTTTGCACCCATATTTGGTACTGCAACCCCTGGACTCGGTGTCCCTGTTGACTCCCCAGCCCCTGCTCTCAATAACCTATGATTGGCAGGTTCCTCCAAGAGGCCTCGGGCACTCACCCCATACCTGTCCTCGTCCCCACCCCAACCCCCCAATAACAATTCCTGCTCCCAGTTCTACTGCCTTCTGAGCCCCAGGCCCCTCATCTCTGCCCCTTTTCTACTGTTCACACAAAGTCTGACACCCACCCCTCCCCCTACAGAGACCAGATTTCTCTCTAGTCACAATACCTGCCTGGCCTCCCCACCCCCTGCCACCCCGTTCTTTGCCGGGTGCTGCGACCCAGGTTCCAGATCTGCCGACTCTCATGGCTCTTGGCTTCCGCTCCACTCTGCTCCGGGGCCACTGACTTTAGTTCTGCTTTCTCTCCCCATCTGTCTGTCCTGCTTCGTCTCTGGCTGTCTCTGTCACTGTCTCTCCATCTCTCCATCTGCCTCTTCCTCTTTCCTTGGTCTCTTTCTCTGTTGTTCTTTCCATTCTGTCTCTATCTCCTTCGCTTCGGGAAACCAGCCAAGCGCAAAATGTGGAAACTAAAATCCTTTGGTAGTTTAAGAAATATTTATAAAGCAGGTAACAAGCGGGAGCCGGGAGGGGTGTGCTAAGCTGGGGTGCAGAGGGGTGGGGGTGCCCTGCTTCTCCCTGCATGTGCTCGGGCTTCCTGCTGTTTCCCACCCTCTGCTTCCCCTCCCCCCACTGTCCCACTCCTAGGGGCTCCAAGGACATCAGGGGGAAGGGTTTGGGGAAGGCCTCCTGCTTGAACTCTGTCCCTCATGATCTCTCCCATCCACCTACCCAGAGGAAAACTTTGAGTTCCTGATCGTGTCCAGCACTGGGCAGACGTGGCACTTTGAGGCAGCCAGCTTCGAGGAGCGGGATGCCTGGGTTCAGGCCATCGAGAGTCAGATTCTGGCCAGTCTGCAGTGCTGTGAGAGCAGCAAGGTCAAGGTAAACGTTTTGAGGCTGTTGATGGAAGCTAGCTAGCAACAGGGGCCGAGAGTCAGAGGTGCAGCTCCAACCTCACTTTTCTCTGCAGCTGCGCACTGACAGCCAAAGCGAAGCTGTGGCCATCCAGGCAATCCGAAACGCAAAGGGAAACGCTACCTGCGTGGACTGTGGAGCGCCCAGTGAGTGCGAGGCAGGCGAGGGCACTGCTGAGGGAACTGGGGAGCAGGATCCCAGACTAGGGGTGTTAGCTGGAGTCTGGCGAAAGGCGGGGTGTCTTGTTGACATGCTGCCAACCCGAGTTTACCGCTTGTGTTGCATCCTATCCCCAGACCCCACGTGGGCCAGTTTGAATCTGGGTGCGCTCATCTGCATTGAGTGTTCTGGCATCCACCGGAACCTGGGCACACACCTGTCCAGGGTGCGGTCGCTGGACTTGGACGACTGGCCGCGGGAGCTGACCCTGGTGCTGATGGCTATTGGCAACGACACGGCCAACCAAGTGTGGGAGAGCGACACTCGGGGCCGAGCCAAGCCCACGCGGGACTCTTCGCGGTGAGGATAGAGCATCAGTGTGGAGAGGGTACGGTTCCTGGGAGATCCTGATTAGAGGTCCCCTACAACTCTTTCCCTTGGTCCCTGGTACTGCAGGGAGGAGCGGGAGTCGTGGATTCGCGCCAAGTATGAACAGCTGCTGTTCCTGGCGCCTCTGGGTACCACAGAGGAGCCGTTGGGCCGCCAGCTGTGGGCAGCTGTGCAGGCCCAGGACGTGGCTACCGTTCTGCTGCTTCTGGCCCACGCGCGACATGGGCCACTCGACACCAGCGTGGAGGACCCGCAGCTCCGTTCGCCGCTCCACTTGGCAGCTGAGCTCGCCCACGTTGTCATCACGCAGCTGCTGTTGTGGGTACGTGAGCGGAGAGGTAGGGAAAGGGAGCCCGGAGGTGGATTTGGAGGCGTAGAGTGGGTGGTGTGCGGGTGGAGGTCCCCTGGATGGCGCGTGATCATAGGGCCCTTTCCTCCTGCAGTACGGCGCGGACGTGGCGGCCCGTGATGCGCAGGGCCGCACGGCACTGTTCTACGCCCGCCAGGCTGGCAGCCAGCTGTGTGCAGACATCCTCCTCCAGCACGGTTGCCCGGGAGAGGGCGGCAGCACAGCCACCACACCGAGCGCGGCCACCACCCCCAGCATTACCGCCACGCCCAGCCCGAGGCGCCGGAGCAGCGCTGCCAGTTTGGGCCGCGTGGATACCACGATAGCGCTGGTATAGTTGCTCAGCAGCGGGAGAGACACTCTCCCACCCCTGCGCGGGCAGGGCACGACCGCACCGGGTGGACCGCTGGACAGATGCACCCACTCACCTCTCCAGTCTGCACCCAGTCCCACGGGAGCACTTCCTACCCCCCACGAGGGCACAGTCCCACACGCCTCCCAGGAGACACAAACTCACCTCCCTCTCCCCACGAGGCATGGAGACCCTAGCTCAACACGCCCCTACTCCACTGTTTCCATACTTGGATTACCCTGGGTCTGTCTACTTGCTGCCTTTGCAGCTGTACCGGCTCCAGGGCGCTCGGACTTACTGGCTCGTCCCCATCTAGGGGCGGGTAAAAGATCCAGTCCTGCCTGCGTTCTACAATCCGGTGGCTGAAGCCCAAAACCCAGGCTGGCTCCTGGGGCAACGCCACGCCAGAGGGAGGGGTTAGTAGGTGGAGGACTAGTCCTGGGACTTGGGACCAATATGGGACCCCACCCCTTCCATGCTGATCTCACTGCCCAGTGAGGGGGAAGGGCAGCGAGGGGCAGGACCCCTGCTGCCCGTGGAGGTGGAGGGGTCCCCAACCCTTTCTGTGAAAGGGTCCATGAGGAGTGGAAATCAGAATCCCCCTCTACCTGTCTATGAATGGAAGCTAAAGAGCCAGGGGGAGCCGAGAGCCTGGGTCCTTCCCCTTACGATCTTGGGGTGGGGGAGAAGGATTGGAACAGGAGGGGGCTAGAGAGGGGCCTTGTAATTTATTGCTTTGTTCCCCAATATGGGGATGGGGTGGGTAGGGGCGAGGGGAGGGCATTTCAGGGTAGGGGAAGCCAAGGGTGGGCAGGGGTGGGGTGGGGTGGGGGTGCTCTTGGGTTGTGTCTGTGACTGTGACTGCGTACGTGTGACTGTGCAGCACCCGTGGTGATCTGGGGAAGGGGGCACCCCTACAATGGGGCCCCTCCCCCACAATCCTTTCTGTCCAGCCCCTCTCTCACTGGAGCAGCTCCAGATCTGTTTTTCTATCCTTTGCTCCCTCCCAGCCAGGGCTGAGAGGGTGTGCAGTAGCTGGGAAGGTGTCCAGGTCCAGGCCCCGTCCCAGAAAGGGGGGAAGTGGAATGGATTTACCTAGCCCAGCCCTGCTCCCTTAGTCAGCCCAGGCTTTGGGCCGTCTGTGTCAGTGGTTTCCGGTCTTTTTTTTTTCTTCCTGGCTAAAATATTTTGCAAAAGACCAGGTAATCGGAGGTGGAGTGAGGAGGGGGCAGGGGTTGCCCCCCTCACCTCCAAAGCAGGTTATGTGAATCTTTAACAGCAATTAAAGAGGAAGTGATTTTGTCTAGGGGGTGAGCTGCTGGTCTGTTATTAAAGAGGCAGGCGAGGGTATGGTCTTGGTGGATGTTGGGGAAATGGAGACGGGAAACGGCCAGGCAGAGGTCCTTTCTGGGCTGGGGTCAGGACAGTACCCACGGGCACAGAGGTAGTCTCAGCTTTGTGCAATCCTGGGTTTGTGAGGTAGGCGTAATGGTAGGAGATTGATGGCAAACTTTGCAGAGTTGGAGCGTGGTGTTTGGAGAAACAGACAGACCTGGGGAGTTGAGGTCTGAAACAGTGGGCTTGTTTGGGTTCAAGAATGAGATTTAGTTTTAAGTCCTGGCCCACGTTCCTTAGTTAGGGGATGCTGGGCAAGTAACTTCAGAGACATGTGTTGAGAGGGTACCTGTAAGCGCTGCAATCCCTGGGGAGGCACTGCCCTAGGTTAGCCTGCTCAGTAGGTTACCTTGATCATAGGCATCAGCCAATAGGGGGTGCTAGGGACTGCAGGGGTAAGAGCTTTCTCAACCACTTGCAGTTCCCCCATGTCCACAAGATCCATGCCAGTTGATGTAGGCATTTGCCCACTTTTATTATGAGGTCACACAGGTCACAGAAACCTGGGTCACAGCACCACAGCCTGTTGCATAGTCAACCCTGCTGGTTTTTGGGGTGTAGAAGCTATATAAGCATCAGGCCCTATACAGGCTAGGCTGGTAGCAAATGCAGGTTTGGTCCCAAATGCTGTAGTGCAGTTTAAGGACTCAGTTGGTGGTATTGGCGTCCTGAGGTACAGTTCACTCTAACCCTTGGGTTCCTTCATAAGTCTTCTTCATCTTTAGAAGTATCAGAGAACTGATAGGATCTGGTCATAGCCCTGGAAGCTGTTCTGCAGAGCCTCACACACCGATATGACCCAGGGAGGAACAGACTTGAGGGCAGGGATAGACTCATCGGGAGTTGTGTGGTCTGGGGAAAGACAGGAAGACTGGCAGGTCCCACTGCCTATCAGCTGAGACCGTGGGTCATCTTCATCTCCATCTTCCTTCCTCAGAAGCTCAGGGTGGTAGATATGGGGAGGAACGAGGACCCTGGACAGAAGGAAGCTACTTGTCAAGGGATCCGCAGGCCAGGGAAAAATGGCGAGGAGGTTGGCAAACCACAGCCAAGTAATTGATTTCTTTTAATGAGTTACATTAGTCTTGTGGGATGAGGTTCAGGCTGTGGAAGAATAGAAAGGGCACCCCTGGATGGGCACAGGCAAGCTGCTCCCTTCACACCCATGCCCCACAAGCAGCCATGTGCTTCTTTCTACACTGGGTTCTTGCCCTGACCCTCCCTACCCTCTTCTGGTGCTGTCTGCCACACACCTGCTGCTTCTTCCTACTGTTTGTCTCAGCACAGCTGAGACTGCCTGACCTTCATGGGAACTCTGCCAAAAGTCAATAGCCAGGAAAAGAGAACAAGCCGATTCAGTGCAGTGAGGGTTCCGTGTTTTCTGACCACGCTGAGGCACTAAAGGTAGCCTGCCCAGCTTCCTTATCAGTCCAAGGGTGTCTCCTGTAACTGGACAGCAGCTTTTAGGATCCTCTTAAGACGCCCTCCGTCTCCTATCCCTTTAGAGCTCAGCTGCTCAGTTTTCAAGACTGTCCTGTTGCAGACTGTGACCCCCCCCATCCTCATTACTGTCCCCTGGAGGCCAGTGCTTCCTCAGCTCTACTGCTGAAGTGGGTGCTAATTGAACCCAGGGGCCTGCCTGTGGCCACTCACAACGCCCAAGTTCTCACCAGCTGCAACATCTGTCCCCTTGAGAGGGTCACATGGATGTGGGAAGCTGTTCTGCTCCACATTTCCACACAATATAAGCATAACACACAATTCACACTCCTCCACATTCAGCAAGAGGAGGGCCAGCCCCATGAGTTCTTTAGTAACCAAAGCTCTCGACTTCCACTTCTGTGGCAGTCCCTTTCTTCTCGGGAGCCCCCTTTGTGTCCAAAAGGGGCTACATATCTCTTAGCTGGGGACCCAAAGGAGAGTCTATCCCTTTATTGTCCTCAGGGTCCTCTACCTGGGAGAGAAAATGGGGTAAGAGGCTCCCACAGCTGTCCTAGGCATTCAGGAGATGGAGACACCTGTCTCTGGAATACTCTGGAGCCGGGCCGTGTAGGCAGCCATGGTAGTAAGTAGAGTTTCCCAGGGAATGGTAAATAACAGGGGGAGGGGCTAGCAAGTGGAATCCGGAGCTCACTGTGGGAAGGAAGAGGCCCGGCGTGGGCGGTCTCTGCAGGACACATCTTGACTTTCAGGGTGTAAAGAGGGTGAGGATTGGGCAAGAATTCTCAAGTGCAAGGGCTAGTTGGGTGCAGCCGGCAGCCCAGCGCTCACCTAGCATGGGTGAGGCCCTGGGTTGGTCCCCCAATATTGGGCAATCTATGGTTTTTTTTCCCTAGAAATAAGGGCTAGGAATAGATGGTGGAAGGAGGGATCAGAAGCCTCCCAGAGTTGTGCCGCTGCTCTTAGGGTCCTCTAAGACTTGCCTCCAAATCCTCATCCCTTCAGAGCGCAGACGCTGGTTTATAAGACACTTGTGTCCCTCAGGGTCTCCCCTTCCGTCCTCTGGCCAGTGTCCGGTCAGTCTACCAAGAGGAGAGCAGCATTTCTCTCCAGACCAGTGGACTTTGTTCAGCTGGCCCAACCTCTGCCTGTGTACCCCAGGCACACGGGTACTTTCTGGGAGGGTAGAGCAGACAGGATAAGAGGACATGTCCCCATCCTGAAAAGACCGACCAGCCCTCCCCACACAAAGGCCGATGCACTGATGGTCCAGTTCTTTATTTAGAAACCTGAAGAACATGGTGGGTGGCTCCATATCCAACCCACTTGCTGGGCTTGAGTGTGAGGTGATGTGTAAGGAAGGTCTCCTATTCCCTCAGCGACAGAGAGAGGCAAGGGCTCCTGACTCAGAAGCACAGACAACAGGACAGTAGGAACAGGAAGGAGGAAAGCCGAGGGAGGGGCAAGCAGCTCTCAACAGCAACGGGGCATTGGGGGGGGGGGAGGTGAGGAGGTGGGGGTGAGGTCTGCTTTCTTGAAGTCTGATAAACTGTCCAGCTCACCCGCTTTTCCCACCACGTCCCACTCACAAGATCTTACCATGTCTCTGGGTAAAATGGGGTATGCGCTAAGAAATCAGGGGACAGGGAAACTCAAAGGGGCAAAGAAAGGCATGTTTGGGCAGTGGAGCCCATAGGCCTGGCTGAGGCTCTCTGGAGCTGGAACAGCTCTCCCTCGTGGGGCCCACACACACCTTCTGGGCTGGGACCCTGAAGTCCAGAGCTTGGCTCCACCCTGCCCTTTTGCCTCCGGGGCCCCAAGGTGGGAGATGAGGAGGCAGAGCCAGTTGGAAAGATTCTGGAATCCTTGGAAGGACCGCAGTGCTGGTTTCAGAAGTCAAACTCATCCAGGTCTCCAGTGTCCTCACCATCTGGAGAGCCCCACACCCGGCGGTAATTGCTCTCCAGGTCCTTCTGACGCTGGCGTTCCTTATTGGCCTCTTCAGCTCCCTGCACCTGGGAGGAAAGGGGGGTTGAGCCGGAAGCGCTGCCTGTAGCCAAAGGAAGTCCGGGACTGTGGAATCTGGGGGGTCCTGATACTGCGGTGGGAGGTAGGGACTGGGGAGATGGCTTCCAATGGAGTTCTCCCTGAGTAGCAGCTGAAGCGTAGCTTCACCTCAGACAGCAGGAAGGCTGGCAGTGCACGGCTGGTGTAACCAGACCTTGATTTCAGGACTTGGGTGGGATGCCTCACCAAGATATTGAAGAAGATCTCCTTAAGGCTTTTTGTGTCTTCATCAGTCAGCCAACGTGTGTCGTCCTCATTACCTTCAGCCCCGGGTCGCACGATTTTTATTTCAATCTTGCCTGGAAGGTGCAACAAGGGTAGTGAGGAGGGGAAAGGTTTGGAGCTTTAGAGGGTCCCCTGCCCTCTAGTCCCAAGCCGGAGGTCACCAGTCCACCTTGACCCAGCCCTGCCACTCCGGCGCTCTAAGCCCCTCCCTTCAGGGCCCACCTTGGGCAGCGAGCCCCTCCCTCTCCAGCACTTCTTCCACCAGCCCCTCGATCTGTCTCAGCTGTGGGTTTTCCCGTTTCATCTCCAGGACAGTCAGATCCCGATTCGGGCCTCCATGACGGAGCTTGGTGACTCGAACCCGGACTCTGTGCTCAGGCTCCTCCTCTTAGAGGGGAAGACACAGGGAGACACAAAGCAGAGCCATCGTGACTCCAGGGTGAAGGGCTGTGAGGGCTGCCTCTCTAAGCCATTGGCTGGTTTGGGTGGTGGCTCTTCCTCCCATGAATGTGATCCAGGGTTCAAAAACAATGCCCTTCCCCAGTAGCAGCCCCCCCCCCCAACTCTCCCATCTTCTATAGGAAAACAGCTGCTTTCTGAAAGCCAAATCAAGCCTCCTGCACCGACAGAGGTGTTTTGCTTTAAGGAGAAGGCTGAGGAGCCATGGCTCAGTTTTCTGCATGCTGAGACTTTACAATCAAGTCTTCAGTGTCTACCAAAAGGGTGGGAGGGAAGGTTTGAAACTGGAATATTCTATTTGGAATGCCTTCTTTATCCACACCAGAAGCATTCCATGAAATGAACTTAAGGAGATGCAAGAAGGAATAACTAAAGTGTGTCCAGGCTGGGGGCTGGGGGCTGGTGCCAAAGGGCTTGCCTGGCCACACCGACAGCTGGAGCCTTTCACACTGACCACACCTGCCCCTGTTTGTCCACCTCCCACCTTTTCACTATGGAAACCCCCAAACTATCTGTCTCCTCTTCCCCAACCTCCACCCACAAGGAGGCAGGCAAAGAGCCCCTTCGTGAATGAGTGCTCTTCAGCTTCTAGGCTCATGGGCGTTAGTTACTGTCTATGTGCTAGACAGTGGGCATAAAGAGCAAACCAGAGACCAAGGCCAACTCCTCCGGAAGGAGAGAGGACCATGAAGGGAGGAGTCAGCACTGAGAACAGTGCTCCCACCTTTGGGAAGGTTGTTCCCATGGCCTGCCCTCACCTGTAGGAGGCCGTGACGGGGGAGGCTTCTGAGGGACCACTCTCTTTTTCTTGTGCTTCTGCACCAGATCCGGACTCTGGTTTTCCTGCAGCCTCTTGATAAGCTTGTCGAGCGTGGATGTCAGAGCCAATATTGCCTGTTCACGTTCCGACTCCTTCCTCAGCCCATCTGGGTCTAGTTCCTTCTCTGTCTGGAAGGCCCAAAGAAGGTGGTAGTTAAGGCTCTGGGGGACAGAGATCAGGGGCATGCTGGTAGGAGAGCCAGCCGTCTTCCTTTCATCCCCCTCAATGAAAGGAGCAGCCACCACACTGGGAGGTCCCGTCCTGCGCCACAGATGTGCGCGTCTGTGGCAGCCAAGGGAGTGAGGGCTGCTCACCTCCTGGATAATGTTTTCCAGCTCCCGCTCCATGCCAGCCTTAACCTCCGAGCGGAGCTGCTCTCGGTCTGAGGGAAGCAGCATCCCTTCCAGCTCCTTCTCGAACTCTCCCAATAGCTGCCGCTCCTCCTCCTCTTCCTCCTCCTCCTCTTCCTCCTCCTCATTGTCCTCATCTTCCACAACAGCCTGAGGCCCCTCACCCTTTTCCTTCAGCTCCACTTCCCTCCGAGGGGCCCCCGTGGTATCATCATCTCCAGGCTGCTGCTCTGAGCTTGGCTTCTCCTGGATCGGGTGGGAAGGAGATGGAGGCTTCAGTCACAACAGGTGTGTGTAGCACAACTGAGCAGTGGCAGGGCGTGGTGGTGGGGCCAGCTCGTCCCAGGTTCAGATCTCTCCTGGACGCTCACAGCCGAGAGGCAGGTCCTGCCCGCCCTCGAGCTAGGCCGTACCTTCTTTGCGCCACCTTTCAGTTCTTCTATCAACCGAATCAGGTCTGCAGGGCTCCGGATGACTTTGACCTGCACATTGTTCTGAAAATCTGAGGCGGGAAAGAGCAGGTGTGGGCGTTTTGCATTTTAAGTCCTCCCTTGATGCCGGAGGAGGGGCACGATGGGCAAGGTCTCTGCCTCGGGCACTGGCTGGCTGGCAGCTGACAGAAGGCAGGCAAACCCTCAAGTTTCATGGCAGGCACATGAATGCCGAAGCACCAAGTCCCCTCCTTCTCCATGAACACCTGAATCTTTTTTTTTTTTTTGGCGGGGTGGGGTAGTCAACACTCTAGTTTTTAGAACCACAGAGGAGACTCAGGGTTAAGGAGTTCCTGCTTTCTGCAGAGACTTGGCATTGTCTCGGATCTGTGAGGTACAGATCCCGTTCCGTTCACCCCCCCAACTCTCGAGGGTGTGGCTCCACTCATTTCACAGGCGGGGAAACTGACTTAACATGACATTGCCTGGGAGTGCAGAGTTAGTAAACGGGGGGGGGGGGGGGGGGGGGGGGGGAATGCCCTTTGACCTCCTTAAGTGGTCCTGCTGCTCAGGAAGAGGTCCAGGGGCAGGGGGATGGCTAAGTGGTAGAGCATCAGTGTGCAAGGACTGGGTTCAGTTCTTGGCACCATGAGAAACGGAGGGGAGGAAGGGAGGGAGGGAGGAGTGTTGACCTCTGAGTGTTTAGCGCTACTCTACCTCACCTGAGGACTAAAGGAGACAGAGTTGACTAACCATCGCGAGGGTTGGGAGCTGGATCTGCTGCAGCCTCAGGGTTCAAGTCCTGCTCCTGACGGGAGAGGGCAGACACAGGCATGAAGGCTTGTTGATGCCCTCCCTGCTCCTCAAGCAATATCCTTTCATCCCGAGACACAGAAGTTACCTTGCTGACCTTGGCTTGAGGGACCCTACCCATCCCAGAGCCTGCTCAGAGAGGCAGCTGAGAGGCCATTCTCACCCCTGCCTGTGCCTCCTCTCCTCCTGCTGCCTGTTCCTCTGGCTCATGGAGCATTTTCCAAAGCTCCGACTCCTTATCTTCCTTGGCTGGGCTGACATCTGGGGGACAAAGGACAAAGGGAATGTGAAAAAAAGGGGGCGAAAAAGGGAGAAAGGAAGACACACACTCCCTCTTTTGTTGCCACTGGGTTAGAGACCACCCACAACTGCCAGCAAGGGACAGTAAGATGGGGGAAGGAAGGAGATGGTGGCCAGTTCCACGGAATGACCACAAGTACACCCTACCTTCCTTCTTTGGGGATACTCCAGCAGACTTGTCCTCACTCCAGACTTGGTGGTCTGTGTCTTGAACCTCCTCTGTGATTTTCTCTTCAAGTTGCTTTGACTCTACCAGAAAAACAGTGTGCAAACAGGATAGGGACCCGCTCCAACGCTGTACCCGCCTGTCCCATCCCCACCTCTCTCCTGGATGCGCTTACCAGCCTGCCTCTGGAGGTAGGCCATGTACTCGTCGGGCTGCAGTGCCGGGTGACAAAGAATGGCCTGTGGAGCAGCGCTGGCTGGGGGCCGAAGGAGAGGGTGGGGACAGAGCCGAGAGGTCCGAATGGTCAGGACGTAGGAGCAGGACAAGGGCTCATCTACACGATCGATGTAGTCTCCAGATATACCCGCGCCTTCATCACAAAGGAACTGCGGCAGGGCAGGGAGGGAGAGTCAGTCGTAAAAACCACCAAAATACCTGTTGTTCTCGGAGGGCTAGCTCGTGCTAAGCAGTTCTTATGCCAGGCGGCAGGCTACAGGGATTTATTTGCTTATTTGGTTGTCACAGAGACCCAGTGAGCCAGTGAGAGAGGCATTAGCATGCCAGGCAGTGACAGCGCACGCCTTTAATCCCAGCAGGTAGAGATAGAGGCAGGCATGATCTCTTGTGAGTTTGAGGCCAGCCTGGGCTACAGAGCTCATTCCAGGCCACCCAGGGCTGTTACACAAAGAAACCCTGTCTCAAAAAACAACAACAACAACAACAACAACAAAAAACCAAACTTGTTCCACTTGCTCAGGCAACCATTTGGTAAGGTGAAAACGGAAGAGAAATTGGGCAACTTAACTGTAGATAGACAATCAATCTTTGTACCGCTTCCTTGCTTTGTACAAACACGGTGTGTGGCGGCTGGGGAGGTCAAGGTACTTGCTATCAAGCCTAGCAATTTGGGTTTGATCCCCAGGGTTCCACACGGTGGAAGGAGAGAACCAACTCCCACCAACGGTCCTCTGGTACCCATACGTGTGCTGTGGCGTGCGCTCTCACACACAATATAGAACGTTTTTTAGAAAGTGATCAACTCAGCACCGCACACGCTGAGATTGCAACGGCACAGACATGAGCATGGCCCCTGCGCGAGAATGCGCTGCATACTCAGGCTGTGTCCCCGTTTTTTCTGAGTGTGTTTAAATATGGTGGAGCAAACCTGTAATCCCTTAGGACAAGTGCTGTGATCTCAAGGCCAGCCTGGGCTACAGTTTGGAATCAACTGAGTGAGCTGGCTGCTGGGAGGCAGAGGCAGGAGAATCTAGGGTTCAAGGCTAGCTTGGGCTACCCAGCAAGTTCAAGGTCAGCCTGAGCCACAGTTAAGAGCTCTGACTGTGCTTCCAGAGGTCCTGAGTTCAATTCCCAGCAACCACATGGTGGCTCACAACCATCTGTAATGAGATCTGGTGCCCTCTTCTGGCCTGCGGCCATACATGCAGACAGAACACTGTATACATAATAAATAAATAAAAAGAAAAAAAAAAGATCTTGTCACAAAAAGGAAAAAGAAAAGGAAAGAAAAAGAACATTTACACTCTGATAATAAAAAGATAAATAACCCAATTTTAAAATGTTAAGAGTTAAATAGACTTTGCTTTAGGGAAGGGAAATGATCAATAAACAGATGAAAATACACTACCAAGGAAGTGCCAATCAAAACCGTAAAGAGATGCCACCCCACACTCACCAGAAAGGCTACGGTGAGGAAGGTAATACCAAGCCCTGGCCAGGACACAGAAATTGAAAACCTTACAAACCACTGGTGGGATTGGGAAATGGAGCTGCTAGCTTGGAAATGGTTCAACCTCGAAGGTTAAACAGGGAGGTCAAGGTTCAGTCCTGAGCGTGGAGAGAAAGAAAGTCCCACGTTGGGGAATATTATTTAAAGGTATGTTTACTTTTGTTTATGCTGCATTGGATTAACTGGAGCTTTGATTCTTTGCCTGCTAAAACACCCGATGGTCCTGATAAGGGCTGGAGAGATGATGGCTCAGGGGTTGAGAGCACTGACTGCTCTTCCAGAGAACCAGAGTCAATTTCCCAGTGCCCACATGGCAGTTTCAGTTCCAGGGGACCTGACACCCTCACACAGACATAAAGCAAGCAAAAACCAATGCAATATTTATTTTATATATAAAAATAAATAAATCTTTAAAAAAAAAAAAAGGAGCTGAACAGTCAGTAACGAGGCAGGAGCAAGGATAGGCAGGGCTGGCAGGCAGAGAGGATAACCAGAAAGAGAATAATGAGGAACAAGAGGAGGAGAAAACTAGGGACCAGCCACCCAGCCAGCTGCGGAGCAAGAAGGAAAATAAGACAGACAGAACTAAGAAAGATAAAAGCCCAGAGGCAAAAGGTGGTGGGGATAATTTAAGATAAGAAAAGCTGGCTAGAAATAGCCAAGCGATGGCCAGGCACTCATAACTAAGGATAAGCCTCTGTGTGTGATTTATTTGGGAGCTGGGTGGTGGGGCCCTCAAAAAGACAAAAGAGAAGTAAAACATCACACGACAGTCCCAACGGCTTCACTCAAAGACACTGTCAGACCAGTTACAAAAGATGAACACATTTAAAACACAGGGACAGGTAGGAGGCTGGGTGCGAGAGATGAATAAACAGTGGTTCAGGAAAGCAACTGTGCTCTATCGATATCAGACAGATGAAATACTACGGATGTCACTTATAACACGAAGTCTTTGGGGATGAAATTAATTTTAACATCGTACATTCTTTATCTTGCCGTTGCCTATCTCTCACAACTCACTGAACACATCTTTACCTGTTGTTACTGCAATATCATTAGTAACTAGAAAAAGATGTGGCATTGAAGGCTTCATAAATATCGGTGAACTAAATTAATAAAGAGCCCATAGTTAAATGACTAATTAAAAACGATAAACAAGTTGATACCGACAGCAGGAGACCAATCAATACGGATACAGAAGATCTGAGCAACACCATTGAAAATCATGATCTAAGATGATAGGCGATGTGAGCATGTGTTCTCTGCATGCACGTCCAGACACTGATGTATACTGGACCACGGGACCAGACACTACTAACCAATAGGACTCAAAATTAAATGGTGGTGCACTTTTCTGGTTGCAGTGTAACAAGAAATCAATAAAAGCTAAATTAAACCACGCCTGTGTAATCCTAGCATTTAGGAAATGGAGGCCAGATGATCAGGAGATCAAAGATGGTTTGGGCTACAGGAAACAGTGCCTTAAAAGGCTCTCCACACCCCACACACAGATATACAGTAAACCTAGATATTAGAAAAAGAAGAAACTTCTGGCAGAGCTGGGCATAACTCGGTGGGAGGATTTTGCCTGCCATACACAAGGCGCTGGTTTGATTGCTAGTACAAGAAAGGAAGGTGGGAGGGGTGACAAGAAGGGGGAGGCAGGGGAGAAGAGAAGGGGGGAGAAATCTTTTTAGGAAGACTAAAAAATGGTGGTAGCTGGGCGGGCGGTGGTGGCGCACGCCTTTAATCCCAGCACTCCGGAGGCAGAGGCAGGTGGATCTCTGTGATTTAGAGGCCAGCCTGGCCTGCAAAGACCCTGTTTCAAAAATAAGTAAATAAATCATAAAAAATTCAAATAAGTCAGATCGTAAGTAATTATAAGGAACATACATATAAAACAACCCTTTGTCATGACAAAGGCTGGGGCAAGCAATTTCATGTAGCACAGCATTGGTGGTGAGAAAATGGGCATATGTGTGCTGGGGCATTTACTACACAGCTGCAGAAATACGGGTGCCTTAGAAAGAGCTGTAAGGAAGACAGTCACACACCTGCAAACACAACTCTCAGGATGAGGGACAGAAGGGTCCAGAATGCAAAGCCAGCCTGTTTCAAAAAACAAGCCAACAAACAAATACCCTAAGCAAAACAAAGGAATAGGGATTTGTTTACTGTAACTTGTGGACAGAAAAGGGAAAGAAGGAAAGAAGAATCTTCACAGTTAAAAAGAAAGAGGAAGGTGGAAAGGGATTTCCCATGGGGCAGATGAGCAGTGATGCCCAGGTATGAGAATTACAGAGAAGCCAATGTAGATTACAGAGGGGTGGAGAAATGAGCCCCATTACACCCCAGTTACCCTGGCAACGGACCTAGGAGGTGGAGGCCAGGGATCAGGAGTTCAAGGCCATCGTCTCCTACTTAGTGAGTTTGAGGAGGGCTAGAGCATCACAAGATCCTGTCTCAAAAAAAAAAAAAAAAAAAAAAAAA